>NC_079389.1:1558803-1909636 GCF_029220125.1 Pseudoliparis swirei | reverse complement strand
AGTCGATCCGCAACCCAAAGTCAAGGCCTCGCGCAAAAAATGACCTCACTTGACAAAAATTTTGTCGGTTTTAAATTGATTTGCACAAGATTAGCGAAACACACACACACACACACACACACACACACACACACTAGAACACAAAAAGAGAGGGCCAGTGGGGATGTATTTTTTCCTCACTCAAGAAAAACCAGTGTGCTCCCGTGCTGCCGCCCACCCTCAATCCACACTCTGCCCTTCTACCAATGTCATCTGTAAGCAGTTTACTTACTTTACTAGACCTGATCCCCCCCCCCCCCCTCACACACAGCTGGTACATTTGTCCACAGCTAGACCTTCTGCCTAATGGAGTTAGCAGCACCACGTATTGGCACTAGTGAGCTTAGAAAGAGAACTCAACAGCTCTGTGGAATGTCTTGATAAGAGAAATATGCTGATAATCTGTTTCATGCCGAGACAGTAGCAACAGTCACACAACCCTTTGCTCCTTTTCTTTTTAGCTTTGTGTGAGGAGCTGTGTTCACAATGAAGAGAACACTGACTGCTGTTGAAATCTGCATGCAGAGATTGTTAATAGAAAACTCAGATGTCACTATGGATTCATAGATCATTCCACAGAGCATGTTTATTTACCATCAGCTGTGGCAACTGAGCGACATACTTATTTTTTGCTATGAGCTTATAAGCAGACACGTATCACAGCTAAAACTGCTTATTGGAAAATCACACATAACACAGGGAATACACTGGGAAAGGGACACACAGTGTTTAAATTGACTGGGAAGGGGACACACAAGGTTCAAATACACCGGGAAGGGGACACGCAATGTTTAAATACACCGGAAAGGGGACACACAAGGTTAAAAAATAATAGTGGGAAGGGGACACACAGGGTTCAAATACACTGGGAAGGGGACATGCAACGTTAAATACACTGGGAAAGGGACACACAATGTTTAAATACACTGGGAAGGGGACACGCAACGTTTAAATACACTGGGAAGGTGCAGGTGATTAGACACAGGAGGATTCAATCAGGGGGCGGGGCAGACAATCACGCAGGCGGCAAACACATACAAAGGCAGGAAGTGAAGTGAACACAGGACACAAGAAGCAGGGAAATTCAAAATAAAACAGGAAACCAACTCAACAAAACCCAAGACCGTGACAATCACTGTATTAACGTTGCACCAGGATGGGGAGGGAGGCCCTTCATTCATCACAGGTTTCATCCACTTCAATTATTGATATATTTGTATGGTATAGATGGAAATTAATCAGTGAGATCCTAAATGCATTCCAAGGAAGAAACAAGGATCTGAGTATGAGAGGAGAAAGAATCCGAGTCCCTCCTTGAACAGTATTGGTTGCAGCATTGCCCTGTGGTCTATCGAGGCCTGTTTTAGCGTCTTAAGTGATCAATTTGTTCATGTACTCACTCAGAACAACGCACATCGGCTTCAGCAACCCAGACTTGGAAGTCACAATGTAATAACTACTCTTCGTTGTGCTGAAGAGCAGTCACAAACATATTACGTTTGATTCAACAGAAACTGTTTTGTACTTAAACAAAATGTTATTCTGGTTTCACTTGGCACCATTGCAAGCTCGTCCTGGTACTCTCAATTCTGTCCCTTGCAAAATGCTATTCAGTGTATGAACCTATTATGCGTTGATATTTATAGAAATAACATACATTAAGTCTGTGAAGGGAAATTACTTCTTCAACACCACGATCAAATGACCCCTCTAACAACAAGAAGCTTCCGAAGCGCCAGCTAGGCCTCCATCACCCCGCCAAGCTTACTCAGCAATTTTCTTTAGACAACTGGAGCCGATAATACTTCCACTTATTCAAATAAGAGCTCAACAGAATTGTCTTCAGATAAGTTCCATATTCAGACTGATGTCTCGGCATGCCCGTCCAGATGTTATCGTTGTATCTCGCTTCAGGAAATGAATAGTAGCTTGGGTTTTGGATATGGTCACCTGCTGGAAGAAAAATCCTCTCTGCTGGTTTATATTGCAGATTCTTCTATTAAGTCACCTCAAAAACATTAGAACTCAAATAAGTCTCGGTTGATAATGACCTTATGTCCTAATGCTGTGCTAGAACCATTTCTACAGTTTAGTGTGGAAGAGTTCATACAGCCTTGAACAGAACAAATGCTTGTTTCATAATTCCATGAGTCATTGTGTGGTTCTGAGTCAAAGTCATTCAGAAAGTGGAAAGTACAGCACACTCAACAGTATAGCATCAACCACATAGAAGATTTTACCATTACTTTGCATTTCAGCCCACTATGATTGCTGTTATGAGAAGCAACATAGACTATTCGTTGAATTGAAACTGACTTGGGGCTGATGCCCCTCGTACTTGTCTTTGTCATGACAGACTGAACAGAAATGCTCCAGTGATCCAGCTGTGAAGAAAAGGCCGATCACTTCAAAAGGTTTTGATTTAAAGTCTCTGCAGACCTCTGGTGTACTCATGAACCTGACCTCCTCCGCTTTAGCGTCCCAGAAAACTGGGGAATGTGAGGAATCTGACCTTTTCCTTTAACCAAATTGATATGCAGTGAATGTGAGGCTTCTACCATTGAGTATGTCGAGTAATACAGTGGCATCATTATTATATCGTAGGATTTGGACCTACTGTACTTAAAAAAACTAGACTCATAATGTCTTCACAATTTACAGTATTTGCTGGTGTTGTTTTCCATAATCTGCTTGTTGAGTGTCATAATTTAGTGACCTATACTTCTTCTGTCATCTTCCTTGCCTACCTTAAATGAGAAATTGTTGTTTTGCTGGATTGTGTGTTTAAAAAATAGTATAGTGTTATATAGTATATTTTCTTGGTAATATTATGCGTTTCATAGCTGTTCAGTACAGTCTAACTCTGGTGCATTTTTCCCATTTATTTTCTTTCAGGCTGGTGTGAAAGCTGTCAAACTCTGGTGGGACTGAGCAACCGGTCCGAGGCCTCATCAAAAGGGGGGTCAGAGTTACAAGGGGACTCTGGTGTATTTGTTTCTCTCTGGTGTGAAAGCAAACCGGACTAACCGGTATTTAACTAACCCGCTGTACAGATGAGATATCTTGGCACCCAGTAGATAAGGCCAGTTCAGCATCAATTCAAAAGACACACGGCAAATGAAGTTATCTGCTATCCTGAATTATTGATGAAGGATTCTAGAAGAGCGATCAATGCCCTGAAAGCAAAGGTGCAAGGTACAAAATACTGTTGCTGATGTAACGACTCCACGCGGATTACCTTCATATGCACTGCACTGTCCGTTATGGAAGAAGGTAGGCAGCATTAATAAAGTTACAACTGCTCAGTTTTTTTCCTCCCGTGTTTGGACCTCCTTCTGTTGAGCAGCCACCGTTAATGTGTGTATTAATACTTTCCTCATCAGACACGTTCAGAGTGACGCAAGGCCAATCCATCTCCACCCCTGTGTTTGTTTATGCTGCGATGGAAATAAGTGCGTTGGCGGAATCAACACACGCATTTGCCTAAAACTGGCCGGTGAACAGTTTGTTCCTAATGGTAACGTCTTTGCAGGCAAGAAAAAGCAACTTTCACAGAGCGGATTGAATACTCCAGTTATGTGGAGGGGAGTCGCATGCTTTTATTTGAGAATAGAATAAACAAGTGTGTTTTCACAGTTTCAAAGGGTTTCAATAATTTCCATAGAAACCGGTTAACATTACAGCCGCACCCAAATCATGTTGAAAGAAATGTCCATATGCTTGAGGTTTTTTTTTACCCTAAAGTGAAACAAAGTTGAGTGATTCTCATCTCTCCTATGATGCATACATGTGTTATAGAAGCTGGCAGTTATTGCTGATTGAACAAGAGCAAGGGCAGCATCCAACAGCACCACAGGAAACAATCTGCTCTTTCATCCACACATGAAGTCACCTCAGTGGCATCCATCAAAGAAACCCTTGACCACAATACTGTCCTTGTCACGCGGTGAGGTTTTGAAGGCTCTGTGTTGGGTTAGTGCTCACTCTCTCACATGTTTCCTCAATGATGTATTTAGATCCAGTTGATCGACCCGTTTCTTACTTTCATCTTTACTTGCAACGCAGATTAATACGTTACATAAGAACTTATTATCGTTGAAGAAACAATCATTCACTATAATAGGCCGATCTAGCTGCTGATCGCAGAACATATAGCAGCTTGTAACTCAATGAATATTACAGCAGTGGTTGCGATAGCACCGCCACAACAATGCAGTCCTTTGTAGGAAATATTGGTGGTGTGAGTAATGACTAGACAACAGAACATGGATACAGTGGGCCAGTGTTATAAACACATATGATTATGTAGCTTAACAGAAGTTACCATGCCTTGTAATCAACTGCTGTTGAAACTCTTATTCACACAGATGGGATGGGATTAATTTTGCAGCATGTTAACCTCTGGGAACAACGTCTTTGAGCTCACTGACTGCAGCAGTCCTCTCCGTCTATGGAATGTACTCCAACAGCAAAGGGCTGCTGAGGGTTCTTTTCTGCGGACATTTAGTGTATTGTCTAGCCCAGCGGTCCCCAACCCCCGGCTTGGTGGATACCGGGCCGCACAAAAAAGGTGAATGAAGTCGGAAAAATATTTATTTAAAAAAAAGGACCGGATAGACCCGTCTGTGCGTCTCAAGAGGTCACGAAATACGTGACACATCTCAAGTCACGTATATAGCACAAGCGAGCAAAAAATTAGTGAAACAAAACAAACATCTTTGGAGAGCTTTTTGGCGAGGGGCAAAGGCCAAATAAAGAGACAGAAAAAGAAGAAGAAAAAAAAGCTGCATTCAAAAGACATTGTAAGGAGTCTTAAAGTTCGGGTTTATCGCTGCTCACACACCGAACCCGCTCTGCTGGCGGCCCAGTGACAAATAATGGGTCTTAAAACATATTCAGCTGGCTAAATGAACTCAATCTGTCACTTTAGGGGAAAATGACAACTGTTTTCAAGTTGGCCGATAAAGTTGCTGCAATTGTGGGGACGGCAAGTGAACAGTGGAATATTAGACATGTTTCTTGACCGGGTGAGACTGAGCCATCGTTGTCCAGCTGGTGTACGATCACTTGTCTTTGCCATTCAAAGAGAATTAAAAGAGAGTTCTTACCTACTATGGACGGACATGTTTCTTCCGTTAGCTGCTAAATGCTCCACTGGTCTCACCAGCTTAGTAGCTAACGGTTTGGTGTCTGGAAACAAGGCTGATGAGAACAAAGATGCCAGAAAAACGAAACAAGGAGCTGAAAGAGGCTGCAAGGCTTTGTCCTCTTTGGGTGCATCACTATGAGCAAAACTGCTCCCGTCATGGCATATCATCTTCTTCTAAAGCTGTTATGGTAAATGTGTGTTCAGTTTCATTTTAAATCTGGTTTGGTCTCCACCAACTCCTGAGCATATTTATCACATCATATTTATCACGTCATTTTTATCACATCATGTTTATCACATCATATTTATCATGTCATATTTATCAGGCCATATTTATCACGCCATGCTTATCACATCATATTTATCATGTCATATTTATCACATCACATTTATCACGTCATGTTTATCACGTCATGGTTATCACGTCATGGTTATCACGTCATGTTTATCACGTCACGTTTATTGCTCACACTGTGAAGGCTGGTCCGTGAAAATATTGTCTGATACGAAACCGGTCTGTGGCTCAAAAAAGGTTGGAGACCGCTGGTATCAAAAAGCATCCCAAATGATTCATACATTCTGTAAAAATACTGTCAAGTATACATTAATCTACTGCAAGTGTTATGATTGTGGAAGATATTATATGCACAAGATATTAACATGTTGAAAACTAAAAAACAAAATAATTTGTTGACGTTTTTGGGGATTTTTTTCTCCGTACAGCATAAAATGTTTTGGAAACAACACGCTATCAGCTTATGAAGTTAGCAAACACATTAGCAGTAGACACTGAAAATTAGTCTACATTTTGAAAAAGTTAAGTGACGTTTGTCTTTGAGCTAATATTGGTCTTTCTGAACTATGGACGGAAATGTTTCTTGCCTTAGCTTCCAAATGTTCCGCTGGTCTCACCAGCTCAGTAGCTAACGGGTTGGTGTCTGGAAACAAGGCTGATGAGAAAAAAGATAGAAAAACCAAACAAGGAGCTGAAAAAAGGCTATGTCCTCTTTGTGTACATCACTACTACCAAAACTGCTCCCGTCATGTCATATCATCTTCTTCTAAAGCTGTTATGGTAAATGTGTGTTGAGTTTCATTTTAAATCTGGTTTGGTCTCCACCAACTCCTGAGAGAAAGAAATGTCTCATTAGCTGCTAAATGCTCAAACAAATGTTTTTTTAATGTTTTTTTTGTAGTTTGTCGAATTAACTAAGAACTCATGATGACTCCCTGACTTCTCCTCCACGCCCACTCGCTCTTTATTGTAGGGCGCTGCTCAGTAAGCAAAGAACCAACTGAATGTGACCCAAGTCGTGACAGATGGCACGAAGGGTTTATGGTGCCGAGTTGGGAGGTCGTTCTTCCGTTGGTGTGTTCACAAGCTTTTACGTCGTAATGTGGAAACAGCATGGACGAACACATGATGTACTTTTTTGCTCAGAGCATTTAAAGAACACGTCTCAGTTTCCAGTATCTGCATGATAATGAAGAGCAAAGGCAACGCATCGTCTAGGCCATGAAATACAAATTTTTCCTGATTATTCCGACACCAAATGTATGCAGTACAAATTAGCTATATTTTTTAAGTATATGGCAATTCAAGAAAGTGCCCACACTTTCTTGGCTTGCGAGCTTCTTTTAAAAAGTCAAAAAGATCTACCTATATAAATAATGCTTAATATCTTTCTATGCTTTACTGCATATATATGTAAATATGTATATATGTAAATATATACATGTATATATCTATATATGTACATGTGTATATATATATGTATATATGTAAATATATATATATATATGTCTGAAATTATGCACATTTTTGTTCATTACATTTCACTCTCATCACTTGCACTGAATGGAATCAGCCAGGGTTGCATAGTCCGGACAGCATCTGCTGGTAGCCTCAGGGTCATGGTGGAACGGTGTTTAGACTTAATCTTTTTCATGTGGGAAAAGGCTGACTCACATAAATAAGTAGAGCCAAATAATGCAGTCAAGAAGGTAGCACATTTCCTCATGTTCGGGTCTGTTTCCTCTTTGAGTTAGTTCCAAAACTGTCCATGAGCTCTAGACTTCTGGATTCAGCTGGATGTCAACGTCTCATCCTCCACTCCAGACCAGTTTGTGTGGTTGGCTGCGGACTGGCTGCTCTGTATGTAAATCAAGTGGCAAATGCCATCGGGAGGATCATAAAAAAAAGTCATGCAATCTACCTGCACTGCCTTCATGATCGACCTATTGGCACCGCTGGTATATGGGTTGTGGGATGCTGAGTGAATGCATCACCATGAATATTTAAACAAGGTTGGTGTAAAGTAGGAAGTTCGGACACAGCCAAAGTTTCTAATTCAGTTTGGATTCATTTTGCAACATCTAACAAGGCCCATGTGTTTTGCAATGTATGGCTGTGGGAGGATGTTAGAAATACACATGAACTCATAAGCAATATGTTGAATAAATGCACATTTTATTCATCCTCTGCCAGAACCCTGCGTTGCATATTCCTTTGTGGGAGATTTGTACATTTCTTACATTATGTGAGACATCTTGACAAGATGGCCCACAGATTATTTTCAACTTTCGGGACAATGGGATTTAATCGACACATGATGGAGTCATGTTTATCCCTCTTGTGGCCTCATCCCTTTATCTATGGGTGATAGTTGCTCAAACCAAAATATGATTTTTCTTAAGAAGCTAAACGTAAGAAAAAAGGGCCCCTCGGAGGTAGAAGGAGAAATGTCAAAATGTAGGAAAAGGTAAGGAGAAAAGCCCTCTTGACATCATCCTCCCCACTGCTCACATCCAGACCAAACAGGGCTATGTGTCTGGTTTTCATTTACTTCACCCCCCCTCTCCCTCCTCTTTTCCCTCTCTTTAAAGAAAGAGGGAGGAGGAAGAGAGCATTGGCAGAATTTCAGAAGTTTAGACGTTTGTCTCATCCCAGCCTTGAACTCTGTACCACATCTCTTCTGGTTCGGGACCGAGAGGGTTCCTGTCTCTTTCAGTCTCGACCATTCCCCTCCCTTCACTCAGGGACCCCCTGTTCCTATCGGTGACCTTATCGCAGCTTCGCTCAGCCGCCTTCCTCTGGGAGGTGCTGGAAAAAGCCAGCAGGGGGAATTCGTCAGGAGGATAATGCCCAAAAGTCCAGCTTGCAGTCATTTTACATAACTGATCATATATCTTTTTTTTTTTCTTCTTCAAAACCAAATCCAGTGGAGTACAGCTACTCAGGGTGAGTTTAAAACCGGTGTCGCTCTCATGGTGATGGCTCGTGCATAAAGGGGGTTCTGCTTGGTTCTTACACATGCTTGCTGTTGGAGTTCTTTGACGACCTTGTTTGCATTTGATGTTGATCATACATAGTGCATTGACCAAAGCACAGTTTCTAGTCACAACCTGTACGTTTATGATGGGTGTCATAATAACAGGGGTGCACAGAGTTTTTTGGGGCTTTCAGGTCAGAGAGCATGCACTTAGCAGCATGGCTGAAACCCATATTTAAGGAGTGAGAGTGCTTCAAGGGCAAGAGGTGAGCCCCACCGAGGGCGACAGAGGACACCTCGGCGATGTCGCTTACCATGCATGTGTGAGTGTGACCGCCGTTTGACATTCCTCCATTGTGCAAAGTCTGATTTACTGCACAGGTGTCGAATAATTGTGGGGAGAGACTCTTTTTTTTGTGCCCGACATGCTACATCTATAGTCCGATGGTGTGATCCCAGATCAGTGTTCGACTTGTGAACCTGTACGGAGCAGCGCTGATCTTCTGAGGTAGAATGCGTATATATTTTGTGTATTTAAACGGATTATTTAAGTCCCCCGATCAAATTTCTGTGAAGTCAAGAGATCAGAAGTGGCATCGGTCATCTCTCAGTGGCTCATTTGTGTGCACTTTATGAGTTTATTCCGGATAAACGGGGGAATCCGTTGGTGATTCTGCAGTCACATCCGTATGTTTCACACATCTCCACACCCACATGCCGAGCTCCAAAGAGGAGCAGTTGGACTGGGTCGATGTTTCCACTGCAGCGGTAGCACCCAAAACCACACCCACTCAGAAACCAGCGCGGGAGTGGAAAAGTGTGAAGAGAGCGTTTTTCCACTCTGCTGGCCAGAAGGACCAGGAGACCCAGGAAGGCTTTTTTTCTTCCATTGGACAAAAGGGGAGGGGGTGGGGTGTGTGGGTGTGTGTGTGTGGGGGGGGGGGGGGGGGTTGGATGCTGGCGGTGGCTAGTGGGCTGTAGCTCAGGGAACCAGGTGTGAGACATTAATCTTCTCCCTCAAGAAGACATGAAGACATTCCTCTGTCTAAGACTACGTGGACAGTCCAGAAGAATGTCTTCGTTGCGATGTTTTATTTGATTTGATGTGTAAATTAAGTTATTTTGATCCAAGTCACAACATAATTCAATCAGATTGGAAGTCATTCTCATGAGCTACTACTTTAATCTTGTTTATGTAACCCCGTCGCTGAGACACGGAGAGGGAGAACTTGGTCATCGTTTCAAAAGGGATATGAAACTTTTTGGCGAGCGCTCCAGAAGTCACTTTATGCGGTTGACATATTTTCACATAATTACTGGCAGCCGTACGACAATGAACAGCTCCGACTGTAAGCTCGTCTCTAAACCGTAGCTGGCAGAGCTGCATCAGGATGATTCTCAATAATGGATTTGTGGATATATTGTATAAATCAGCATTAGTGTGGTTTATGACTACTGTTCTCAATCCTGATTTTGGTCTTTTTTTCTAATTTTCTTTTTTTTTACCATGATGCAGCACAGATGTCTGGGAGGTTGGAACATTTTCTGAAAGGTCTCAAACTCAAACAGCCATCTAGAATTGGAAGGGACGCACATTGGAAGAAACCATTCACGGTGCTTTGCAATGCTTACAGAGAGAGAACCCCCCCCCCATGAGCTCAAAGGTGAACTCGCCCAACTAACTGTCACTAACTCCCGCAGCTGTTAACAATTCATATAATTTTTTTGCTACAAGCTTCGCTCCCTTCCGAAAACCCAAAATGTGCCCGAGTGTCACGTTTAGTACTTGAACTCGGCGTGCAGGAGTTGGGCCGGAGACGCTTGAACACACATCTGCTCGGTGTCAGACGGACTAATACGCACCAGCTGGTGTGGAACCGCCCGCCCTTCCTGCCCCCCCCCTCCTTTTTTAACTCTCATGTGATCCTTCTCTCATCTGTGCCACACATGTCCGGTCGCATCCTTCCAGTTGACGGTCCTCCGGGAGGCTGACCAGCGCTACGCCACATGCTCTGTACGCGCGGGTGATATATTTTCTCCCATGATGCCAGTGGGCGGCAGTGTGGAGTAATGCAGCTGCATCCCAGTGAAGACATGACTCACCGCCCTCCTGACTTATTTGACTGATCTAATGAGATTAATTTCATCGTCTTATAATTGATGACACAACATGGATAATCTACAAATGAGAGAAATGGTGTTGGACATCTTTGATGACGACGTGTCTGCTACACTCTGCGACTGTGCCACGATCTCCATTCGTGTCACATGCAACTTTTTTCGGGTTTTAGAAAATATTTATTTGGGGAAATGTTCTCAGCCTCCCAGTGATTGGCCTTTCCTGTATTGGCAACACATGTAATGCACGATGTTCACGCCCCACTCGCTCCAGGATTAGCAGTGAGCGATGCCTTCCATCCTCATCCTACCCGCTTAATAACACTGGGGTCCAGGCGGACCCAAAGAATAGACCACCATCAGCAACAACCATCAGAGCAAAACAGGCTGACTTATTTCTTACAGACACATTATTTGTGATGCATTTCATGTCATCTGAAGAAGAAGAACAAGTGATTCTTATTATTTTAGGAATGCTACAGTTCATTTTAATATTGTAATTGAACAGTTGCAATTGAGAGCTTCAGTTTCATTCAGTTTCAGCGTATGATGGTTTGATGTCACGACCTCCTGAGAGCATGTTTTAGTTTAGTTTATTCACTGGATCCCCGTTAGCTGACGCTAATCTTCCTGGGGTCCACAGAAAGGAGACGACATGTAATACATACAAACGTGCAAAACGTGACGTGACACAAACAGGTAAAAATAGTACAAACAGAATAACACAAAATTAAAGAAATAATAAAAAAGAAATAAAGACTCTCTGTAGCTGCTAAATGCTCCACAGTGGTCATCAGAGAGCTGCGTCAAGCCGAGCGCGTCTGTTCTTGTCTTCAAAAGTCATTAACGTACCTAAACCGGTGTGAAAATGCACCAATCGCAGCAACGCTAAGGACCTTTTTTTTTTACCCCGTCCCCTCCTAGGAGGGCCGCATGGTGTAGCCGGTGTACCGGGCCGTTCTTACCGACTCTGATATCTGATGGAATGTTGTGCGGCTGCGAGTGCATCTCTGCATGTGCGTGTTTATGCGTGCGTGTGTGTGGTCTCTGCTGTAAATGAGTGTGTGAGGTCCAGCTGCAGCCGCCTCACACGCTCCACAGGGCCCTTCGCCGCATGGATCTGCGAATGCAAACTGACGCTGTGGACAATAAATGCCGGCGCTCGGCGGGCCGCGTACGGGGCGGCGCGCTCTGCTCGTTACTGCATTACACTTTACAATCAATTGAAGACTCGGCGTAAGCCAGAGGCGCACACAAAGTGGAGGCACAGCGTCACTCACGGATCATAACTCGATCCATCTTCTTATGTTTAGAGCATCACGTTGTTACCCATATAAGGTTGTCTCTGCTTCGCATGCTGGCCACCATACATACGTCTTTAGCTTCTCAGAGACTTGGAAAAGTCAGACTTTGGCGGGTTAAAGATAGATAGATAGAAATATACTTTATTAATCCCCAAGGGGAAATTTGTCGTAGCAGCAGCAGCACCAATAAACCAAACACACAAGAATAAAAAACAAAATACAAAATATAAAAAACAGGGATGAAAGATATAGAAGTATACAAAGCAAAATACAAAATAAAATATATATGTATATATACAACATATATGCATACACAATACACAACACCAATGACAAATCAAATTAAATATAACAACAAAAAAACATTAAATATAGACAGTGTGCAAAATGCAAAGTGTGTGTATGTGTGCAGTGCAAATGAAATGTGTGTGTATGTGTGTAGTGTAAATAATGAAATGTGTGAAGTGCAGATCAACAAGATTCAATTAAAGATGCTCATTAGTACACAGAGGGTTTAATTTGACATCCAATATGAATATTGAATACAATATGCGGCACATGCAGTGTTTGAGTGAGTGAGTGAGAGTAAAAGTGACTCCAGAAAAAGAGCTTCACAATGGAGGTATAGAGTTCCCTGCAATGCCACAAGCTGCCAGAATGTTAGGTGCAAAGGATTTGGGTTGAGACCTAATGATCATTTTGGGATGCCGGCAGAGATTGAGATTCATAACAGAGGGGATAAATAATGAGAAATGTAAGTTATTCGGCAAATGTTAAAGCCATGTGATGAACACACAGCCTCCTCTCTCCAGCAGCTGAACAGATGACGGATAACGACTAGCTGGTGAACGCCGCTGAGCCTAAAGAGCCAGATGTTCCCCCGGCGGAGGTGGTGGAGGCCGCAAGGTCGGCGTAAACAAATAATACGAGACTGAAATGAAGGAAAGTGTTTCTCCGTGTCTGTTGAATCTGTTCCCCCGGCACATGTGTGTCATTAGAACTTTTAAAGTTCTTTCCTCGAGTGGCAGTTCAAAAAGACACCAAAAAAAACATGAACTAACTGAGTTAGTGAAGTCATTCAAAGCCAGCGTTTTCATTTCTCAACTCATGTAACTCCACATGCTTGTTTTGGCTGCCGGTGTCAGAGAAGCAGTCTCTCGCCTGGGCGGCGGCGGCGGCGTGTTGCTCTGCGGCGGCGAGGGGAAGCCGTGCCGTCGACACATGGGCATGAGCGCGAGCCCAGAGCACGAACATCTGCTGCGGTGTGCAGGAGGAACGCCAGTCGTCCTTCATCTGGATAGTGTCGGGGGAACGTGGGGGGGGGGGGGGGGGGACTCTCTCTCGCTCAAAGGAAAAAAAGATTTCTACTTTTGGTTCAAATATATTTTTCAAAGTTTTTTTTTGTACGTGTTTGTTTTACAATGCAAAGGTTAGCACAAACTATTTTGACGCGCAATCATTGTAAACTTTATTGTTGGGCAATGTGAAAGGACCCCACCCGGAAATATGTGAAACTACTCCGACCTCTGAAGGGCACATTATGTGTCAAAATGACTCATGATTGTTATGACTGTGTGTTGCTCGGCCCTCTGGTTGAACTGCTCTCGTTAACTCTCTCTGTGCACACACACACACACACACACATCATACACAATCCTCTCTGAAAAGCTCATATAGCACTTACAATACTGAGTGTACAATTATTATTTAAATTATTTTATTTGTATTATTTATATTTCATTGTTTTTATCATTATTATCCTTATTTCCCTTCTTCTTTTTTTCTTTTTCTTGGAGTGAGCACCATGTGATGTGTGTTGTTCTTTGTGTGTTGAACACTGTAGCTGAATATCACGTGTACCAACCAGAAGAGTTACTTTAGTAACTTATTCTAGGTCCGACCACCATGTTTTTTTCCTCAACCTAAAGTGTTTTTGTGGCCTAAACATAACGTGAAATGGTTTCAGAAGTGTTGACATCTTGAGTTCACGAGTGCTGTTAAGAGGGTCGTGGTCACTTCCTTTCACAGTGGGACAACTCTGACACAATTAATTCATTAATTAATATGTATTGAACCATGAAAAGCCTCAGTGAGATTAAGAATCTCCTTTACAAGAGCGTCCTGGCCAAGAGAAGCAGGAGCACATCACCCACAACGCTTCAGACGCACAACATGAACCAGTGACAGACAAGAAAAACAATTTAAGAAATAATTCTTTAAATCACAGCATGAGCATGAATAAGACTCAAGTCATCATATTCCAGTTCACACAGGATCTTTAACCAGAACAATATCTTCCTAGCTACTGGACTGTATTCCATCGAATGGCCGACATTCACAAAGTTGTTTTAGGTCAGTGCATTTTTCGACGGGCCTGTCTGAAGAGCCAGAACAGAAGTTCCTGTTACCCGGGTGCCATCGTCACCTTTTAAAGTGAGGTCAGCATGAACTGACTCGACGCCTGCGTCAGTGTTGCATTTAATGCGACAGCAGCAATAATGGAATATAAACACATCGCAAATGACTCAAGCCGAGCTGAGCCAGGTTTTCCTTTCCTCGTGAAAGAGTCTCTTTTAGTCCACAGCAAAACGAATAATAAGTTCATTCAAATAGGATTGATTTAGTAAGATCAGAGGGCAGCAGAATCCACTGCAGACAGGAGCATTCTTTAAGAGGTAATAACATCAATCAGACTCGATGCATTGAAAGAAAAAAAAAATACAAGTTTTATCTCTTAGTTTTTGTTGCACTTCAAAGATATATATACATATATATATGTATATACATATATACGTATATATGTATATATGTATATACATACAGGACTGTCTCAGAAAATTAGAATATTGTGATGAAGTTCTTTATTTTCTGTAATGCAATTAAAAAAACAAAAATGTCATGCATTCTGGATTCATTACAAATCAACTGAAATATTGCAAGCCTTTTATTCTTTTAATATTGCTGATTATGGCTTACAGCTTAAGAAAACTCTAAAATCCTATCTCATAAAATTTTAATATTTCCTCAGACCAAGTAAAAAAAAAGATTTATAACAGCTGAGTGTTTGTCAAGGCTCAGGAAACCCTTGCTGGTGTTTCGAGTTAATTAGACAATTCAAGTGATTTGTTTAATACCCTACTAGTATACTTTTTCATGATATTCTAATATTTAGAGATAGGATATTTGAGTTTTCTTAAGCTGTAAGCCATAATCAGCAATATTAAAAGAATAAAAGGCTTGCAATATTTCAGTTGATTTGTAATGAATCCAGAATGCATGACATTTTGTTTTTTGAATTGCATTGCAGAAAATAAAGAACTTCATCACAATATTCTAATTTTCTGAGACAGTCCTGTATATATATACATATATATGTATATCTGTACATATATACTGTATATGTATATACATATATATGTATATATACATATGTATATGTATATATACATATATGTACTATATATACATATATATGTACTGGATATATATACACACATATATATGTATATGTATATACATATATATGTATACATATATAATCCATATATATATGTATATATATGTACATTCATATATATGTATTTGCATATATATGTGTATATATATGTATATATATATATATATATATATATATATATTACAGCGAAAAATGTAAAGTTTGCATTTTACCATCTTCCAAGTTTTCGAGTGCACAAACACATCTTTTCTTCACTATTCAAGCCTCATGACTTGGTCATATGCTCTTCTGTCAGCTCTTGATGAAAGACAGATGAAAAGTGTGACATGCCCCTTCATTCAAGGCAATTGTCTCTGACTGTGTTATACCGGCATGCTCCACTAGATGGCACCAGTATTGTTCAGTGTTGCCACAGCTGTGCCTCAGTATCCATGACACACTCCTCCATCAGCATAAATGAACTAATTTATTCCCAATAAAGTTGACATACAGTAAATCTCTAATTACCCACAATACCACAGTGCACTCGGCAGAGCTGAACAAGAAAGGCTTTGAAGGAGACTCCTCTGGGACTCTGCCTCCATGCCCCATCACGAAGGCGAAGACTTCATTGGTCCTCGGCTCTGTGCCGAAGGTCGTTTCATATATTCAAGGACCCTTTTTGTTAAGTTTTAATCTTTATATTCCCGTGTAAACGTCTTTGCTTCAGCTGCTCTTGGACCTGGACCCCTATGTTCACCTTGGGGTGGTCTGATATGTAATGTGTTTCTGTGCTCTCGGTTGTCCATCTTTAAGAGGACCATTGTGAGTTAAGACCTAGAGAGTGAGGAGGGAACTCCTTCCTTCTCAAAGCGCTGTTTAGCGGCGAAGGTTTACCTCTAAAGCTACAGAAAAGGCCATGTAACTGTGCCATCTGTGGTCTGGGCGCCAAAGATCATGGGGGAGGGGGGGGGGGGACAAGTTATCATATGTCAAGTAAAATTATAATAGCGCACTTACTTGATAATGAATCCAAACGTTGTTGAAAACAATGTATTTTTTTTTAAAGTCAAAAGTATTGCACCTTTTTGCACTCATGGTAAAAAAGAAAAGAAAAGCTGATGCAATTAATGTTTGTCATATTTAGAGAAGTGCAACAACATTTTAAATATGATATCCCTCTCCCAAATCACTCCCAAAATACAAACTGTCTGTGAAAAAAAAGGCATTCGAAGCACTTACACCTGTAGTTGTTTATGGCTCATATATTCATAAACTATTTGCTTGTGTTTTCACAGGTGTCCCTTTGGCTGTTGTGGTGAGAGAAGATGGGGCGGCACCGGTTGTTGCCGCTATGCGCCCTCCTGGGCGTCCTGTTCGCGGGGCTCGTCCCGAACCTGGAGGCCCAGCAGGGTAAGTCAACCTCGGCTCGCCTCGTTAGCGCCGGGTGCTAACGAGGCAGATGACCCGTCTGCATTATTAATCCTTTCCAGTTTTCAGCAATGTTCAGGGGGACGCAGTCTACAGCCGCACCTGTTCATATATACGGCAAAGAGAAAGAAGACGTCCGGAGAAAAGCTCAACACATTCACGGAGCGATATTTAACTTTTTCAATCATTAATCATTGTTATTATTTCTTTAAATCTCAATAAAAAAATGTGCACAACATTGGACAAGAAAAATGGAATAGACCCGAACCGGCCTGGATTTCCTGATGCGTACACCCTTGACCACAGGGCACCGCTCCGGACGGCCGCACTGTTGAAGGTGCGGCCCAGGGCGGCGGTGGTGGTCCTAACAGACGGGCGGTCCCCGGCCGGCGTGGAGGTGTTTGCGGTCGGAGTTCAGGACGCGGTTGACTCGGGAGCTCAGGGAGACGGCCGGCGAGCCGCACGGCGTTCATGTATTCAGTGTAGACTCTTTTCTGACTTTGAGGGGTATGATTCAAGATTTAGTCGTGGGGGCTTTGCGACGCATTTACCGGGTCGGGGGGGGGGGGGGGGGGGGGCTGGAGGAGGAACAGGTAATGAAATGGGACCAGTGCCACTACCATTACTAATGTTTCTACATGTTCAGGACGAAGCTGCTCCCTTCGTGGCCGTGACTGGATTTGATTATTAACACAATCCAGTGTCTTTTTTAACCGCAATAACCTTTTACTGTCCACCTGCAAAATTAACATCACTTTGTTTTGTCTCACCACACTTAATAATCCCTTAATGTTTTCAAAATCACAATAAACCCTGCATGTGATCGACATCCTACAGCATTTTAGATCTGGGTGCAAAGCCTGAACAAAAACAATGAGTATGGATTTAGAAATGGCTATTTATGTGATTTAAATATTCTGTCCCAGGCGCTCCTACAATTGGTATGGATTTGAGTTCTGTGTTCGCAAACATCAACAACCTCAGGCATGATTTAAGACACCATTTTTTTGTTGGTTTTAGACACATCTGTAGATGAGATAACACAACACAGACAGCATCCTTGAACATCCTTGGAGGAGGAAAAGGACTCAAGGATGTCATAACCTTGAAAATATGACATCTCAAAATCAATCAGTGAGCTTTTAACAATAGCTAACCATGCACCACTGCGTATGTGTCTTGCATTTTTATGTTTGTGTAATCAGTCACAATGTCTTTATGTGTTCAATGTGTGCAATATCCTGTTTTTAAAACAGAGATGAACCTGCTCGGACTCATCCTTGACCTGCAGCAGTACTTTGAGAACATTTGTATATGTTGATGTCCAGAAATTATATATATCAGTTAAAATAAGTGACCGGAAATCACCGGAAAGAGATAATACATACCTACGCAACGACAAATATAACATGTAAAATGTCCAAAGACAACATTTCTTTACCAGCATTCAAGATTAAAAAATTAACACATATTTATATGTACAATAAACACATTTTACATGTAAATATACATGTATATATATATATACAATATATTCTCAAGTACTGTAAGCTTGCAGGCCCCAAGGATCTGCCACAGGGTCATGACTGGTCACGTGATCTGAGGTCCGTAACAAGAGTCTGCATGGGAGGGCTGAACCCAACGGAGCTCATACAAAGACACCCACACACATGGAACAATGTGCTTTTTAAGCATTGCTTTTCATTTGACTTGCAATTGTTATCACAGTGTAGTATTTTTAATTAATTTGACTCAATGTTATCTGACCACTTGGTTTTTGTAATTTTTCCTTTGGAAAATTGATTTTATTTCACAATAATAACTTTTTCCCTTATAGCTCAAAATGTTTCATAATATATGACTTTTTTTCCCTTCATATTAACATAATGTAAACATATTTTGTAGTAATATATTACATTTCGGTTCAAGTAACAGTCACTCAGCAACATTAAATAGTTTTTCCTTTATTCCCAAAATTATAATTCTGTAAAAATCTAAATCATGACAAAACTGCCCCCAAAGTTTGGAACATTAGTTTGGATGGAATTTTTAAAATGCTGACCTAACTAAGCCGTTCTTATTGACCATTCAAGATACAGAGAATCCACCACATTAATATTCTATCAACGGTTAGTATTCATACTGACTAGTAACTAGAAACCCTCACGTTTCCTTATTGTTACTAGGAGAGAAATCACTCAACAACAACTTTGACTAAAGAGTGCTCAGCTACATTTAGGGCAAAATAAAGAATCCACACTTTACACGACTTTTATGAAATCTCCTTGGTTCAGCCTCCATGCAGCATGATGTGTTTTGTAATGTTTGATTGATTTGTTCACTTTCAATGTAACTTGACACATGCAATGATATGCAAGCACAAGTTCTTTGAATGGATTCTTTGTTTCCCTCTCACCGTGTTAACGCTTTCACAAGTTCCATTTTGTTTTGTTTTCTCTCTCTCTCCTTAAAGCACAAGAATCAGCCGACCTAGTACTCTTAATTGACGGATCACAGAACATTGGAGCGGCAAACTTCCCCTTTGTGCGTGATTTGGCTTTGAGAATCATTGAGCGCCTCGATGTGGGCAGGGACACCGTTCGGGTGGCCTTGGCCACGTACAACGGCAGTCCGCAGATACAGTTCTATCTAAATAGCTTTACCAGCAAAGCATCGGTCCTGGAAGCCGTGAGGGGCCTGACCTACTCGGGGGGGGACGAGTCTAATCTGGGGCTCGCCTTGGAGGAGGTGTCCGCGAGCCTGTTGAGCCAAACATCTGGGGGCAGGGCAGACGAGGGCGTGCCCCAGATGCTGGTGATTGTCAGTGCCGGGCCATCCACTGATGATACTGGTTCCGGTGACCGGGCCCTGAAGAGGGCCGGTGTTATCACATTCGGCGTGACGATTGGTGACACTGCTACTGCTGATCTGGAAGCAGTTGCTACAGATAGAAGTTTTGTCCTGTCAGCCCCTGATTTCAGAGCAGTGGCGAGCATGGGTGACCAGCTGCTCCCATACGTTAACGGGGTGGTCCAACGCACCATTATAGTTCAGACTGAGTTCACAGAAGGTATGTACCGTCTCTGCACAGGTTTGCACGGCATTGTGGGCACTGCAAAACAATGTAAATCTCTCAAGAGCTCATAGTAAATGTAGTGTGCAAAGTAAGATTTGCTAAACTTGAAATCGCTATATTCTCATTTATATTAAGGGCTTTTAACATAGCGGGTAATTATACATTAAAAGTAAGAAATAAGTGTTCTGCTGCAAATATGTGGATCCATAAAGTACCATTAATCCCTTGCAGAGCCCCAAGTCAATGATCTGAAAAGCGCCATCGAATTTTTAAATGTTTTTTCCCATATCATATCACACATGCTCTTGATATAGAGTACAGTGCTTTGTAGTTAAACGTTCATGTATATAATTTTAAATGCATTAGAAAAAGAAAATTACAACAGATATAGCAACAAATGAGAACAAATAGAATTTAAGTACAATGCCCATCTATATTAGCAACGTTAAATGCAATTAAATTATATTAAATAAACTGTATGAAAGACTAATACCTAAAAATGCGATCAGCAATAGAAACAATCGGTTTATAAAGAGCCAAAATCTATGTATGTTCATTTAACATTTTGATTAATTGTTAATGTCATTGATATTCTCAGCTTATACTTTACTTTTTATGGTACTACATATCTTATATATAAGTATTAATAATTAGTAATATATATTTAATTATAGAATCATTCGTGGGCTTTAGTAGCCTTTATTACTGACAGATTTATCATCATAACATCACATCAAATCAGCTTTTATTCACATATTAATGCATGTTCTTTTCTTTTCAGTCCTGGCCATTGGACAACGAGACATCATCTTCCTGATCGACAGCACGATGGGTGCAACCATCATCAACTCTGTGCGCGAGTTCATCAAGCGGTTTGTCGACATCATGCCCATTGGCCCAGACCAAGTTCAAGTGGGCGTGGCCCAATTCAGCATGAACCCTCGACTGGAGATGGATCTCAACACCCACGGATCCAGGGAGGCGCTGACGGCTGCTCTGGGCTCCATCAAGCCGAGACCTGGCCAGACGATCAACATCGGAGCGGCCTTGGACTTTGTGCGGACGAAAATGCTGAAGCCTGAGAAGGGGAGTCGTCTTCAACAGGGGGTACCGCAGCTCGTCCTGTTGATGACCAGCAAAAAGTCCAGTGACAGCGTGGAGGGCCCCGCTCTGGCCCTGCATCGCCTGGGTGTGCTGACTCTAGCTGCAGGCTCCAAAGCGGCCGATGAGCAGGAGCTGCGAAAGATCGCCTTTGCGGAAAGCGTTGTGTTCTATATGAGGGACTTCCGCATACTGCTCCGCAACCCCAAGGCAATTATTAATGCTCTCTCCACTCTCGCTGGGGTGGTGGTGACGGAGGTGCCCACTGAGCCAGGTAATACTTTGTTTTCTAAGTACATTCACTTTATTGTAGTAAGAATTTTAATATAACTAACTGTATTAAAGGAAAACCTTGAAAAAATTAATGGAAAATCAACAAAAATGTAGTCTTCCGAACAAGTGTGCTTCATGATAAAATGTAGTCATGAAATCCTACATGCTCTTCGATTAGTGACAAATTCAACTGGACCCATGGGAAAGTTTGGACCGATATTTTGGACAGCGCTTTCTACCAATATCAGCAAACACCACAAAAAAGTAGTGTCTTTGGGAATAATTGTGTCCCATGAAACAGGACACGATAAATATAATCAGTTTAAGTAACATAGCTGTTCATTTTGAAAGCTCAGTTTTGTAGGTGCCAAAACATACAGAATACTCAGAGGATTGCAACTTTTAAAAGTTAATTGTTTTGGCTGAGCATGAGGTTAACAGTAAAATGTTTTGGTCAAAATAATCCGCCCAGTATGGCAGATTGTGAAATAGTTACAAAATGCGATCTACTGTTCGTGTAGATGGAGACAACTTGTCCTTTTATTTTATTTGGTTAACAAATGAAATGCCTCCACATGACTGTGACACGGTCAGAGCTTGTATATTAGTATCAAATGGCAGAAGAAGAAAAAAAAATATATATATATACTGTATATAATCAAGTTATATTGTGCTAATTGATGATATTACAGTTTAAACACAGCCATTACGGCAACTTAACACACTTTAACCTTTTTCTGCATATGATTGCAATTACCCATGTGGCAAAATATTAATATTGCATTTTTCTCTAGAACAAAGTAGGCAGAATAATTTTCAGGTGCTGAGTGACAAGGTGCAAAGGAATTTCTCAAAACTTCAGGCTGGAAATTTAAACATGACGGAGAGAAATGTAGTGCATATTTGGGATTCAATATCCCAGTCTGTCAGTGCGATTGGTTTTATTAAACATACATAATGCTTTACAATAACATCAAATTAATATATGCAAATAATATCCATAATCCAAGGGAAAAAATCATGAGGGAACAAAATTGTATATTTGCAACAAAAAAGATCAGTGTCATCTAGGAATAAACCATACGTTGTAAATTATCAAAGGGATTTCATTGGTGTACCAACTTCACAGCCTATACACATAACAGTTTACATGGAAATAATTTTCTCTTTGAATGTGTCTATAATAAAGTGAGTCCTTCAGAGCCTGAAAGCATATGTACGTGGTATGACACAGTATAATTTGTAAAATTTGTTTTCTTTTTGTGCTTTTTCCTAGTGATTGAGATAACCACAGTGCAGACTCAAAAAGTGGTCAGAGACATTGTCTTCCTCGTGGATGGCTCCAGCTACATTGGCAACACTAACTTGCCCTATGTGAGAGACTTCATGATCAACGTGGTCAACCAGCTGGATGTACGTCCTGACAGGGTTCAGATTGGTCTCCTGCAGTTTGCTGACCGTCAAAAAATTGAATTTTACCTGAACAGCTACAACAACAAGCAAGATGTCGTGAGTAAAATCTCTCAGCTCAGGCTGACTGGGGGCTCAGTTTTGAATACAGGAGCTGCATTGGAGTATGCTTTGGTCAACATGTTCAAGACATCAACTGGCTCACGCAGGAGGCAGGGAGTCCAGCAGGTGTTGGTTCTGATTACAGGGGGTCCAGCCCAGGACCAATTGAAAAAGGTCGCCGATAAATTGGCTCTGTCTGGTATTTTGACTTTCACCATCACTTCTGGGCAAGCAGATGAAGCCCTAATGAAATCAGTTGCCTTTGTTCCAGATTTGGCTTACCATGAAACAAGCTTCTCTAATATGCCAGCCATGGCAGAACTAATCATGCCAAAGTTGATAACAGTAGTTGGCGATACAGATGTGACAACACTCCCTGAGGAAACTGGTGAGTTTTGCATCTCTCTGTTGCTATCAAAGAAATAAATGTGATGTCAATACAGGGATCCATGTAACTAACTGTTGTTGTTGTTTTCCCTCAGTTGTTGTTGCCGGAGCTGAAAGGGATGTTGCCTTTCTCATTGATGGCACAGAAAATGTTCGAGCAGATTTTGCCTACATCAAGGATTTTATCATTAAAATCATTGAACCACTTGACATTGGGATTGACGCGGTGCGAGTTTCAGTGGCTCAACACGCCGAGAGGCCAACTCCAACTTTCTACCTGAACACCTATCAAACCAAAGATGAGGTGATACGGGCTGTCAACAGAATGACACTGGTCGGAGGACGTAGCCTAAACACAGGAAGTGCTCTCAAATTCATGAAGGACACCATCTTGTCTGAAAGGCATGGTAGCCGGGCTGCACACAATGTCCCTCAGTTTCTAATCGTTTTGGCTGGAGGCAAGTCCAGGGATAACGTGAAGGAGTCTGCTAGTGCGCTGAAGACAAGGGGAGTCATACCGTTTGGTGTCGGTGTCAAGGATGCAGACCCAAAGCAGATTGAGGCCATCTCACACAACCCTTCCTTTGCCTTCAACGTGAGGGAATTCAGTGAGCTTAGTAGCATACCACAAAAGCTCAACAACTATGTGCGACTGCCAAGGGAAGAGCTGACCCACGTTCTACAACAAGGTAAGCGACATCTATTTTCTTATTGTGTGTTTAACTTCCCGTGTGAAAACCCCCCACTTCCACTCATGTTTTTGGTTCTTTATCATAACTGAATATTATCTGTTGTGTCTTAGCACAAAGCAAAGCGGCAAAAAGAGATATTGTGTTCCTGCTGGATGGCTCTGATAACACAAGAAATGGATTCCCAGAGTTAAAACGATTTGTTCAGAGCATAGTGGAGCGCCTCTCTGTCAGTAAGAGCCAAGACAGAGTGTCTGTGGTTCAGTTTGCTGATAATCCCGAGACCAACTTCCATCTGAATTCTCACAAGGCAAAGAACGACACTTTAAATGCCATCAAAAATTTACAGCACAAGGGTGGGAGGAACCTTAATACCGGGGCAGCTCTCCAGTTTGTGAGGCACAGTGTCTTCACTTCCGCAACGGGCAGTAGAAGACTGGAAGGAGTGCCTCAGATTTTAATTCTTATCAGTAGTAAACCATCCACTGATAATATGAGAGGGCCAGCCTTTGCTAATAAAGAGCATGGCATTGTGTCAATGGGGATTGGAGTAGGAGAAGCCAATACAAAGCAGTTGGAAATGATTGCCTCCAAACCTGGTTTGACATACAAGGTCCCTGATTTCTCCAAGTTGCCCTCAATCCAATCGCAACTTGTTGCTACACTGAACATAAACAGAGAAACAGGGGAAACCATGACAGGAATCTCTGATTTAGTAGGTAAGAATTCCACATTTATATGCTTCCAATTGGAGTACAGTCATAATTATTTGTTTTGCTTGCTCTAATATCTGTTATGTTTGAAAAAGAAAGTGTTCTGTATCTCTTATGCTTTAAAGACTGGTTTCCTCTTTTGTACTTCTTTCAAATCGTCCACATCAATGTTACTTTGGAGAATTGTTTGATAGATCTTTCTGATAAAAGTATGGTCCTTTAGCTGTTCTGCTTGAAATAGCCCAGTCAGAGAATGTGCTTATCTTTCGTGTATGGGTGTAGAAAAGTATTGAACACATTTTCTGTCTATCCATGTATCACCTTGTTGCCACAGCGAGTAAAAAAAGGGACATAGTATTTCTGCTTGATGGTTCGGATGACTCCAGAAATGGCCTCCCAGCTATACGTGAGTTCATGAGAAGAATGGCGGGAGAGCTCGACATTGGCGAAGATAAGGTTCGAGTGGCCGTAGTACAGTATAGTCACGACACCACAGTATACTTCAACCTAAAAACTCACAGATCCAAAAAGGCTATCATCTATGCCGTAAGAAATCTGCGCCATAAAGGAGGAAGAGCTCGGAACACTGGAGCTGCACTCCAGTTTGTTCGAGACCGTGTTTTCACGGCTTCATCTGGGAGTCGACACTTGAAGGGAGTCCCTCAGATTCTGTTCTTACTGACTGGTGGCAAATCCAACGATGATGTTTCAGCGGCGGCATTAGACCTAAAACAAATTGGTATTCTGTCTTTCGCCATTGGAATGAAGAATGCTTCAAAGGAGGAGCTCGACAAAATCGCCGTCTCCCCAAGATTTCTTTTCAACCTTCCTGTCTTTGGAGAACTTTTGTCTATTCAGACAGAGTTAGCTACATTTGTACAGGCTAAAATACAAATTGAGCCTCCCACTGTTGTAGGTAAGAAGTACAGATTAGTATTTGAGACTCAAACTGACTCCCCGCTTATAGTTTAATGAATCTTTCATCGTTTGAATTGCAATGAAACTATCATCTTCTGAATAATATCAGTCGAACAGTTTCATTGGCTCATGTGTCCCTCTTTCCTCTTGTACTCTGGAGAGTCTTGTCTTGAAAGCCTTGCATCAGCAAATGCTCTTTCTTTCCATCCTTAAGCTCTTTCTTGAGCCAATGATCATCATTCAATCATCATTGACTAAATATACAGAGTTGAACAATATACCTTTCATCAATCTCTTATCTTTCATTTGTGAAAGAAGAATATGCTTCTTATCTTGCAGTTATTTCTGTTTCTCAATAATGACTGCAGCTACCAGTTTTCTTCAATGTTCTTGCATCTAACATCATGTTTATTACAGTAATTAATTCCAATTTTGATTACCAGCGCTTATGTCTTTACCAGCCATCTGTTGTGGATTTACTGCACATAACTTATGTACTATATCTGTGATTCTTAAAAAAGGTTTTCCTATTATTTTCTAGTTGAATTAGAGTCCCCTCAAAGAGACGTAGTGTTTCTATTGGATGGGTCCGATGACACACGGATGGACTTCCAAGCAATGAAACATTTTGTCCAGAGAGTGGTAGAAAACCTTGGTGTTGGTGAGAACAAAGATCGTGTGTCTGTGGTCCAGTACAGCAGAGATCCACAGACACATTTCAGTCTGAACACCTACCAAGAAAAACAACATGTTCTAGCTGCTGTCCAGCAGTTGAACCATAAAGGTGGCGGACCCCTCAACACTGGGGCAGCTCTTGACGATGTGAGGAAAAATGCTTTCGCTGAGCACTCTGGGAGTCGGCATCAAGACGGTGTCCCTCAGATATTGATTCTGCTGAGTGGGGGAAGATCTCAAGATGATGTCGCAAGTGCCACTGCGGCTCTAAAACGGGACAAAGTTGTTCCATTTTGTGTCGGAACAAAAAATGCAGACATACATGAGCTTCAAATGATTGCACACAATCCTTCCTATGCTTTCTCTGTGCCTCGGTTTGATAATGTTGAGAGCATCCATCAACAACTTGAGTCATTTGTAAAAAGGGTGCCTCGACAGCAGCCAAGACTAAAACCACAGAATGTATTGGGTAAGACTATCTATCTATCTACGTAATCTTTTTTTCATTATGGGATACCTTTTTGTGTCACTAACAGAGTATTATCCCTGTGTTTGACAGATCCAACTAAATCTATTCAACACGATATTGTATTTTTACTGGATTCCTCGGACGAAATGCAAAACTACTTTCAGGCAATCCTTGGCTTTGTTGACAGGATGGTGCAAAAATTCCATGTGGACGAAAACAAAGACCGCATTTCAGTGGTACAGTACAGCAAACAACCCTCTGTTGAATTTTTTCTGAACATGTACAAAACACAGCAGGAGGTTGCTGACGATGTGCGGATGATGAGGCATAAAGGAGGCAGACCTCTCAATACTGGTGCAGCCCTTCAGTACATCAAGGATAATGTTTTCATTGCCTCTTCTGGAAGTAGGCACCACCAGGGGGTTCGTCAGATTTTGGTTCTCTTAACTGGCGGACGGTCAAGTGATGATGTCAGAAGTGCCGTGGAAAACTTGAAAAGAATTGGTGTGAAGTTATATGTGGTGGGAACAAAGAATGCAGACATTCTTGAGATTCAGTCTATTTCACAGGAAGCCAGTCATGCATTCTTTGCAGCAGACTCCAGTGAGCTGTCAGGCATTGAACAACATGTATTTTCTGTCATCAAGAAGGGTGAAACACCTTCTATCGGAACAGTATTACATGGTAAGATTACTGTAATAACTTGACGGTAGACACCGTGTGCACAACGTAGACCTCAAGACATTCATGCCAACCTAAGGCTGAATGATGGACGATCACAGACTAGTGTCCTTTTGCTCACATTAACTATAGTAGGCTTTCCTTTATGTTGTTTGGACATTGCGTCTGATTTTGTTCTCCAAAGAGCTCTACTGCCCTGTTCCATCGGTCAGGCTAAATCGAGATAATAATGTATCGTCTTTAAAATACTAACTCAAATTCCTCCAAAAATCTAATCAAACTCAAAACTCAATTTAAATCAAACTATGGTCTTAAACTTATTTTAAAAATAGGCTTTACCCTGTGGTATTTCATATAGATTATTTATTCCAACTAAAACCATGCTCTATCGTGATTTAAAATTAACTGTTTTTTGAAATATGTGTTTATATTTGTGGCAAGGATTGCTTTAACAATAAAGTCCTGTACAATAGCAGAGCTAGTTGTGCACACGGGGTTACTGAACATTTGTAGGAATAAAACACTTTTAATCGCAAACTCGATAATAAAACAATGTTCTTAATGCCTGTTTGATTGCAGATCCTAACAGCAGAGACGTTGTTTTTGTGCTTGATGGTTCAAACGAGTCTCAGCAAAGATTCCCCGATATTAAAGAGTTTGTGCAGAGGATAGTGTTGGACCTTCACATTGATGCAAACAAAGATCGTGTGGCTGTGGTCCAATACAGCAACACAACAGAGATTGTTTTTAATTTGGGACGTTACACAACACAGAAGGATGTTCTCAATGCAGTAAGACGCCTCAGTCACAAAGGGGGGTATCCCCACAACATTGGGGCAGCTCTCCAGCATGTGAGGGACCATGTATTTACTTCTGACTCAGGAAGTAGACTCCTTGAAGGAGTTCCACAGATACTCATACTCCTGAGTAGTGGAAGATCTGGAGATGACATAAGAACCCCTGTCAGAATGCTGAAAGAGACTGGTGTTATTTCAATTGCCATTGCAACACCTGAAGCTGACACTCTCGAGCTGCAGACAATAGCGCATGACCCCAATTATGTGGTCTCTGTTACTGATTACAAGGAGCTTCCTACTGCTCAGAAGGATGTCTTGTCATTGTTACGAGATGCCTCCCATCATGTAGAAAAAACGGCTCCCTCAAAGGTTACTGGTAAGATGTAATGTTTTAACCTTTTAGCATAGGAACTTTTCAGTTTTCAGTTAAGGGAAGAGGGGAATGGGCTGAAATAGAATGAGATAAATGCCATGCCTAGATCATCAGGGACTGTCACTGTACTTGCTTCTATGTTACCTGAAAAAAAATCACACAGAATTTGTTTCTACATCTTTGTCTTTGTTGCAGATACTGAGAAACACGATGTAGTATTTCTTATTGATGGATCATATGACTCACGAAACGGCTTTGAAGAGATACGAGGCTTTGTGAAAAAAATGGTAGAAAGTTTAAACATAGATGAGAACAGCGACCAAGTGGCCGTTGTTCAATACAACCGTGACTCCACAGTCAATTTCTACCTGAATTCCTACTCATCCAAGAACGATGTGCTCAATTCCATCGGAACAATAAGGCATAAGTCGGGGAGACCCCTCAACCTTGGCAAAGCACTGACGTTTGTCAAAGACACTGTCTTTGCTGCTTCAGTTGGAGGTAGAAATGCAGAATCAGTCCCTCAATATCTCTATGTATTTAGTGGTGGGAGATCAGGAGATGATGTCAGAGGACCTGCACAATCTCTTAAAAAAAATGGAATCAAGACTTTTACTATTGGAACACAGAATGCGGATACGTTGGAAATGCAAACCATCTCTTTCACGCCTGCACATTCTTTTCATGTCACAAACTTTAAGAATCTGCAAAGCATCCATCCATCAGTGGAGGCCACATTGAGGGGCACTGAAGACACGACTGCACTTCCAACTGTTATTGGTAAGATGGTATAAATATAGTTATTGTATACCAGGTGTGGAAATCAGATGTTTCCGTCTACGGCGAAGATGTTGGTTTTATAAAATGTTTGTTTCTATTAATTTCAGACACTATTGCAAAAATAATACTCCAAAGTGCTGATGTTGTTTTTCTAATTGATGGATCTGACAATATGCAACCAAGCGAAAGACGCATTTTGGATTTTGTCAGTGGGCTTGTCAAGCAAATGGAAATTGGACCAAACAAAGTACAAGTTGCTTTGATTCAGTACAGCACAGAACCCACGACCGATTTTCTCCTGAAAACACACTCACGGAAAGATGACGTCTTGAGTCATTTGAGCAATGTAAAACTGAAAGGAGGGCTCACAGTGAACACAGGCGTTGCCCTTGATTATGTGAAGAACGATGTGTTCACTGCTTCTTCTGGAAACAGAGCTCAGCAGGGAGTCCCACAGATACTCATTCTCTTGAGTGGAAAAAAATCAGAAGATGATGTTTTAGGTCCCGTGGACCGACTGAGGAATGCTGGAATTGTCATCTTCAGTGTTGGAGTGAATAATGCAGACAGGCTGGAGATGAAACAATTAGCCCACAGTCCTAAAGCAGAGTATTTTATCAAGGACATTTCTGACTTTCTTCTTGTGAGCGAACAACTGCTCACAGACATTGCATCTCACAATAGCACTGTCAGCCCTGGTGTAGGTGAGTGAACATCTTACTTATCAGTTACCTCAACAGTAATAAGATGATATTTGAATTGTTAACCAACACACATGTGCATGATTGTAAACATTTCTAGGTTCAAGCCCCAGTATGGATCGAGATGTTGTCTTTCTAATTGATGGATCTGATCATGTCAGGAGCAGATTCCCTGCTATACGGAAATTTGTTGCAAAAATTGTTGACAGCCTTGACCTGAACCAAGAGAAAGATAAAATCGCTGTAGTACAGTACAGCAACAATGCTGAAATCAATTTCAATCTCAACACTTACAACACAAAAGTTGATGTTCTTAAGCATATCAAACGTTTAAAACCAAAAGGTGGAGCAACTCAGTAAGTTGGAGCAGCACTGCAATTTGTGAGGGACAAGGTCTTTGTTTCAAATGCTGGAGGTCGACATCATGAAGGTGCCAGGCAGATACTTGTCATATTAGCTGGTGGAAGATCTAACGATTTGCCAAGTGGCCCAGCAAGTATGCTGAAGGCTGCAGGGGTTGACACATTTGCTATTGGATCTAATTCAGCTGAGGTGGAAGTCATGTCCTCTGACCCAAGTTATGCTTACTCAGTCCCTGACTTTGTAAATCTTGCTCATATTCAAACAAGTTTGATTAGTCATCTTTCTCAAATGGTGGTTGAGAAGGAAATTAAATCAGGTAAGAATATTTAAATACATATTTAAATAAGACACCTTTAGGTGTTAGCATATAAGCATTGTCATTAACGTCATACACATTACGTGTGTTTTCTTGATGAAGGATTCAGTACGTACACAAGTGCACAGCTTTTTGGGTACAAATTCTTTTAAAATGTAATTTAACGGGGTCTCATTTTTATGCATATAAGGAATATCACTTTTGAGGTGAAAAAGAATTTGGTTGAAACATAACATGAGATAAAGAAGCATCATCATGTGATTCAATCGCTTAGCATCACATTTCTTTTGATTAATAATATGTCAGTTTCCATGAGCATCTAATAGGGATGTCAATGGGTCTTGTGAAAAGACAAGTGCAGCTGTAACTAAAAAGTAGCTTTCATCATCTGACTTTTATGCGAGAAATATTTGACACACAAATCTAAATACTGTATGTCTCAAATTCTATCTACTCTAGTTACAAGACAGCCACAAGGAAGTGATGTTGTATTCTTGTTGGATGGATCTGATGGAACTAGAACTGGATTCTCAGCAATAAGAGACTTTGTCCAAAGAGTAGTAGAGAAACTCAGTGTGGATGACGACAAAGACCGTGTGGCAGACCCTCAACACCGGGCCGCCCAATACGTGAGGAACAACGTCTTTACAAGTCCCGCCGAGTAGGCACCTGCAAGGTGTTCCACAGATATTGATCCTGCTAAATGGTGGAAGGTCTTTTGACAATGTCGATACTCCAGCCTCTGTTCTCAAACAGCAGGGCATCATTGTCTTTGGCATTGGAACAAGAAACTCTGACAATGGAGAGCTGCGGAAAATAACACAGGACCCTAATTACACTCTATCCGTGTCTGAGTTCACTGACCTCCCCAGTGTCCAAGAACAGCTTTCCTCGCTAATGAGCACAGCACTTGTGAGGGCCACGCCCATGACACCAACAGTAACTGGTAAGAATGAGACTGAATTTACATTTTAAGATCATGCTAGTATCCAAAATAAAATGTCTCAAAGTATAGTTCCAAAAAAGTTGATTCTAGGTTATTGAGGTTTATTTGAAAAAAAACTTGGGGTGAAGTTATTTATCATCTGATTGTCAGACCGTAACTGTTTGATACGTGAACCTAAATATGTCCTAAATTATATGTTCCCCAGTGGTGACAAAGCCAAAAGGAAGAGATGTTGTGTTCTTGTTGGATGGATCTGATGGTACTAGAACCGGATTCCCAGCTATGCAAGCCTTTGTCCAAAGAGTAGTAGAGAGACTCAGTCTGGATGACAACAAAGACCGTGTCTCAGTGGTTCAGTACAGCAGAGATCCAGCTGTCCACTTCTATTTGAACACATATGAGACAAAGTGGAGATCCTTGACACTGTCAGAGGTTTGAGGCACAAAGGCGGAAGACCCTCAACACTGGAGCAGCTCTCCAGTACTTGAGGGATAATGTCTTCACAGCCTCTGCTGGAAGCAGGCGCCTGGAAGGAGTTCCACAGGTCCTGATATTGCTAAGTGGAGGACGGTCTTCTGACAGTGTTGATGCATCAGCTGCTGCTCTGAAACAGCTGGGCGTCTTGACCTTTGCAATTGGAACCAAGGGTTCTGACAGCAGAGAACTGCGGAAGATATCCCACGATGGCGATTCTGCTATCTCTGTGTCTGATTTCACTGAACTTGAACGTATCCAAGAGCAACTTCAGTCCTCCTTGGAGGCTGTGGTTATTGACGTCACCCCAGAATCACCGACTGTACTTGGTATGTAAACCAGCCTTTTGCTGGCCTGAAATGCTAGCTGACTAGATTCAGATACTATTGAGAGTAATTAATCTAGTGAAATTCCTGTTTAGCTCAATGTTGTTTTGTTAAAATAGGTTGTGGTGTACTTACTTATTGTTACAAATTAGAGAAGGCAATGTTTGTGCTTTTCATAAAATAGTTTATGACTTAATTAGTAGTACACAAGCGTGCCTTTCGCAATGGTTTTTTATATTTTGTCTTCCTGTCTTTCTCAGTTGACACTCCCCAAAAGGACATTGTTTTCCTTCTGGATGGTTCTGATAGCACAAGGAATGGCTTCCTGCTTTGCGTGATTTTATTGAGAAAGTGGTTGAGAAACTCAATGTGGGAGAAAGCAAAGACCGTGTCTCTGTAGTCCAATACAGCAGAGATTCAGAGGTCAATTTCTATTTGAATACATACAGCACCAAAGAAGATATTGTGGATTTGGTAAGAGGGCTGGTTCACAGAGGAGGCAGACCCCTCAACACCGGGGCCGCCCTCCAATACGTGAGGGACAACGTCTTTACAAGTCCCGCCGGGAGTAGGCACCTGCAAGGTGTTCCACAGATATTGATCCTGCTAAATGGTGGAAGGTCTTCTGACAATGTCGATACTCCAGCCTCTGTTCTCAAACAGCAGGGCATCATTGTCTTTGGCATTGGAACAAGAAACTCTGACAATGGAGAGCTGCGGAAAATAACACAGGACCCTAATTACACTCTATCCGTGTCTGAGTTCACTGACCTCCCCAGTGTCCAAGAACAGCTTTCCTCGCTAATGAGAACAGCACTTGTGAGGGCCACGCCCATGACACCAACAGTAACTGGTAAGAATGAGACTGAATTTACATTTTAAGATCATGCTCATATCCAAAATAAAATATATCAAAGTATATTATCAAAAAAGTTGATTCTAGGTTATTGAGGTTCATTTGAAAAAAACTTGGGGTTAAGTTATTTATCATCTGATTGTCAGACCGTAACTGTTTGATACGTGAACCTAAATATGTCCTAAATGATATGTTCCCCAGTGGTGACAAAGCCAAAAGGAAGAGATGTTGTGTTCTTGTTGGATGGATCTGATGGTACTAGAACCGGATTCCCAGCTATGCAAGCCTTTGTCCAAAGAGTAGTAGAGAGACTCAGTCTGGATGACAACAAAGACCGTGTCTCAGTGGTTCAGTACAGCAGAGATCCAGCTGTCCACTTCTATTTGAACACATATGAGACAAAAGTGGAGATCCTTGACACTGTCAGAGGTTTGAGGCACAAAGGCGGAAGACCCCTCAACACTGGAGCAGCTCTCCAGTACTTGAGGGATAATGTCTTCACAGCCTCTGCTGGAAGCAGGCGCCTGGAAGGAGTTCCACAGGTCCTGATATTGCTAAGTGGAGGACGGTCTTCTGACAGTGTTGATGCATCAGCTGCTGCTCTGAAACAGCTGGGCGTCTTGACCTTTGCAATTGGAACCAAGGGTTCTGACAGCAGAGAACTGCGGAAGATATCCCACGATGGCTATTCTGCTATCTCTGTGTCTGATTTCACTGAACTTGAACGTATCCAAGAGCAACTTCAGTCCTCCTTGGAGGCTGTGGTTATTGACGTCACCCCAGAATCACCGACTGTACTTGGTATGTAAACCAGTCTCTTGCTGGCCTGAAATGCTAGCTGACTAGATTCAGATACTATTGAGAGTAATTAATCTAGTGAAATTCCTGTTTAGCTCAATGTTGTTTGGTTAAAATAGGTTGTGGTGTACTTACTTATTGTTACAAATTAGTGAAGGCAATGTTTGTGCTTTTCATAAAATAGTTTATGACTTAATTGGTAGTACACAAGCGTGCCTTTCGCAATGGTTTTATATATTTTGTCTTCCTGTCTTTCTCAGTTGACACTCCCCAAAAGGACATTGTTTTCCTTCTGGATGGTTCTGATAGCACAAGGAATGGCTTCCCTGCTATGCGTGATTTTGTTGAGAAAGTGGTTGAGAAACTCAATGTGGGAGAAAGCAAAGACCGTGTCTCTGTAGTCCAATACAGCAGAGATTCAGAGGTCAATTTCTATTTGAATACATACAGCACCAAAGAAGATATTGTGGATTCGGTAAGAGGGCTGGTTCACAGAGGAGGCAGACCCCTCAACACCGGGGCCGCCCTCCAATACGTGAGGGACAACGTCTTTACAAGTCCCGCCGGGAGTAGGCACCTGCAAGGTGTTCCACAGATATTGATCCTGCTAAATGGTGGAAGGTCTTTTGACAATGTCGATACTCCAGCCTCTGTTCTCAAACAGCAGGGCATCATTGTCTTTGGCATTGGAACAAGAAACTCTGACAATGGAGAGCTGCGGAAAATAACACAGGACCCTAATTACACTCTATCCGTGTCTGAGTTCACTGACCTCCCCAGTGTCCAAGAACAGCTTTCCTCGCTAATGAGAACAGCACTTGTGAGGGCCACGCCCATGACACCAACAGTAACTGGTAAGAATGAGACTAAAATTACATTTTAAGAGCATGCTAGTATCCAAAATGAAATGTCTCAAAGTATATTTCCAAAAAAGTTGATTCTAGGTTATTGAGGTTTATTTGAAAAAAAACTTGGGGTTCAGTTATTTATCATCTGATTGTCAGACCGTAACTGTTTGATACGTGAACCTAAATATGTCCTAAATGATATGTTCCCCAGTGGTGACAAAGCCAAAAGGAAGAGATGTTGTGTTCTTGTTGGATGGATCTGATGGTACTAGAACCGGATTCCCAGCTATGCAAGCCTTTGTCCAAAGAGTAGTAGAGAGACTCAGTCTGGATGACAACAAAGACCGTGTCTCAGTGGTTCAGTACAGCAGAGATCCAGCTGTCCACTTCTATTTGAACACATATGAGACAAAAGTCGAGATCCTTGACACTGTCAGAGGTTTGAGGCACAAAGGCGGAAGACCCCTCAACACTGGAGCAGCTCTCCAGTACTTGAGGGATAATGTCTTCACAGCCTCTGCTGGAAGCAGGCGCCTGGAAGGAGTTCCACAGGTCCTGATATTGCTAAGTGGAGGACGGTCTTCTGACAGTGTTGATGCATCAGCTGCTGCTCTGAAACAGCTGGGCGTCTTGACCTTTGCAATTGGAACCAAGGGTTCTGACAGCAGAGAACTGCGGAAGATATCCCACGATGGCGATTCTGCTATCTCTGTGTCTGATTTCACTGAACTTGAACGTATCCAAGAGCAACTTCAGTCCTCCTTGGAGGCTGTGGTTATTGACGTCACCCCAGGATCACCTACTGTACTTGGTATGTAAACCAGTCTCTTGCTGGCCTGAAATGCTAGCTGACTAGTTTCAGATACTATTGAGAGTAATTAATCTAGTGAAATTCCTGTTTAGCTCAATGTTGTTTTGTTAAAATAGGTTGTGGTGTACTTACTTATTGTTACAAATTAGAGAAGGCAATGTTTGTGCTTTTCATAAAATAGTTTATGACTTAATTAGTGGTACACATGCGTGCATTTCGCAATGGTTTTTTATATTTTGTCTTCCTGTCTTTCTCAGTTGACACTCCCCAAAAGGACATTGTTTTCCTTCTGGATGGTTCTGATAGCACAAAGAATGGCTTCCCTGCTATGCGTGATTTTGTTGAGAAAGTGGTTGAGAAACTCAATGTGGGAGAAAGCAAAGACCGTGTCTCTGTAGTCCAATACAGCAGAGATTCAGAGGTCAATTTCTATTTGAATACATACAGCACCAAAGAAGATATTGTGGATTCGGTAAGAGGGCTGGTTCACAGAGGAGGCAGACCCCTCAACACCGGGGCCGCCCTCCAATACGTGAGGGACAACGTCTTTACAAGTCCCGCCGGGAGTAGGCACCTGCAAGGTGTTCCACAGATATTGATCCTGCTAAATGGTGGAAGGTCTTTTGACAATGTCGATACACCAGCCTCTGTTCTCAAACAGCAGGGCATCATTGTATTTGGCATTGGAACAAGAAACTCTGACAATGGAGAGCTGCGGAAAATAACACAGGACCCTAATTACACTCTATCCGTGTCTGAGTTCACTGACCTCCCCAGTGTCCAAGAACAGCTTTCCTCGCTAATGAGCACAGCACTTGTGAGGGCCACGCCCATGACACCAACAGTAACTGGTAAGAATGAGACTAAATTTACATTTTAAGATCATGCTAGTATCCAAAATGAAATGTCTCAAAGGATATTTCCAAAAAAGTTGATTCTAGGTTATTGAGGTTTATTTGAAAAAAAACTTGGGGTGAAGTTATATATCATCTGATTGTCAGACCGTAACTGTTTGATACGTAAACCTAAATATGTCTTAAATTATATGTTCCCCAGTGGTGACAAAGCCAAAAGGAAGAGATGTTGTGTTCTTGTTGGATGGATCTGATGGTACTAGAACCGGATTCCCAGCTATGCAAGCCTTTGTCCAAAGAGTAGTAGAGAGACTCAGTCTGGATGACAACAAAGACCGAGTCTCAGTGGTTCAGTACAGCAGAGATCCAGCTGTCCACTTCTATTTGAACACATATGAGACAAAAGTGGAGATCCTTGACACTGTCAGAGGTTTGAGGCACAAAGGCGGAAGACCCCTCAACACTGGAGCAGCTCTCCAGTACTTGAGGGATAATGTCTTCACAGCCTCTGCTGGAAGCAGGCGCCTGGAAGGAGTTCCACAGGTCCTGATATTGCTAAGTGGAGGACGGTCTTCTGACAGTGTTGATGCATCAGCTGCTGCTCTGAAACAGCTGGGCGTCTTGACCTTTGCAATTGGAACCAAGGGTTCTGACAGCAGAGAACTGCGGAAGATATCCCACGATGGCGATTCTGCTATCTCTGTGTCTGATTTCACTGAACTTGAACGTATCCAAGAGCAACTTCAGTCCTCCTTGGAGGCTGTGGTTATTGACGTCACCCCAGAATCACCGACTGTACTTGGTATGTAAACCAGTCTCTTGCTGGCCTGAAATGCTAGCTGACTAGATTCAGATAGTATTGAGGGTAATTAATCTAGTGAAATTCCTGTTTAGCTCAATGTTGGTTTGTTAAAATAGGTTGTGGTGTACCTACTTATTGTTACAAATTAGAGAAGGCAATGTTTGTGCTTTTCATAAAATAGTTTATGACTTAATTAGTGGTACACAAGCGTGCATTTCGCAATGGTTTTTTATAGTTTGTCTTCCTGTCTTTCTCAGTTGACACTCCCCAAAAGGACATTGTTTTCCTTCTGGATGGTTCTGATAGCACAAGGAATGGCTTCCCTGCTATGCGTGATTTTGTTGAGAAAGTGGTTGAGAAACTCAATGTGGGAGAAAGCAAAGACCGTGTCTCTGTCGTCCAATACAGCAGAGATTCAGAGGTCAATTTCTATTTGAATACATACAGCACCAAAGAAGATATTGTGGATTCGGTAAGAGGGCTGGTTCACAGAGGAGGCAGACCCCTCAACACCGGGGCCGCCCTCCAATACGTGAGGAACAACGTCTTTACAAGTCCCGCCGGGAGTAGGCACCTGCAAGGTGTTCCACAGATATTGATCCTGCTAAATGGTGGAAGGTCTTTTGACAATGTCGATACTCCAGCCTCTGTTCTCAAACAGCAGGGCGTCATTGTCTTTGGCATTGGAACAAGAAACTCTGACAATGGAGAGCTGCGGAAAATAACACAGGACCCTAATTACACTCTATCCGTGTCTGAGTTCACTGACCTCCCCAGTGTCCAAGAACAGCTTTCCTCGCTAATGAGAACAGCACTTGTGAGGGCCACGCCCATGACACCAACAGTAACTGGTAAGAATGAGACTAAAATTACATTTTAAGAGCATGCTAGTATCCAAAATGAAATGTCTCAAAGTATATTTCCAAAAAAGTTGATTCTAGGTTATTGAGGTTTATTTGAAAAAAAACTTGGGGTTAAGTTATTTATCATCTGATTGTCAGACCGTAACTGTTTGATACGTGAACCTAAATATGTCCTAAATTATATGTTCCCCAGTGGTGACAAAGCCAAAAGGAAGAGATGTTGTGTTCTTGTTGGATGGATCTGATGGTACTAGAACCGGATTCCCAGCTATGCAAGCCTTTGTCCAAAGAGTAGTAGAGAGACTCAGTCTGGATGACAACAAAGACCGTGTCTCAGTGGTTCAGTACAGCAGAGATCCAGCTGTCCACTTCTATTTGAACACATATGAGACAAAAGTGGAGATCCTTGACACTGTCAGAGGTTTGAGGCACAAAGGCGGAAGACCCCTCAACACTGGAGCAGCTCTCCAGTACTTGAGGGATAATGTCTTCACAGCCTCTGCTGGAAGCAGGCGCCTGGAAGGAGTTCCACAGGTCCTGATATTGCTAAGTGGAGGACGGTCTTCTGACAGTGTTGATGCATCAGCTGCTGCTCTGAAACAGCTGGGCGTCTTGACCTTTGCAATTGGAACCAAGGGTTCTGACAGCAGAGAACTGCGGAAGATATCCCACGATGGCGATTCTGCTATCTCTGTGTCTGATTTCACTGAACTTGAACGTATCCAAGAGCAACTTCAGTCCTCCTTGGAGGCTGTGGTTATTGACGTCACCCCAGAATCACCGACTGTACTTGGTATGTAAACCAGTCTCTTGCTGGCCTGAAATGCTAGCTGACTAGATTCAGATAGTATTGAGGGTAATTAATCTAGTGAAATTCCTGTTTAGCTCAATGTTGGTTTGTTAAAATAGGTTGTGGTGTACTTACTTATTGTTACAAATTAGAGAAGGCAATGTTTGTGCTTTTCATAAAATAGTTTATGACTTAATTAGTGGTACACAAGCGTGCATTTCGCAATGGTTTTTTATATTTTGTCTTCCTGTCTTTCTCAGTTGACACTCCCCAAAAGGACATTGTTTTCCTTCTGGATGGTTCTGATAGCACAAGGAATGGCTTCCCTGCTATGCGTGATTTTGTTGAGAAAGTGGTTGAGAAACTCAATGTGGGAGAAAGCAAAGACCGTGTCTCTGTAGTCCAATACAGCAGAGATTCAGAGGTCAATTTCTATTTGAATACATACAGCACCAAAGAAGATATTGTGGATTCGGTCAGAGGGCTGGTTCACAGAGGAGGCAGACCCCTCAACACCGGGGCCGCCCTCCAATACGTGAGGAACAACGTCTTTACAAGTCCCGCCGGGAGTAGGCACCTGCAAGGTGTTCCACAGATATTGATCCTGCTAAATGGTGGAAGGTCTTTGACAATGTCGATACTCCAGCCTCTGTTCTCAAACAGCAGGGCATCATTGTCTTTGGCATTGGAACAAGAAACTCTGACAATGGAGAGCTGCGGAAAATAACACAGGACCCTAATTACACTCTATCTGTGTCTGAGTTCACTGACCTCCCCAGTGTCCAAGAACAGCTTTCCTCGCTAATGAGCACAGCACTTGTGAGGGCCACGCCCATGACACCAACAGTAACTGGTAAGAATGAGACTAAATTTACATTTTAAGATCATGCTAGTATCCAAAATAGAATATATCAAAGTATATTATCAAAAAAGTTGATTCTAGGTTATTGAGGTTCATTTGAAAAAAAACCTTGAGGTTAAGTTATTTATCATCTGATTGTCAGACCTGTTTGATCCGTGCACCTAAATATGTCCTAAATTATATGTTCCCCAGTGGTGACAAAGCCAAAAGGAAGAGATGTTGTGTTCTTGTTGGATGGATCTGATGGTACTAGAACCGGATTCCCAGCTATGCAAGCCTTTGTCCAAAGAGTAGTAGAGAGACTCAGTCTGGATGACAACAAAGACCGTGTCTCAGTGGTTCAGTACAGCAGAGATCCAGCTGTCCACTTCTATTTGAACACATATGAGACAAAAGTCGAGATCCTTGACACTGTCAGAGGTTTGAGGCACAAAGGCGGAAGACCCCTCAACACTGGAGCAGCTCTCCAGTACTTGAGGGATAATGTCTTCACAGCCTCTGCTGGAAGCAGGCGCCTGGAAGGAGTTCCACAGGTCCTGATATTGCTAAGTGGAGGACGGTCTTCTGACAGTGTTGATGCATCAGCTGCTGCTCTGAAACAGCTGGGCGTCTTGACCTTTGCAATTGGAACCAAGGGTTCTGACAGCAGAGAACTGCGGAAGATATCCCACGATGGCGATTCTGCTATCTCTGTGTCTAATTTCACTGAACTTGAACGTATCCAAGAGCAACTTCAGTCCTCCTTGGAGGCTGTGGTTATTGACGTCACCCCAGAATCACCGACTGTACTTGGTATGTAAACCAGTCTCTTGCTGGCCTGAAATGCTAGCTGACTAGATTCAGATAGTATTGAGGGTAATTAATCTAGTGAAATTCCTGTTTAGCTCAATGTTGGTTTGTTAAAATAGGTTGTGGTGTACTTACTTATTGTTACAAATTAGAGAAGGCAATGTTTGTGCTTTTCATAAAATAGTTTATGACTTAATTAGTGGTACACAAGCGTGCATTTCGCAATGGTTTTTTATATTTTGTCTTCCTGTCTTTCTCAGTTGACACTCCCCAAAAGGACATTGTTTTCCTTCTGGATGGTTCTGATAGCACAAGGAATGGCTTCCCTGCTATGCGTGATTTTGTTGAGAAAGTGGTTGAGAAACTCAATGTGGGAGAAAGCAAAGACCGTGTCTCTGTAGTCCAATACAGCAGAGATTCAGAGGTCCATTTCTATTTGAATACATACAGCACCAAAGAAGATATTGTGGATTCGGTAAGAGGGCTGGTTCACAGAGGAGGCAGACCCCTCAACACCGGGGCCGCCCTCCAATACGTGAGGGACAACGTCTTTACAAGTCCCGCCGGGAGTAGGCACCTGCAAGGTGTTCCACAGATATTGATCCTGCTAAATGGTGGAAGGTCTTTTGACAATGTCGATACTCCAGCCTCTGTTCTCAAACAGCAGGGCATCATTGTCTTTGGCATTGGAACAAGAAACTCTGACAATGGAGAGCTGCGGAAAATAACACAGGACCCTAATTACACTCTATCCGTGTCTGAGTTCACTGACCTCCCCAGTGTCCAAGAACAGCTTTCCTCGCTAATGAGCACAGCACTTGTGAGGGCCACGCCCATGACACCAACAGTAACTGGTAAGAATGAGACTAAAATTTCATTTTAAGAGCATGCTAGTATCCAAAATGAAATGTCTCAAAGTATATCTCCAAAAAAGTTCATTCTAGGTTATTGAGGTTTATTTGAAAAAAAACTTGGGGTTAAGTTATTTATCATCTGATTGTCAGACCGTAACTGTTTGATACGTGCACCTAAATATGTCCTAAATTATATGTTCCCCAGTGGTGACAAAGCCAAAAGGAAGAGATGTTGTGTTCTTGTTGGATGGATCTGATGGTACTAGAACCGGATTCCCAGCTATGCAAGCCTTTGTCCAAAGAGTAGTAGAGAGACTCAGTCTGGATGACAACAAAGACCGTGTCTCAGTGGTTCAGTACAGCAGAGATCCAGCTGTCCACTTCTATTTGAACACATATGAGACAAAAGTGGAGATCCTTGACACTGTCAGAGGTTTGAGGCACAAAGGCGGAAGACCCTCAACACTGGAGCAGCTCTCCAGTACTTGAGGGATAATGTCTTCACAGCCTCTGCTGGAAGCAGGCGCCTGGAAGGAGTTCCACAGGTCCTGATATTGCTAAGTGGAGGACGGTCTTCTGACAGTGTTGATGCATCAGCTGCTGCTCTGAAACAGCTGGGCGTCTTGACCTTTGCAATTGGAACCAAGGGTTCTGACAGCAGAGAACTGCGGAAGATATCCCACGATGGCGATTCTGCTATCTCTGTGTCTGATTTCACTGAACTTGAACGTATCCAAGAGCAACTTCAGTCCTCCTTGGAGGCTGTGGTTATTGACGTCACCCCAGAATCACCGACTGTACTTGGTATGTAAACCAGTCTCTTGCTGGCCTGAAATGCTAGCTGACTAGATTCAGATAGTATTGAGGGTAATTAATCTAGTGAAATTCCTGTTTAGCTCAATGTTGGTTTGTTAAAATAGGTTGTGGTGTACTTACTTATTGTTACAAATTAGAGAAGGCAATGTTTGTGCTTTTCATAAAATAGTTTATGACTTAATTAGTGGTACACAAGCGTGCATTTCGCAATGGTTTTTATATTTTGTCTTCCTGTCTTTCTCAGTTGACACTCCCCAAAAGGACATTGTTTTCCTTCTGGATGGTTCTGATAGCACAAGGAATGGCTTCCCTGCTATGCGTGATTTTGTTGAGAAAGTGGTTGAGAAACTCAATGTGGGAGAAAGCAAAGACCGTGTCTCTGTAGTCCAATACAGCAGAGATTCAGAGGTCAATTTCTATTTGAATACATACAGCACCAAAGAAGATATTGTGGATTCGGTCAGAGGGCTGGTTCACAGAGGAGGCAGACCCCTCAACACCGGGGCCGCCCTCCAATACGTGAGGAACAACGTCTTTACAAGTCCCGCCGGGAGTAGGCACCTGCAAGGTGTTCCACAGATATTGATCCTGCTAAATGGTGGAAGGTCTTTTGACAATGTCGATACTCCAGCCTCTGTTCTCAAACAGCAGGGCATCATTGTCTTTGGCATTGGAACAAGAAACTCTGACAATGGAGAGCTGCGGAAAATAACACAGGACCCTAATTACACTCTATCTGTGTCTGAGTTCACTGACCTCCCCAGTGTCCAAGAACAGCTTTCCTCGCTAATGAGCACAGCACTTGTGAGGGCCACGCCCATGACACCAACAGTAACTGGTAAGAATGAGACTAAATTTACATTTTAAGATCATGCTAGTATCCAAAATAGAATATATCAAAGTATATTATCAAAAAAGTTGATTCTAGGTTATTGAGGTTCATTTGAAAAAAAACCTTGAGGTCAAGTTATTTATCATCTGATTGTCAGACCTGTTTGATCCGTGCACCTAAATATGTCCTAAATTATATGTTCCCCAGTGGTGACAAAGCCAAAAGGAAGAGATGTTGTGTTCTTGTTGGATGGATCTGATGGTACTAGAACCGGATTCCCAGCTATGCAAGCCTTTGTCCAAAGAGTAGTAGAGAGACTCAGTCTGGATGACAACAAAGACCGTGTCTCAGTGGTTCAGTACAGCAGAGATCCAGCTGTCCACTTCTATTTGAACACATATGAGACAAAAGTGGAGATCCTTGACACTGTCAGAGGTTTGAGGCACAAAGGCGGAAGACCCCTCAACACTGGAGCAGCTCTCCAGTACTTGAGGGATAATGTCTTCACAGCCTCTGCTGGAAGCAGGCGCCTGGAAGGAGTTCCACAGGTCCTGATATTGCTAAGTGGAGGACGGTCTTCTGACAGTGTTGATGCATCAGCTGCTGCTCTGAAACAGCTGGGCGTCTTGACCTTTGCAATTGGAACCAAGGGTTCTGACAGCAGAGAACTGCGGAAGATATCCCACGATGGCGATTCTGCTATCTCTGTGTCTGATTTCACTGAACTTGAACGTATCCAAGAGCAACTTCAGTCCTCCTTGGAGGCTGTGGTTATTGACGTCACCCCAGAATCACCGACTGTACTTGGTATGTAAACCAGTCTCTTGCTGGCCTGAAATGCTAGCTGACTAGATTCAGATAGTATTGAGGGTAATTAATCTAGTGACATTCCTGTTTAGCTCAATGTTGGTTTGTTAAAATAGGTTGTGGTGTACCTACTTATTGTTACAAATTAGAGAAGGCAATGTTTGTGCTTTTCATAAAATAGTTTATGACTTAATTAGTAGTACACAAGCGTGCCTTTCGCAATGGTTTTTTATATTTTGTCTTCCTGTCTTTCTCAGTTGATACTCCCCAAAAGGACATTGTTTTCCTTCTGGATGGTTCTGATAGCACAAGGAATGGCTTCCCTGCTATGCGTGATTTTGTTGAGAAAGTGGTTGAGAAACTCAATGTGGGAGAAAGCAAAGACCGTGTCTCTGTCGTCCAATACAGCAGAGATTCAGAGGTCCATTTCTATTTGAATACATACAGCACCAAAGAAGATATTGTGGATTCGGTAAGAGGGCTGGTTCACAGAGGAGGCAGACCCCTCAACACCGGGGCCGCCCTCCAATACGTGAGGGACAACGTCTTTACAAGTCCCGCCGGGAGTAGGCACCTGCAAGGTGTTCCACAGATATTGATCCTGCTAAATGGTGGAAGGTCTTTTGACAATGTCGATACTCCAGCCTCTGTTCTCAAACAGCAGGGCATCATTGTCTTTGGCATTGGAACAAGAAACTCTGACAATGGAGAGCTGCGGAAAATAACACAGGACCCTAATTACACTCTATCCGTGTCTGAGTTCACTGACCTCCCCAGTGTCCAAGAACAGCTTTCCTCGCTAATGAGCACAGCACTTGTGAGGGCCACGCCCATGACACCAACAGTAACTGGTAAGAATGAGACTAAAATTTCATTTTAAGAGCATGCTAGTATCCAAAATGAAATGTCTCAAAGTATATCTCCAAAAAAGTTCATTCTAGGTTATTGAGGTTTATTTGAAAAAAAACTTGGGGTTAAGTTATTTATCATCTGATTGTCAGACCGTAACTGTTTGATACGTGCACCTAAATATGTCCTAAATTATATGTTCCCCAGTGGTGACAAAGCCAAAAGGAAGAGATGTTGTGTTCTTGTTGGATGGATCTGATGGTACTAGAACCGGATTCCCAGCTATGCAAGCCTTTGTCCAAAGAGTAGTAGAGAGACTCAGTCTGGATGACAACAAAGACCGTGTCTCAGTGGTTCAGTACAGCAGAGATCCAGCTGTCCACTTCTATTTGAACACATATGAGACAAAAGTGGAGATCCTTGACACTGTCAGAGGTTTGAGGCACAAAGGCGGAAGACCCTCAACACTGGAGCAGCTCTCCAGTACTTGAGGGATAATGTCTTCACAGCCTCTGCTGGAAGCAGGCGCCTGGAAGGAGTTCCACAGGTCCTGATATTGCTAAGTGGAGGACGGTCTTCTGACAGTGTTGATGCATCAGCTGCTGCTCTGAAACAGCTGGGCGTCTTGACCTTTGCAATTGGAACCAAGGGTTCTGACAGCAGAGAACTGCGGAAGATATCCCACGATGGCGATTCTGCTATCTCTGTGTCTGATTTCACTGAACTTGAACGTATCCAAGAGCAACTTCAGTCCTCCTTGGAGGCTGTGGTTATTGACGGCACCCCAGGATCACCTACTGTACTCGGTATGTTAATAAGCCCATACTCTTTCTAGCTTGAAAGGCTATCTGACTTGTTTAACATTCGCTGAGGGAAATAAGTCAAGTGCAAAACCTGTTTACTTACATATCTGGATTAATTTAGAACCAGTGCTTTTCTTCCCCAATGTTTAACATCGAAGTAGGCAGTTAAAAAAAAAATTAGCTCAGCACTTTGATCTGAGTCCATGAGCTTACTTTTTGCAAAGGTTTTTGTTGTTGTTGTCTTCCTGTCTTTACTTAGTTGAAGCTACTGTAAAGGACATTGTATTCCTTCTGGATGGTTCTGATAGCACAAGGAATGGCTTCCCCGCCATGCGTGATTTTGTTGAGAAAGTGGTGGAGGAACTCAATGTGGGAGAAAACAAAGACCGCGTCTCATTAGTCCAGTACAGCAGAGATGCAGATGTCCATTTCTATCTGAAAACATACTCAACAATAGAGGATACTGTGGATTCGATCAGAGGGCTAACACACAGAGGAGGCAGTCCCCTCTGCCCTTCAATATGTCATGGATAATGTATTTACAAACTCCTCCGGGAGTAGGAACCTGCAAGGAGTTCCACAAATATTGATCTTGCTCAAGGGTGGAAGGTCTTTTGACGACGTAGATACCCCAGCTTCTGCTTTTAAGCAGCAGGGCATTTTTGTGATTGGCATTGGAACAAATAGCTCTGATAGTGGAGAGCTGCAGAAAATATCCTATGATCCTAATTGCACTCTCTTAGTGTCTGAATTCAATGACCTGCAGAGTGTCCAAGAAAAGCTCTCCACTCTAATAAGCACATTGTTAGTGAGGGCCACGCCCTTAACTCCGATAGTAACTGGTGAGAAAGAGATTCCTTTTTACACTCCAAAATCATGGTGTGGTGCAATGTGAAAGGTGTTGAATTGTATTTCAGAGAGTTACGTTCAACCAGTCTATTTTTGCCAAAACAGTTGTGACAGCGTTAATCATCTTGTCAAACTTGAATTGAACTTTGAACATAATACTTTTTTTTACGGAAAACTTTTGACACTTTAAATTAACATGTCTCAAATTGTATGTTCCCTAGCTGAGATACAGCAAAAAGGAAGGGATGTTGTGTTCTTGTTGGATGGATCTAATGGTACCAGAACTGGTGGAACAAATAGCTCTGAGAGTGGAGAACTGAAGAAAATATCCTATAACCTTAATTACACTCTATCCGTGTCTGAGTTCACTGACCTCCCCAGTGTCCAAGAAAAGCTCTCCACTCTAATAAGCACATCAGTAGTGAGGGCCACGCCCTTAACTCCGATAGTAACTGGTGAGAAAGAGATTCAATTTTACACTCCAAAATCATGGTGCGCTGCAATGTGAATGGTATTGAATTGTATTTCAGAGAGTTAAGTTTAGCCAGTCTATTTTTGCCAAAACAGTTGTGACAGCATTGATCATCTTGTCAAACTTGAATTGAACTGTCAACATAAGACTTTTTTTACGGAAACCTTTTGACACTTTAAATTGACATGTCCTAAATTGTATGTTCCCTAGCTGAGATACAGCCAAAAGAAAGAGATGTGTTCCTGTTGGATGGATCTCATGCTACTAGAACCGGTGGAATTAATAGCTCTGACAGTGGAGAACTGAAGAATATAACACAGAACCCTAATTACACTCTATCAGTGTCTGAGTTCACTGACCTCCCCAGTGTCCAAGAATCGCTCTCCACTCTAATAAGCACACCTCTAGTTTTGGCCACACTCATGACACCAACAGTAGCTGGTGAGAATGCGTCTGAATTTACATTTTAACATCATGGTAGAATTCAAATTAAATTGTATTAAAGTCTATTTCTCTATGTTCAGATCAACAAATGCAACTTTTAAAAATGTCCTAAAAATCTTAAAATATACGTTGTCTTTAGCAATTTGTTACACATTTTCAGAAAACATTTTTTGAAGTGCTCGTTTTTTTTGACACATGACTTCTATTTGCATGTCTGTCTTCTCTGGTAAAGGTATCCCCACTTGCTCTTCCTCCAGTCTATAAAAGTGTTCCTTGTTTAAAGCAATACTCTGAAAGTAAAGAGGGTATTGTATGCTGTACAGACCGTAAAGAGCATGAGACACATTTGTGATATTAGGCTAGATCATTAAAAGTGACTTGACTTGCAGTGTAGTGCTTTTTGATATTGCCATATACCTAAATTGTTGTATCTTGATTTCATCACATGCAGAAATAGAGCAAGCAAACTCTTCACAAGCCCAGTCAATATAATTCGGTATAACAACAGTTCTTGTTCAAGATTTCTTAATTCTCAGCACAAACTATTGTATTGTAGCATTGACATCATTGCTTTCAAATTATTCTAATGAATGTCCTATGTTGTATTTTTTGTTAGTGCATTGGAATATCACATCAATAATTACAATATCATATGTAGTATCATTATTTTGTGTGTACTTTCCACTTCACCCAGCATATTGTAACGATTTGTTTTTAATGTATGATAATCAGTTTTTTAAAAAGAGGTTTCGGATGAAGTACCTATTTTTGGTCAAGTAAAGTTGAAGAAATATGCATGAAAAAAAATCTGCTCCTCGAACAATGGAAACGACAAGCATTCAACGTTTTTTATTTTATCTTATTCATATTCATAATATTCTTTAAAATCATATTCCTATTCTCCTTTATTGATTATTTTATATTGGTATTCAGATCCACAATCTGCGTCAATCTGTGACAATCTCTCACAGTAAAATCATTTTCTATCGAGAAAAGAATAATCTTATTTCATATTCTATTCACGTGTTCTTCCATACTTTGATAATTTATCAATTAAGTATTAATAATATTACCTTCTCTGTCTTTCAGCTGAGATGCAGGGATCCCGGAAGGACATCGTTTTCCTTGTTGACGGATCTGACGGAGTCGGACGAGACTTTCCTATCATCCAGGAGTTTATCCGAAGTGTTGTAGAGACTCTCAATGTGGGCGAGAATAAGATCCGGATTGGTGTCGTCCAGTATGGTGACTCTGCTCGAGCTGACATGTTTCTGAATTCACATACAACTAAAGAAGGTGTCTTGCAAGCCGTCGGGGGAATGAGGCAACGTGGAGGAAGACACCGTAACCTGGGCCAGGCCTTGCAGTTCGTCAGTCAGGATGTTCTTACGGCGACACGTGGTAGCAGAAAGCAACAGGGCGTACCGCAGTTTGTAATTGTCGTCTCCAGTGGGTCTTCAACAGATGACATCAGTAGGGCAGCATCTTCCCTCAAACAATCCAGAGTTCTTCCGTTCAGCATCGGGACCAGGGATGTGAACCCAACAGAGCTTCAGGTGGTGTCATATGTGCCAAACTTTGCCTTCACTATCGATGACCTTCCTGGCCTGTCCACGGTCCAAGGAAACCTAGTCACCACTCTGACTGAGCTGTCAGATGATGACATTGCAAGGATGCGTCCAGTATTCCCAACCCTTGAAGGTAATTTTACTCAATTAAGTTGTGAGCATTTTGATTTTTAGCCTAAATTCATTCGCACACACCCACCACGTTCTTTTTGTGACTAACTCTTTCAGTCTTACTGCATATCCTCTATATATAATAGAAACTCTGAAGTTATTAACCTTACTTTGTTGCTGTGCTTGCATCTCTTTTGAGCAGTAATCACCACATCAGCACCCACTGGAGGAGAAAAGAGGGATGTTGTATTTCTCATAGATGGCACCACAGCGGTGCGTAGTGAGTTTCCTTCCATTCGTGAAATGATAAGAAGAGTTGTGGAGAAGCTGGATGTAGGATTGGATAAGGTCCGAATTTCAGTGGTACAGTACAGTGATACACCAAAGCAGGAATTTCTTCTGAATGAATTCTCCACCAAAGATGAGGTACGCCAGGCTGTGATGAGACTTCGAAGCAAAGGTGGCGACCGTCTCAACACAGGTCGTGCTCTTGAATGGGTCTATAGAAACATCTACCAGAGATCAGCGGGAAGCCGCATCGAGGATGGTGTGCCCCAGTTCCTCATTCTAGTTACAGGTGGCAAGTCTGCAGATGATGTGTCCGCTGCAGCTGATCAACTTAAGAGAAACCAGGTTGCACCTCTTGCCATTGGTTCAAGGAATGCCGACCCGGATGAACTGAGACAGATTTCCCTGAAGCCTGAACTGGCATATACAGTTGACAGTTTCCAGCAGCTTGGAAGACTGGAGTCCCAGCTCATTGATTCAGTCAAAACAATATCCACCTCTGACATCATCAGAAGTTATGTTCCTCCCGTGGTGGACTTCGGTAAGAAATAATTTTGCATGCATTCAGTTAAAGTTAACTTTAACTTAAAACTCAAAACAGTAACTGAAATATGCATAATTTGCTTTTTTACTATGGTTTTACATTGCTCATATCATTACAAATAAGTTATGTGACAGTGTTGTTGTTTTTTTAATGCATGATTCCTTTACTGAATTTTAAAATAAAGTGTACCTCACTTTCTTTCTTTGTTGTGCTTATTTTGCAGGCACTTTAAATCTTGGGAGAAAGGACATTATTTTCCTTATTGATGGCTCAGACAATACAGGTGCTGATGGCATTGCACATATCCGTGACTTCATCCTGAACATTGTCCAACAACTCGACGTGCAACCTGATCAAGTGCGAGTAGGGATTGTCCAGTATGCAGACAATGTTAAAACAGAGTTCTCTCTGAACTCTCACAACAACAAGCCAGCTGTTCTCTCTGCTGTCAAAAGACTTCGTCAGATGGGTGGCCGGTCTTCAGATCTGGCTGATGCCATTGAGTATGTGATACAAAAAGAGTTAAAACCTGCGGCAGGGGTCCGTCAAGAGGCCTCCCAGCATCTTGTGGTTCTCACAGGTGGACGTTCCCCCCAAGATGTGTCCATCTATGGACCACTGCTTAAGGGCAGCCGTGTCAACTGCATTGGTGTTGGAGCTGCTAATGCTGACGCAAGGCAGCTAACCCAAATAGCCACCACCACAGCTGATGTTCTCCAGGTTGCTGACTTCCCTGGCCTGCCAGCTATCCGCCAGGGGGTTATCGACAGGTTAAGTGGGACAATTCCGGAACCACCCACAGAATATGAGTATCCTAGTAAGTTGTACTTTAAAAAAAAACATTTATTACAAATAATTTGATAACACATTGTACCTGAATATGGTCTAATAATGAGAAATTCAAATTCAAACTTCTTTTGTTTTCACCCTTGTTCACCCTGTCCTCATCAATTTCTTATATTCTTTTTCATAGCATCCGGCCTGCCTCCACCCAAAAAGGCTGATATAGTGTTTTTGGTCGATGGCTCCATTAACTTAGGCAAGGACAACTTCAACGAAGTGATGTTGTTTATCACCAACCTAATTGATCTGTTTTTCACTGAGAGAGACAACCTGCGGTTCGGCTTGGCACATTATGCCACAGATGTGACTGATGTCTTCTATCTCAACACATACCAGAACCGGCAGGACATTTTAAATGCTATTGGCCGAACAGAGTACAAAGGTGGACGTAGAATCAACACTGGTGCAGCCATTCGCCACGCACAAGATGTTTACTTTACCAAAGAAAAGGGCAGCAGGGTGGATGAAGGCACTCCCCAGATCCTTATGATTGTCACTGGAGGACGCTCAGCTGATGATGGCAAAACAGCAGCCCTTGGTCTGAAGAAAAGAGGTGTGAGAGTCTTTGCTGTCGGAGTCGGCGACATCGAGAATGAGTTAGAAGAGTTAGCAAGTGAATCTTCCACTGTGGCTAGAGCAAGCACCTTTCTGGAACTCTCCGAGCTCAACGAGCAAATCCTGGAGACTTTGGATGATGAAGTGAAAGGCAGTCTGTGTGTTGGTGTGCAGGAGACTACTAAAAGTAAGAGACATTGTATTATTCTTAACTTGTGAATAGACTTTGTTCTCATTTAACTTGCAACGATCCATTTCCTGATGTTTTCTGTGAAAAAAAAGCCTTAAAAAAGGCCATGCTTTGTTTTACAGCCTGCAGCGTTGAGGTATTGGTGGGCTTTGATGTTTCTGCCCAGAACATCTTCAGTGCTCAGACCTACCTCCAGGGGAAGGTTGAGGCCATTCTGAAAAGGATTTCCAAAATGGCAGCTATCAGTTGCTCATCTGGGCAGATTCCCTCTGTGCAAGTGGGCATGCTGGCCCTGGACTCCGCCTCTGAGCCTGTCCATCTGGACTTCACAGACAATGCTTCTGATCTCTTTGAGGCCTTCAAAGCCCTACGGAGTCGTGGCCCCTTTGTCCTCAATGGCAAGACCATCTCAGCGTACACCAAAAGGTTCAAAACCAGACAGGACGACGTTGTCAAGGTAGGTTACTGAAATCTCCAAAGACAAAATAACATTGCATAAAAACAACTAAGATCCTCAAATATCCAACCTTAACTCTCTCTTTCTCATGAGCAAAGGACAGTGTACAGATATAGTATTGTCTTTCATCAGTATTTGGATAAATTTGCTGATGAAAAATGTGTTGATCCAAATTTTTAAATTCACTGCAGGTATTGTTTTATTGTTTAACTGTCAGATACATATTTAATCAACACTTCAACAGATACTAGTGTGGGATCAAATTTGTAACCGCACATCCCAAATATTTAAGTACTTGGATCAGAATCATGGACAGAAAAACTGTAACTGAAGTGTGTTTTCCCCCCCGAAGGTTGTCATTCATCTTACTGACGGTATCGATGCCCCATTTGCTGAATTGAAAAAGCAAGTTGAGGAGCTTCGTTCGTCAGGTAAAAAGACGACACGGTCCAAACGGCCCTTCATCGTCGATCCTTAAATAATAGCAATATTATATTCAAAAGTGATGCATTTTCTTGACTATGTGAAACAGGAGTGAACAGTCTGATCCTGGTCGGGCTGGAGCGCGTGCCCCAATTTGAACAAGCTTTGCTGCTGGAATTTGGACGTGGCTTCAGGTACACCAGACCTCTCCGACTCAACGTCATGGACTTGGACTATGAGCTGATGGAAGAACTGGTGAGTACTAACTAATCAGCTAGATGGAAGACTTTCATGAGCTTTTGTTTTCCTGTTGAATCACTCAATATTTCTTGTTTTATTCTGCTGCGCAGGACCATATTGCAGAGAGGGAGTGCTGTGCAGTGCCTTGCAAATGCGTTGGCACCAGAGGAGACCGCGGAGCAGTGGGAGCTTCAGGGACTAAGGTATCCAATGTCAACAATCTAAATACAATATTCACCTTTGAGATTAGCCTTTCATTACAGACCAGAAAACAAACGTTTGTCAGATGCTAATACGTTGTTGTTTTGTTTTTCAGGGTGCTCTGGGATCGCCAGGAAGCCAAGGACATCCTGGCGATGAGGGCGGACCTGTACGTTTGAATGTCTTTCTTACTGATGGAGCAATAGTGTGACAATGTTTCCATGAAAGACAACTTTCACTCTTCTTACTCAACCCCTTCATGTTCCTTCACATTGCATTCCTCCGACATGTTGTCCTGGTATTTGATTGTCCTTTTCATTGTCCTGTCACGACAGGGAGAGAGGGGTCCTCCCGGTGTCAATGGAACTCAGGGTTTCCAGGGGTGTCCTGGACAAAGGGGTGTCAAGGTAAAGATCCTAACATACAACTTCAACTCAATTGTTCCTGTCAATTTCTATTCTTTTGATTTATTTTACACAGTAGTGTGACACTGTTTTTCCCCCTTTTTTTCAGGGTTCTCGTGGGTACTCGGGAGAAAAGGTGATTATTTGTTCCTTCTTTTTTTCAAAGTCTCCTTTATTAGATTTTAAAAAGTCTTCTGAATAACCAATGACTACTGTGTTGCAGGGAGAATTTGGAGAAATAGGACTTGATGGCATTAATGGAGAAGACGTAAGTGTGTTTTATTAGATTTTGTGGTTCAGACCATTGCTTTAATACGTAATGTATCATGCAGCATCATGTACGGCTGCTCCTCATCTTCATCACGTGGCAGACACGTCTGAATGTGCTTTGGTTTCTGCCTGATTGGGGGATTTATTTGGCATCTGCTGGATGTTTTCAGGGCAAAAGTGGAGTGACAGGACCACCGGGTGAGGGAGGACACTCTGGCCAGATGGTGAGTGACTTTTTAAGATTAAAAAATGTTCGACACATCTTTCTTTAAAAATCTCAAATGGTTATTTCTCATGAATGCTAGCTAAGCATATTTATTCCTCTTAGGGCCCCAAAGGTACCAAAGGACAAGCAGGAGGCAGAGGAGAATTGGGAGTCAGAGGAGACCCTGTGAGTATTTTGGAAACTGGGATTAAGTGTAATTTCCATATTCATGTCCGGATCAATAAAACAACATATTGTGTGAAACAACAAAAACAAATCTACAGCAAATTACTGAACTGATTCAGGCACATTATTTAGAAATACTATGTCCATTATAAAAAAAAAGACAATTGTAAATGTGTTTACATGCATCCACAGTACATGGATGTAGAGTACACATTTCAAATAACTTCTAACTTACGAATTCCCCGACCACCTTAGCTTGAGATGTGAAGTTTTATTCATCGGGTAAAAGATTGCTGCCCTCAGCAGTTTGTATGTTCCTGCTCCGTGTTTTAGGACGTTTGAACGCAGCTGAACATTTTAAAAGTGAAATCTGTCTCGTAGGGCACAAGTGGACGAGATAACAGCCGCTCTGGACCGAAAGGAGAATCCGGTGATGCTGGACCAGCGGTAATGTCCCTCTTCTCATCTTGTATTGTTATCAAAAAATAAAAATTGTGCCTATGCATCTTCAACATAACATGGCTTCTTGCGTTCGTATGCGTTTGTTTTATGGGGATATCTGCTCTGAAATGACAGGGAGCGCCCGGGGAGGATGGAACGAAAGGAGGCCCCGGGGAACTCGGAAGAGGGGTAAACCATTTTGCCACGTCTTCATCATCTTTGCTACTTTATCTTTGTCTTCATCATCATCATCTGCATTAATACTTGACTTGCCATTATTATTGTGTTAATCGAGACGGATTTCTGTTCCCACTTCATTAGGGAGCAAATGGCAGAAGAGGCCAACCTGGACCGGCAGTAAATCTCTTTTTATGATAACATACAGCACATTGTTTCATCCATGTTGCAGTAGCTCTTGTATCGGTAGTAACATTCTGCTGCTCGCATGTCATTTAAGGGAAATTCCGGAAAGCCAGGCGCTGATGGTCTTCAGGGAGAAGCTGGTATTGGAGGATCAAGAGTAAGTTTGTCGTTCTTTTCACGGCTATTGGCAGATTAATCAATCTACAAATGCACTTAAAGCATGTTTTATCGTGGATGTTGGCATTAGTACCATCGATACTTTTCTTGGCAGCATATATCTCATTGTTTAGACTGGACTGTGACTGGTGTCCATTTCTAGAGATGTGTTCATTCTTTACCTTTGAGGTTGGAAGTCCAGTTCTGATGAGCAAGAAACTGAAGCCTCGTCGATGATTGCTTTGTGTTTTCTTTTAGGGCCAATCAGGACCAAACGGTGCACCAGGACCCAGAGGAGAAGATGGAAACCCTGGACCCAGAGTGAGTGGACCTGTTACGGTCATTTTATTAAGAGAATAGTTTGCTATGTCAAGTCATATATATATATATATATATATATATATATATATATATATATACATACATATATATATATATATATATATATATATATGTATGGCTCACATATACAACCACTGTGAGTTTTAAATAGGAACACAGAGAGCAGACAGGTCAGACATATTTTTTCTCTCTTTTTTGTATTTGTTCGAGAGGGACAATGTACATTGATGAACACTTTAAATTTAAATTTACATTTTATTTCCTTATTAATAGTTATTTAATTTAATTTAAATTATTTAACATTTTTATTTTTATGTTTCCTAATGGACCTTCTTGGCCAGATGCATGGTTAATTGTTACTTTATTTATTATTTATTTTTATCTTTTATTATTATTATACATTCTTACTTTTGAAGGTTGTATTTCTGTAAAAATATCTAAATAAAATATCAAGTATTCAAAAAAAAAATTGTGTCCTGGAGGAAAAGGCCATGCTAACGGGCAATAAGAATAAAATACAATCATTTATAGTCTAGAGCCGACAATACACAACAGCTCGGTAATAAAATGTTAACAATGAATAAAAAAGAATCGCATCTATATATAAAAGAAACGAGAAAATATCCCAGTGTAAGGAAGACATTTCACATCCATCATATTGCACACAGACGTATTAAACTCTGTTTTCACAAATGAGCAGTGGCGTGTGTCGACCACTCGGCTGAGCTGACTGACGCTCCTGCGCAATGTGCTTCACTTTGATCAAAATGTCTTCTCATATTTTAATGTTTGTTTTCCAGGGTCCCGGAGGCAGTGCAGGTCAAGCTGGAGATAAGGGAAGAAGAGGAGCTCTTGGTCGCAAGGTATTGAGTGGGCGTGGCTTATGTTGTTCCAGAACACACTTGTTTTATGTACTATCAACACACCGGCCGTAACCTGGCTCTCTCTCACAATGTTGGATTTGAGCCAACACGTAATGTCGTATCTGTAGTTGTGTATGCATCTGTCCGTCTCATTCTCTGCATCTGGTCATCTGTGTTTCAGGGTGAGCCCGGAGATCCAGGACTTAAGGGGGGCATCGGACCTCTTGGTCCTCGTGGAGAGTCTGTAAGAACCAAAACAACTTTTCTTTGCATGTTCCATATTGTACGACCGGGAGGAAAGAGCAGAATAAGCAGAATAAGCAGGTCGCCCTCACGTGGCTTGTCGTGTTGTTTATGGAACCGGGCATCTGGACTTTATGACAGTCAGTGGTTCTGATCATCAACTGCGGGATTCAAAGCATGACCCTAGTGGTGCTCAAGCTCCTCCCCTTTTGCCCTGGATGAGAAAAGTGCCCCTTTTTCTGGAGACGCATTTTTTTCTTCATTCATCAGTATTTAAGAATAAAAATTCCTCTCTCTGTCATCAATTCCCTCCAAATGTGTTTTGATATCTGACGGGGCTTTACAATTTTTTTTTTACATGACGACCCATTAGCCAATCAGAACGCTTGTACTGTCGTTGCCATGTAATAATTCATATTTATTCATAAGGAAAATGTAAGTTAGCTGTGTCATCCTGCCCAGAGGAGACGCAGGTCGAGGACCGCTTCACTCGTGTATTAATGCTCATGCTTCAACTCTGTCACAAAACATCTTTGGTGATGGGTGACCTTATTTTTGGTTTGAGCACCTGCCCCCCAAAATGTCTGTCCCTGTCTGAGAGTGTATGTAGTGTGTTATTAATTAAGACATTGTTTGTTTTGTCTTCGCTGAGAAAGATTGTATTGCTTGAGTTATATCTTGAACAACGTTGCTCTGTCAGCGGGTCTCGGGAACACCGAGCATGGATGCAGCTCGATGAACTTTACAAAGAGAACCTATTGTTTGTTTTTGTTTTCTCTTTCCAGGGAGACGATGGCAGAGATGGGTTTGGCTTCGCGGGGCCTAACGGGAGAAAGGCGAGTGCATTCTGACCTCTAGTCATCAAAAGATGTGTCTTCAGTTTAAAATGTAGCCTTAAAGAACCATCACTAATTTAGAAGTGGGATGAAGAGAATGTTAAAATCACAAACTGAAGGAGTTACACAACTGTTAGTCCATCTATTCATTGACGTTTAATACTTAATAATCTTTACATGTTACATTCATACACTGTAGAACAGCTACGGGGGTAATTCAGGGTTAAGTGTCTTGCTCAAGGACAGATCAACAAAGGTGGGGATTGAACCTCCAACCCCCTGATTGGAAGACAGACCTGCTACCCACTGACCCTCAGTCTCCCCCCCCCCCCCCCACACACACACACACAGTGCATCCCTACTAGGGGGCTGAATAGCACAACACAACGATGTGTCTCTGGCCCAATTAAAGATGCATTTATCAGTGAACCACTTTTACAAATCTCAAGATAAATGCAGTCATGAAGTCACTCATTGGGACGATAAAGACTCAAATATTGTATTCCATGTATTATAATAGTATGTTTGTATTTTCCTCTTCAGGGCGATGAGGGCTTCCCAGGATTCCCAGGATTAAAGGTAACAAACACATTATGACACCCGGAGTGAAAGAGCATCAGAGATCAAATTCTAACACATAAAGTTCAATGATAGTAAATTAATTTCAACATTTCTCTGTCCTTCCATCATTTCAGGGAGCAGCTGGTGACTCTGGCACCAAAGGAGGACCTGGACCGAACGGGAATCTTGGACAGAGGGTACGTGACACACTGTAAAATATGAACTTGGCAAAAGCCTCCAACACTAAATGTCAACGTACATTCAGACTAGAGGGGAAAGTCACCGAGCTGTGAGAGCCTACGGGGGATGCTATGTACATATATATAAATATATATATATGATATTAATGTTATGAACCCAAACACTAGGGCGTTAGATGTTCAGACGGTTGTGTGATGTCATCAACAAGTATGAAGCAGAACTAGTGGTTAGTTCCACAAATGGTCAAGCGACACTAGCCTCCCTGGACACGCGTGTAGAGGGCTGCTTTGGAAGCTTTATTTCAGAGTTGTTTTCTGCAGTCTCGTTAGTTTTTGAACTGTTGACAGTTTTTTGACGGACCTTTTAAAAGTGAATTAACTTCTCTTTTTCTTTCTTTCAGGGTGTCTCTGGGAATATCGGCACACCCGGACAGAAGGGAGAGTTTGGATATCCCGGGCCTTATGTAAGCAACATGACGTTCTGCAACTTGAGTAAACTCCGATGACCCCGGAGCAGAACATTTGTAGTTCTGATTTGCAGGATCCACCATCTAGTGACGAGTGCTCTGCTTCTCAATGACTTTTCTCATGAATTCTCAAACATGGTTCCACATGTGCGATGGCCGAGTGGTCCGGGTGCATACAACACAGACACTGATGCCCTGAGCAGGAAGAACCCAGTTTGATCATTAGTGACTGACCCACATCCCCTGTGTGTCTCCACTGTCAAACAAAGGGACAAAAGACTACATCACACATACCCACACAATGTCATACTGCTAAGTTCTTAACATTATTGCACAACAACAAAAAACGCTGTTATGTAAGTTAGTATAAAGAAATTTGTATTCTCAGCCAAGTAAGTAAGTAAGTAAGTCAAGTTTATTTGTTTTACACTTATCACACACAAAGTGCAGTACAGTAGTCATTGAACACAATTTGGCAACAACTGGAGCCGAAACATGTCAAGAGTTAAACGAGCAAAAGTACAATACACTGTAAAATATGGTGCAATAAAATAAATAAACAAACAGAGAGGATATGAAGCAGGACATAGCATATATTTAAATCAATAAAAATGCCAGTGTAAAAAGGAATCTTTTGTATGGAGTTTAAATGACGTGTAATGTGACCCCACAGGGTCAGAAAGGACCGAGAGGACCCGGCGTTGTGGTATGTCCTCTGATATGAAACGTATATTGTTTTGAATGAGCAGAAGTAACAGCTGGAGCTCGTGATCAACATCTGTCTCTAAATGTCTGCTTGTCCTCAGCAATGTGACCTGGTTAAGAAAATTAGAGAAAACTGTCGTAAGTATAATTCAACAAGTATCTACAATTCTATTTCAAATAAGCAGATACATGTTGTTACGCAATAAACGACACCGTCTCACCGTGTTTATTCTCCCTTTTTATTCTCCCAGCGTGCTGTTACGGTAAGTACAGCATGTTGTATGATTCGGATGATGACGGATGAGGGTTGTGCGGTCCTGTAAAGAGAATACCTGTGTTCCTCTTTAGGGAAGCAGGAATGCCCGCTCTACCCCACGGAGCTGGCCTTCGCCCTGGACGCCTCCGAAGGGGTCGGCAGCGCCTTCACCAACATGCGCGACACGGTCCTGAACCTCGTCAAGGACATCGCCATCTCCGAGAGCAACTGTCCCCGAGGAGCCCGCGTCGCCTTGACCCTGTACAACAACGAGGTGACCACCGAGGTTCGCTTCGCCGACGCCATGAAGAAGCCGGCCCTGGTGCAGCGCATCGAGGGCCTGCAGGCCCTGCAGACACGCAAGCAGCGCAACCTGGAGACGGCCATGAGCTTCATCGCCCAGAACACCTTCAAGAGAGTGCGCAGCGGCTTCCTCATGAGGAAGGTGGCCATCTTCCTCGTGGGTGGACCGGTCAGTCAGGCGCAAACGGTCACCAACGCCGCTCTTCGCCTCCACGACGCTGGCATCGCGACTCTGTTCCTGGTCCCTCGTGAGGACAGAGCTCTCAGCAGAGCACTGCAGGTACGACCAGAACGCTAGATCTCACAGGGGGACTCTGCAGTTTTATATATATATATAGATGGATAGATATATATAGATATAGATATCTATATATATCTATATATATATATAATACTGCAAAGTAGAGCTCACAGGGGAACTTTGCAGTATTATATCTATCTATATATATATCTATATATATATATTTATATATAGACATATATATACAGTATATTTATATACACAGTATATATATATATATCTTTGTATATAAGAGGTGGAATGTGGTGAAGGAGGGGAGATGTGGGGAGAGAAAAATACCAATGTGGTGCAGATAAATGGGGAGAGGGGAGAGGGGAGAGGGAGGCTAAGTGTGAAGAAAAAAGAGGGTGGAATGTAAATGTGAAGAAAAAAGGAGGGATAAGTAAAGTAATGATACGGTAATAGATGCTCAGAAAATAGTTGAGTCTGCATCCACATGACATTTTCCAAACAGAAGAGACGAGGGAGAGTCGAGGAGGGCAGGAACATACCAATTCTCTTCAAAAGAGATCCACTGTTATTCGTTCTCATCTGTTATGTACCGACTGGAACAGCTGTGAATGCAAACTGTGAAAAGAGGCGTATGTCAGTTTCCAGAGAAGGAATTGATCGTGTGTGTTGTATTTAAATATGAATGCCTCTTCTCGTGGACCAGGTCAACAACACGGCACTGGCCCAAGTTATCGTCCTTCCCAACTCTGGAAGTGCTCAGTACAAGTCAGTCCTCCAGAAGGTGATAAACTGCCACGTCTGCCTCGGTAAGAGTTCCATGTTTGTGCACTAATAATATCACCACAGTGATGTCTCATTGTTTGTCTTATTATTGTTATTATTATTATCATATTGTACAATTTCTTTTCTACATTTTCACTGACAAATACAATTTGTTAAAGATTTTTTCAATCCGATTTCATCCAGTTGAGTTGTTTCACACACAATAGTTGTTTTATTTCCTTTTTTTTGTTGCATTATTTATTATTTAATTAAATTCAGTTTATTTCATATAATCCAATATTACAAATCATGAATTTGCCTCAGAGGGCTTTACAATCTGTACACATGCGACATCCCTGACCTTTGACCTCACATCGTATCAGGAACAACTCCCAAGAAATAGTTAGCGTCCTAAAAAGCACATATTTAGAACACATTGAACACAGATACAATGCGAGCTTAATTGACAGGTTATCTCCAATCATTGTATATTTAACCTTGTGTGACTGTAACACCCTGTTCCGTGTCTCCTATGTTCCGTGTCTCCTATGTCTCCTCTGTGTCTTCTCTGTCTTAATTGTTTAATTCCCTGCACCTGCCCTCAGCCACTCTTGTCTCGTTAGTCTGATGTCGTACACCTGTGTTTCCCCCCCTATATATTGTGTCAGTCTTTCCCTTGTCTGCTGTTGGATTGTCGTCTCTAGTTCCGTGTCTTTTTCCTGTCGTCCTGTCTGTCGTATCTGATCCTGCCTGCTTCGACCCTGCCTGCCCCTTTTGGACCTTGTTTTTTTGTAAACTGTTTTGCCTCATTAAAGAGTGCTTATTTTTGTTATTTATATTGCGTCCAGCATGTCTCTCTGCGCCTGAGCCTCACCCCGTCACAAAGACCTGACAGTGACATCACCACTGTCAAACAAACATATTCCAGGATATATACTATAATATATATTTGTTGGTCATAATTCGAAATGCACTCCCTTCCTGTAACAATGAAAGTAACATCGCATTACGTGTTTTCCTTTGACAGACATCTGCTCTCCGGACCAAATGTGCGACTACGTCCCCCCGGTGGTCAGCCGAGACCGGAGGTCTTCCACCACCGACGTGGACATCGACATGGTCTTCGTCATCGACAGCTCCGACTCCACCTACCCGACGGTCTTCACCGAGATTAAGCGTTACATCGCGCACATCGTGGGGCAGCTCGAAGTGTCCTCCGCTCCCACGTCGTCCGTGAATCACGCCAGAGTGTCCGTGATCCAGCAGGCGCCTTACCAGTTCATCGCCAACAACACCGGCTCCCCGATCCACGTGGACATCGGTTTGACGGAGCACCGCTCGGCTCAGGACATCGTCAAATTCCTGCTGGAGAAGACTCCGCAGCTGGAGGGAGGCCGGGCTCTGGCCGCGGCCATCGAGTCCACCGTGGAGCAGGTGTTTGAGAAGGCGCCGCTCCACCGGGACAGGAAACTGCTCTTCCTCTTCGTGACGGGGAGCGTGGCGGAAGAAGAGGAGCACCTGGTGCGTATTGCCACTGAGGTCAAGTGCAGAGGCTACTTCCTGGTCATCCTGGGCGTGGGGAAGAAGTTGAGCGCCGGAGACTCCCGCGTCTTGTCCCGCATGGCCAGTGAGCCGTCAGATGTCTTCTTCAAGCGGCTGGACACCGTCTCGCAATTTTACGATAAACACATCCAGACGTTCGGAGAGCTTCTGCCCAAGTATATCAGCAGTGAGTCCAAGCTGTCAGTCCATCGGTTGGATTGTCTTCTTGCAAAGCACTTTTTTATTGACCAGCTTCACTTGATGCCAGTTATTGCATCAGCTAAACCTGGCGTCCCGTTTCCTGTGTTCTTTTTCTTTTCAGTTGAAAACGCTTTCTTCATGTCCCCTGAAGTCTCCAAAAATTGCAAGTGGTTCCAGAGTGACCAGCCACTTAAAAACCCGTTTACATCATCACAACAACAATCTGAGTAAGTTCGATTTTTTGTAAACCAATTTATTGGTTTTTGTTAAATTGTGTAAACATTGATGGTTTCATTTGCTACTCGTTGGTAAATTCATAGGAAAAATCATAAACATCATGAAAACCACCAAGCAGTTCATCAAAGAAAGCACAAAGGTACGTAGTGGATGTACTAAAGCTACAGTATAAAGTGATGTTTAACAGGTTAATACTGTCTTTCTTTACAATTTGTCATGAATAGCTAAATGCTAACACTAGCTGCCCATACATCAGTAGCCTACCTCTAAAACCAGGACCCGACTAAAATAGTAACGCTATCATCAACAGTTACTGTCAACATGTAATTGTATATCGTCCTGCCTTGACACCACTTTATGAACCATAATGCAGATGAGTTGCACGTCTCCAACGTCACCTCCAGCAGCTTGAATTTGCGCTGGTCCAGCCCAGACCACAAGCTCTTTGTGTACTTCGAGGTGGTGGTGATGCGGTTGCACGACCACGCCCTGGTGCTGAAAACCAACGTGTCGGACACCGAGCTGACCGTGGACAACTTGGAGAGCTCCCAAACGTACCACGCCGTGGTCACCGCCCACACGGCCGAGGGGGAAACCGTCTCCACCCGCAAAGGCATCATGACCACCAGTAAGTCTCCGAACAATTCAATTCAGTTTATTTTATGCAGCCCGATATCACACATTTAGAAACTCCCCTCAGGACTTTACAATCCATACACATACAACATCGCTGACCTTTGACCTCACATCGGATCAGGAACAACTCCCAAAAAATAGAAAAAACCCTTTCACAATGAAAAAAGGGAAGAACACGTTTCCTTTTGCTCCCACAAGAGATGACATCATATTTAAAGCAGCCCCATAACACGGCAACACAGCCTCCTAAATATATGGTAAACTTCATCAACTGGGTCAACTCCACCAGATAAGCATATTTAAACTTACTTTTTTGGTAATCTCTGTTCTTTCAAAACACCTTTACTGCATTATAGTTGTTTTTTATTCGTTTTTGGGGGTGGGGCATATGTTTTTTGGGGGTGGGGCATATGTTTATTAGGGGTGGGTCATATGTTTTTTGGGGGTGGGGCATATGCTTTTTGGGGGTGGGCATATGGTTTTGGGGGGTGGGGCATATGTTTTTTGGGGGTGGGCATATGTTTTTGGGGGGTGGGGCATATTTTGATCCAAATAAGTAAAACGAAAGCTAAGCTTAACTAGAACTACATATTGGTGCTGCTGTCCAGTGACTGGTGGTTTCCCTTTGACAGAAGCAGCAGATCACAAGCCAGAGCCTAAGCCAGCCAGGACTGTGAATACCACACCGCTGGACACGCCACAGACTGGTGAGTGATCGCTTGTGGTGAGTTAGTGCAGGATGGGCTTTTTTCTTCAGCTCTGACCTTCGCTCTAAAATGTTGAACCTGCATAACTTTGTTCTTTAGCAGCAAAACATGTGCAGTCTTTGAACTTTCAGCACAAATCCATTCAATGTTTACTCTTTATGTGTCCGACGCATTTACGTTCACGGTGTGTTTGTGTTTGGCTGCGTTTCCTCAGCAGAGTGTGAGTCATATAAATATTCCCCGATGTTTTAACTCAAAGAACATGAAGTGAGATCATGTTATACAGAAATATTCCAACTGAAGTGGCCTATTAATCAACTTCCTGCTTCATGCCAATATATACTGTGATCACTCAGGAAACCATATGGAGTGGAGATGTGTTAGATACAAACCTTCTGACTGACTGAAGGTTCGAGGTTGCACCACTTTGACAAATAGAGACAACGAAGGAGATTTAAAGAGTGCATATTTGTTTAGGGAGTCAAGCCGGTACAGCTGCTGCTTTTGAGAAGACATAACTGGGATGTGAGAACATCTTTACAGGCCATGACTCCAGGAGGGTCTTTGTGGAGGCCAGCATCTTCCCCTTTCCTAGAATCATTCATAAATGATCATCATCTTCATTTTAACCCTCCTGTCGCCTTAGGGTCATTTTGACCCGATTAAATATTTAACCCTCCTGTCGCCTTAGGGTCATTTTGACCCGATTAAATGTTTCACCCTCCTATTACCTTTATATTTACTAACATATTTTACCCTTTGGGTTCAATTTGACGCCAGCAATTAAAACCTCCAGAAAATTATTAGAATTAATATTGTTTTCCAAGTTTAAGTGTGAGGCACTTTATGTTTGTTTGTTGACTACCAAAAGAACACCGACATTAAACATTGAATGGGGTCAAATTAATCCTAAGGCGACACGAGGGTTAAAAGAGTAGTCTGGTTGTGCTTTACTGTGATAACAGTGTGAGCTGCTTTTATGAGCACGCTGCACTTCACACGAGACCCAGAAAGGAATTACCAGACAATGCAGCTGGTGGGTTCAAAAGAAATCCTAAATAGCTGAGAGGACGTATTTCTGGGATTGGTTACATGCATGAACAACACACCCGTGTAGATCGACTGAGAACTAACAGCACAGTACACACAGAAAAATAATGGTTCTTAAATGGTTCTTTAAAAGACTTTGTGGTTCTACGGAGAACCATCACCTACTGAAGAACCATTTTGGAAATGGTGTGTTAAGAACCAGTTTTTGAAGGTTCTTTGAGACACCTTTATTGGCTATTTGAAAGGTTCTTTGAAGAACTCTTTAAGGAAAAGGTTCTGTAAAGAACCCTGGTTTGAAAGGTTCTTTGTGGAACCAGAAATGTTGCCTTAAAGAACCATTTGTTGAAGGTTCTCTGAGACACCTTTTTAGGTTCTTTGAAGAACTCTTGAAGCAAATGGTTCTTTGTGGAACCAAAAGTGGTTCTTCTATGGCATCACTTTTTCAGTTCCAGATGGCACCTTCATTTTTCTGTGTAGCTGTAGTTATAACTAACTTTCTAATTCACCAATGGAAACCTGCACTCAAACCTCTTTCTTTCTCCTGACTCATCAACCTCCTAATAAACCGGTAGCCTGATCCCTCTGGTCTGATCCCTCTGGTCTGATCCCTCTGGTCTGATCCCTCTGGCTTGATCCCTCTGGTCTGATCCCTCTGGCTTGATCCCTCTGGCTTGATCCCTCTGGCTTGATCCCTCTGGTCTGATCCCTCTGGTCTGATCCCTCTGGCTTGATCCCTCTGGTCTGATCCCTCTGGCTTGATCCCTCTGGCTTGATCCCTCTGGCTTGATCCCTCTGGCTTGATCCCTCTTGTCTGATCCCTCTTGTCTGATTCCTCTGGTCTGATTCCTCTGGTCTGATCCCTCTGGTTTGACTCCATTAGACCTTCAGAAGTGAACGTGTCCATGAGCAGCATCTTCTCTCACAGCACACAGTAGCACCCGTATGCCTCATACAGATGTTCATTTAATTCTAACAAAAACTCATCTCTCTCTCTCTCTCTCTCTCTCTGTGGTCCATCACTGCTGTTGTTCTTTTTTCTTTTTGCATGTTCTAGTCGATGACTTTGCAGACCCGTGCTCACTTGACTATGAACCTGGAATGCCGTGCAAAGACTATGAGAATAAGTGGTTCTTTGACAGAAAGAACGAGTTCTGTTCCCAGTTCTGGTACGGCGGTTGTGGAGGCAATGCCAATAGGTTTGACTCTGAGGGCCTCTGCTTGAAACACTGCATGGGGTTAGGTGAGTAGTCGTCAGAGCCGGACCCCCTGAGCCTGTTGTGATGTAACGCAGCATTTTATGAAACTCAAGTCCAGATTCAAAAACACGACAAAGACTGTTCGCTAAAACCTCGCACTGTAAACAGCGATTGTGCAACTGGGCACGCCCACGTGGCTCTCATAGGAGGGGTGCTTTGGAGGGTCGTTTCTCTTTTATAATCACGAATCCATATGAAAAACGAAGTATGAAAAGTGTAAAGAATCAAGTGTAACATGTGATGAACTCATCAGCTCTTCTGCATTCTTGAAGCTGTTTCTCCTTTTATAAGTGTCCCTACCTTGTTTGTTATCCATGTTTTTTCTATAGTCCATGCAATAGTAGCCTACAGTACAGTGGTTCTTAAATGGTATGTGAGATTAATATATATATATTTAAAAAAAATGAGTATTCAATAAATAATCTAATTAATAAATATTCAATATAAGTGTAAGTTCATAAAGGTAATGGTATATATTACATATTAAATCAGACACTGTATTACATATTATTTTCAACCAAATAAGGCGGTACTAAAAAATATTTCACACGGGGTAAATCACTGAAACAAGTTTCAGGACCACTGGTGTAGTATATCCATCCAACATTACATTTTCTAAATATTTTTACTATCTGTATACTCGGCATTTCACAAACAAAGCTGTTCCTTTATTTCCGTGCTTTCCATGTGGCTCAAAAGTTGATGAGGAAATCATTGGGTTTTGGCTAGAATTGAGACACGTCCTGCGTTTGCTTTTGGGCAAAATCCAAGACCCCTTGTTTAAAAGATGACTGCATAATGTAAAATAATTAAAGGAGCACGGCTTTAGCACCCAGTCAATTGGCTACATTAGGTTCATATACGCTTAGCGCATTGTACTTATACTTCTGAAAATGTCTGTAAACATTACGGATCAAGTGGGACCATGTGTATTGTAACTTTGGACGTAAGTATAAACCGAAGTGAGCTGGGAAGCTAATGTAGGAAACAAGGGGAAGTTAGTGATGTGCATGGGATGAAGATGACATCTGAGTAAACATCTTTGATCATTTAAATCCACATTGATGTCCTGATAGTTTTCCAGCTGGTACACAATCTGATTTATTCAGCTATATAAAGCTAATTTATGCTTTAATGTGTCCACAGTTCCAGAGCCTCAGCAAAACGTTCAGCAAGTTGAACAGGTGGTGGTCCTCCCGAGTCCTGGTAAGACATCTGATCGACACTGAGCAACACGACTAGGCTTCTATAGGAGTATTACATCACTGTGACCTCCAGGTGTTGAAGACATAACTGACTTTGATGAGAGTAAATTCAATGCAAATGCAAGCCAATGGGAAAAGTAAAGCATTTCTGTAGACCTAAAACATGATATGAAACCTGGTCTGACCCCTGATGTCGGGCAGATCAGAAGTCCACAGTTATTCACATCTCTGTTACATCATTCAATCTCCACAAACTGGACTCCCTTGGCTAAACAATAAATCCTTTGTATGTAAGTGGAAACCCACCACCCTCCTCCTCCACTCAGAAGGTCTGCATGACTGACGGAACGAGAGCAAAGCCAAGCCGTGAAAACTGAGAAGGTTTTTGCTTCTGTCACAGGAAAATAAATGTAAAGCCTTCTCCGCTGTTTTGTATTTTCCTTGGCAGCAGTCGTCACTCAGAGCTGTTTCAAGGTCTCGGTACTGAGTTGGCGTTGGAGTTAAATGGCACAAGATAATGACATTAGTACAAACTCCAAACCAAATACACTGTTTAAGGAAGAACAATGAAACAGTTACAAGCATTATATATATAACACAAACATGTCACTGGCTAAATGATGCCATAACTAGTTATTATGGCTAATGGTCATGCTATATGTGCCGCTGATGGTACCACCTACTGTTTGAATTTACTCAGCTAGTGTCACCTGGAGTTAAAACAAATATTGGGGTAAAGATGCAACTGGATAAATGAGACTTGTTTTACATTGCAAGAGTTGTGTGAGAGTTTGTAGATATATATTTTAAATATATTTTTGTTGTTAAACCTGGACTCCACTGACTCCGATTCATAAAGGATTTGCTCTGTTCTCGGATTCTCCGTTCACTGAGAACAACCGTTTTCTTCAAGAATTAAAAGTAACACGCAGAGAGGGATATAGACCCACATCATCATCAGGCACGATCGCTTCAAGCACGTTGCGCGTGTTCTCGTACTTTCATCGATTGTTTTTCTTTGTCACTTCTCTCTCAGCGGACTCTCCAGCCGTGGACATTTGCCAGCTTCCCAAACAGGAAGGTACTTGTGCCAAATTTGTCCTCAAGTGGCACTTCAACGCGCCCACCCAGAGCTGCACACGCTTCTGGTACGGAGGCTGCGGCGGGAACCAGAACCGCTTTGAGACGCACCAGCAGTGTGTGAAGGCTTGCGGAAAACCAGGTACATGTACATTTGTTTTTACCTCTTAGTAGACTCAAAGTCAAAAGAATATACGCCTATAAGTATCTCATTTGATAGTTGTACCCATCCCATCAGTGGGAACACTGGAGTTGTGACACAGAGTTCCCGTTCGTCGGTTTGTGGTTCACACCCAAAGCTGAGGTACTTTTACTTTACTTGAGTATTTACACTACAGAGAGAAACGGTGTGCTTCACATGTATGACAACTTTAGTTGCTTTTCAGATTGAAAACAAGAGTAACTAGAACGGGCTAGCGGTAGAGCGCATACCTTCGCATATCACAAGATTGGGCATTGAATTATGAACATTTGGCATTAGTTGCATGCCAATTGGATATAAATTGAACACGCTATGGTAAAAAGAAGATGTTGACCTTTTCATGACTGACCCGATCGATCCCAAAATCTAATCAAATGGTCCCCGGATAATAACCAATCATCCCACCAAATTTCATGCGATTCGGTTTAATACTTTTTGAGTTATGCGATTAACACGCATACAAATAAATAAATAAATAAATACACGGCGATCAAAACATAACCTTCCGCATTTTCAATGCGAAGGTAATTAAGAGATTATTCATGAATAATCTTATCTGCTTTTCATGGCTACAATGATATGGTGCTAATGGTGAATCTGATGCCACCTTGTGGACAACTGTGAAAAGACAAGCCAGTCAAAATGAAATCAAAATGACCGCCTGCTAGCATGAAGGCTACACGCAAACATTCAAAGCCAAACTCAAGAAACCATTCATTAACACAAGAACATTGAGTTAACCTTTGGTCTTCATCCTCCACATAGCCTACTATCAAGCGTTTTAAAATTAAATGTTTAACTCAAGTTTTAACGCTATTTTAATCAGTGTCTAACTCAAGCTAACACGGCGGCTATGCTACGCTAACGTTAGACATCTACGGTAGCTGCGCCTGAACAGTTTCTCATCGGTCACGTAACTGAACATCAAAGTCACTCTGATGTCAAAAAATGCAGAAATACAAAATATTGCTCTGAAATCCAGGATAGTCACATACATGTACACTCTCCTCGACATACATGTAATGTACAATATAACACGATATATATATATATATATAAAAGACATTAAAGACAGCAGAATAGCAACATATATTTGGGCCTACAATATAAAAACAACAGAGACAATGAATTGGGGACGTTGGTGCAGAAAGAAAGTGGCTAAGCACGTTTTTTATTTTCCGTTGGTCACCAGCACCCCGCCGCCAAGGAGTCGCCGCTGCATTAAGAACATAGGAGCCAACATGGCCGCCTGCCCCCTCTGCGCGGGGTCCTGAGGAGAAGCGTCCAACACGGCCGCACTGTAAGCATGTGAGACCAAAGCAATGGTGGCTGCACTGGATTCCACGAGAAATGGACTTTATCCCCGAAATTCTTGAAGTCTTTTTCCACAACAAGAAGGAAGACAACACGACTCGCTGCATGATTAGTTTTAACCTTCTGGTGCTACATAGTATGTTTGTTTTACCAATAGAGTTTTTAGGTGCATTCAGTTTTGTAACGTCAGCTTTTCTGGAACAATGGCATGATGAGTCCTCATATTTAAAAAAAAAAAAAAGCAGAACCATATTTGAATATCTTGGACAGAGATTAGCAAGACACCGGTACAGCATTTTTCTTTTCTAGTGTGTATTTTACATTCCACGTTCACTTAGCAACATTGACATTTTTTGATTGATATTGTTTTAGAAACACACTTGATCCCTGTGGAATCATTTCGTCACTATGTTACTGTCACAGAATACACAGCAATGTTTACACACGTCTCGTATGGAGGTTTATTATTTTATAATGACAATGGCCAAACCATATTGTAATGTTAAGTGCACTTCTGGGTCCACTGCCTCCAACACACCAAGCTCCAGCTGTTGAGAGGTAGAATGGAATTATCAGGCTTTTAACATTGTTTCGTTTCATTTTGTTTGAATAAAATGTTCTGATTAGAGGGTTAAATAAACACAACTTTGACTTTCTAATACACACGAGCAACTCTTTATTGTTTTGAATGAAGACCTATACACAAGACCCGGTCACAGAGATACTAACACTATTTGAAATCTTTTTAGAAGTAAAGAATATGGATTTGAGTCTTTTATCCTTAAAACGACTTCAACCTGAGCTACTTTCGATCACATGCATTTATTCATAGTCAAATGTGTATTTCTTGTCTGGACATATTCCCCAAAAATAAGCTATCAGAAATAAATAGTTTCCAAGAAAGCTCTTTACTCATATTAGCCACTGACTGGGATTCCATTCATGAATTAAAGTTTTGTTGACATAAAATGAAAGGAATAGAAATAACTTCAGGTATATTATTTGAGTTCCTTGCAATGTGGAACTTTTTCTATTCATTTAATAAAGCAACTGCACTATCAGGGCTCAACAAATATTTCTAAATATTCCTAGCAAACTCTTTGCACTGTGCGATTAAATGCAAAGAAACATTGAAATATTTAATCTCGAGGGATGGGAGGTTACATCTGGGGAATCTGGACTTCGGCATTTGTGAAGATGCCCAGTGGTGCCAGTGTGTGGAAATTCAATTCAGTTTATTTGTATAGCCCAATTTCACAAATTACAAATTTGTCTCGGAGTGCTTTACAATCTGTAGACATAGACATCCCTGACCTTTGACCTCACATCGGATCAGGAAAAACTCCCAAACAACCCTTCACGGGGAAAACACGTGAAGAAACCTTCAGGAGAGCAACAGAGGAGGATCCCTCTCCAGGATGGACAGAACAATAGATGTCATGTGACCAGAAGGACAGATTTAGAGTTAAAATACATTCAATGAAATCCAACCTTTACTCTCAAATGACTTTCAAATGACCTCCGTAGTACTCTCAGCCCTGAGTACGTGGTATGTGTTGAGGTGTTTGGGATTCTGACACGTTGAAACCTTTTTAACATTTACCCACACCAGTTGTACAGGCTGAAGACAACACACTGTACTCCTACACTGTATCTAGGCCCGACAATCATTTGTTTTACATGTAACACTGTATATACTCCAAAATTTGGATATAGATGTCCCTTTGGAGATTTACATAATGTATAAGCAAACAAAGTAAAGGAGAGAGGAGTGCAGGCGTTGTCATCGTCTGGGAGGAGATGATTCAATATTTGGTCACTGTATATATATTTTAAAAAAAGGGGGGGATGTGTTTTCTCGTGAACCAAAGCAAAACATCCAGATGTCATGTCTCATGATTTCCTCATTCTCAGCAGCTCAGTATTCATCACTTCATATCACTCCACACCGCCTCCTCCACACATTTTGGAAAGAGGAGTTCAATCTGTTTTGCTTTAATCGTGTTAGGGGCGGCGCTAACCTTTACACATTTTGTTTTTGCATTTGAAGCCATTTTTCAAAGTAATTAACTTGAAGTATTCCTGATTTAAAAACCTCATCTCCGCCAACGAGTTTTGGGCAAAAATCCTGAAATTAACAAAAAATTCACACAATGTCTTGAATGTATAATGCTCCGCCTCCTGAGCCACAGCCGAGATGTCAGCTTGGAATCTGGACCACTGACTCGGGCAGGCCTTCATCACCAGCATCAGCGTCGGACCTCGCCGGAACGCTTCCAAACCAGGAGAGCGGAGTCGGTTATCGAGGCATATTAATGTCCAGGGTCTGAAGATGAGATGTCCAGGGGGTCCACGTACTTATGGCCTCCTTCCTACCTTGTTGCCTTTTCACTTCTCCCACAACGCATGTTTTACTGAGAGAGAACGAGCAGAAAGGACTTTAATACCAGAAATGTTTTGAGGAGAGACGAGAGAGGAGAGATGAGAGGGATTAGAGAGGACAGAGGGGAGAGCAGAGATGAGAGGAGAAAGAGAAGTGAGAAGAGAGAGAGAGAGAGAAAGAGAGTTTGTCTTTTAAAAGAGTCCTTTATTTGACTATTGCGCAACAACGAGAAATAAACACTCAAAAACATAATTTAACTAGAAGTGGCACTTGGTAGAGCGCATACCTTCGCATATCACAAGATTGGGCATTGGATTATGAACATTTTGGCATTAGTTGCATGCCAATTGGATAAAAATTGACCGCGCTATGGTAAAAAGAAGATGTTGACCTTTTCATGACCTTGACCTTTGACCCGATCGATCCCAAAATCTAATCAAATGGTCTCCGGATAATAACCAATCATCCCACCAAATTTCATGCGATTCAAGAAAATTGACCTTTTTCATGACCTTGACCTTGACCTTTGACCCGATTTATCCCAAAATCTAATCAAATGGTCCCCGGATAATAACCAAACATCCCACCAAATGTCATACGATTCGGTTTAATACTTTTTTACTTGTGCGAATAACACGCATACAAATAAATAAATAAATAAATACACGGTGATCAAAACATCACCTTCCGCATTTTCAATGCGAAGGTAAAAACAAATAAATAATTATCCAAACAAAACAAAGCAAAAATAGCCAAAAGAACAAGCAAATGACAACCACAATACTCAAAAAGGTACCAGCAGCTCTCAACCAGCACCCACTGAGCATGAAACTCTCCCAGTGGGCCCCCGGTCCCTGAAGGCCTCGACGTTGTCCACGGCCTGGTAGTACGAGTGTTCCACCCTGAGTCGGCTTTCAACAGTCCCTTCAGGACCGTGACGGGGGCCTCACTGCCGGCTCCCCTCACACCATATGTCTATCAGCCAGAGGGCCAACTTGGCAACACCGGACAAAAAGTTCATCAGGGTGTGGACCGCCTTCTTCTAAACACAATATTTTAGGCCAAAAATAAATAAAATGACAGAAAAGTCTTCTCAGACCCTTCAACAGTTAGAGAGGCCTGAGAGCCGAGGCCACGGGACCGACAGGTGTTCCGGGTCTCCGCCTGACCGCAGAACAGACACCCCCCCCCCCCCCCCCCGATGTGTGGATCCAGATGCGCCCGGTAGCTATTCGTGGCTAGAGCCCCGTTCACTGTCCGCTTCTCAAGGGGAACTTTGTACGAGCACCTCCAGCTGCCTTCCTGGGAAGAGCCCGGGCCAAAGCTCTCGGTCCACCTCCACTCCCTCAAACCTGCCAGAGGTCATGTGTATGACCTTAAGGCACATTCCATTCCATAGATGTCCTTCTTTCCTACCGCCTGAAACTTGCCCAGACGAGGGGTTGCAAATGTCAGCAGCATATTTCCTCCCCCCTGACAGTCCCTCACATATGGGGAAATGAGCAGTGTGTGTGTGTGTGTGTGTCCGTCCCAGTTCTGTGCAGCCGGCATCTCTCCGGCATGTTCGCAGGCTGGAAGACTGCAGCGTGATTTTCCCCAGTCCACCGGTGCCGATAAGGCCTTCTTATGAAGAGACAAAGTATCCTTCAGACACACATCTCCCCGGTCCCTGGAGAAGATGTTAACATCTAAGCGGACGCAGCGAGGGGCTGACGAGAGAGAGAGAGAGAGAGAGAGAGAGAGAGAGAGAGAGAGAGAGAGAGAGAGAGAGAGAGAGAGAGAGAGAGAGAGAGAGAGAGAGAGACTTTCTCTCCTCTCATGTCTGTGCTGCCATAGATCAGAAAGTGTCTCGATAATAAGTACCGAGAGACGTTACTTGGCAGAGTGAGAAAGCCGGCGCGGCAGCCTCCCCTAGGTCCTAGTGCCCGGGGGTTATATCATTAAGTATGATGAGAGGCTATTGGATTGTTATTTGAAGGGGGAGAAACATACAAACCAGCACACACATGTGTAGCATGTTAGAGTTATAAATAACGTGTCCATGCGAGAAACAACAGTTTAACTGAATGGCATCACAGGGCTGAAGCCCCCCTAAAACCGGCCTAACGACGCTCCTGATTGTGGAACTTGATGCAACTGGATGGCCATTTGATTTCTTCTTTCTCTAGAATCAGGAACAGGAGCGTCAGCAGCATCATATCGCCAGGAGCCCGGCAGATGAAACGAGGGCTCTCACGCTCCTTTGGTTTCCCCTTATGGGGCCTCTGCCAAAAACCACTGGTTGTGTGTGTGTGTGTGTGCATTCTTCAAGGCTGGTGATGCATGATGGGAGTATGCCAGAGTTGTGCCACAGACTTAAACTGTCCAAAGAAGTCGTTGAAACCGCGTGGCTTTTCTGAACAATTTTGGAGAAGAAACAAACTGCATTGGTTTCTTATGTATAATTTCTTCTTTTTTCGAAGGAAACTCATGGAAAATATCACGGAGCTGAAGCGATCCTCCTGGTGAAAGACCCTGTGACCGCAGTGCGGTTGACTCCTTTCCAAATGATAAACTTGGCAAGGTTCAGGGCCGAGTGTGGGAGCGCCGCTTTACGCTCCATGTGGCCAAAAGAACGAGAGGAGGTTTTTTTTCTTCCTGCTGTAGGAGCGCACATGCAGCCGGCCCATCGGTGACTCACCGCTGGATCGGCATCTTTCCACAACAGCCATAACAGTCTGGGGCCTGTAATGACTTTCACATTGAGCCTCGGCGCTGTAAAGAGGCTTCCCATGTCTCTGCAGACGTCTTCCCATCGTCTGCCTCGCCTCCTTTTATTGTGGCGTGCCACACATGCCGGTCAGCTCTCGGCCCGTTCGCGGTCGGGGGGATTGCTGAGCGCGCAGTCTGCAAATTAACCTCAACCGGCGAAACGCTGCCAGGTTTGACGTCTGCAACCGACGGGCAAAGAGGTCTGAGAGAACGGAAGGAGCGCAAAGTTAATCCACTCTTCTTTCAAACCCTCAAATATTTTTTAATTTTGAGGTCAAAGCAAATGATCTGCATGATTTACACAGATCACAAAAACAACCATGAACCAAAAGAAACAATTAACGTGTATCTCCGTCGGTCGACACTTAACATTCTCTTGTGAGGCAGAGAAAATGTACTGTGTACACCTCATTTGAAAGCCTTGTTCTTAGTCTTTCACATCCAACCTGGAAAACACTACAGCCAATTCGATTTGTGATTCTGTACCGGCCACCAGGTCCATATTCAGAGTTTATATCTGAATTCTCAGAATTTATATCAAGTTTGGTTCTTAAAACCGATAAAGTTATTATTGTTGGAGATTTTAATATCCATGTGGATGTTGATAATGATTGCCTTAGTGCTGCATTCATCTCCTTGTTGGACTCGATTGGCTTCTGTCAGAGAGTACAGAAACCCACTCACAGCTTTGGCCACACGCTTGATCTTGTTCTTACTTATGGCGTTGACATTGAGCATTTGAACGTCTTCCCACAGAATCCTCTTCTGTCAGACCACAACCTCATAACTTTTGAATTTATACTACCGGAGTGTACTCCGTTAGTCAAAAGTTTTACACTAGATGTCTAACTGATAGTGCTGTAGCTAAATTTAAAGAAGCGATTCCTTCTGTATTTGATTCGATACCACGTCTCAATATAACAGAGGACTCCTGGTCTAACTTTAGTCCGTCCCAGATTGATCATCTTGTTGACAGTGCCATAGGCTCTCTGAGAATGACACTGGACTCGATAGCCCCTCTGAAGAAGAAGACAGTGAGGAAGAGGAGGTTTGCTTCCTGGTATAACCCTCAGACCCGCAAACTGAAGCAAACGTCACGAAAGCTTGAACGCATATGGCGTTCAACTAATCTCGAAGAATCCCGCTTAGTTTGGCGAGATAGTCTTAAAACATATAAGAAGGCCCTCCGTAATGCCAGAGCAGCCTATTACTCATCAATAATAGAAAAAATAAAACAACCCCAGGTTTCTCTTCAGCACTGTAGCCAGGCTGACAGAGAGTCACAGCTCTGTGGAGCCGAGCATTCCTATAAACCTTAGTGGTAATGACTTTATGAACTTCTTTAATGAAAAGATTTTAACTATTAGGGACAAGATTAATAATCTCTTGCCCATAACCAGTGCCAATCTGTTCTCAAGTGGAATGGCCTTGGAAACCGCTGTATGCCCTGGTGTATATTTGAGGATTTTCTCCTATCAACCGTGACCAATTATTTTCAACGGTTTCTACTTGAACACGTCTACCTGTCTCTTGGACCCCATCCCGACGAGGCTGCTTAAAGACGTTTTGCCTTTAATTGGCGGCTCTCTATTAGATATTATCAATGTGTCTCTGCTAACAGGCCACGTACCACACTCCTTCAAGGTGGCTGTTATTAAACCTCTCCTGAAGAAGCCCACTCTGGATCCAGAGGTATTGGCTAACTACAGACCGATCTCTAACCTCCCTTCCTCTCCAAGATCCTTGAGAAAGTGGTCGCAAATCAGTTGTGCGACTTTCTACATCATAATAGTTTATTTGAGAAATTTCAATCAGGATTTAGAAAACACCACAGCACCGAGACAGCACTGGTGAAAATTACAAATGACCTCTTAATGGCAGCAGATAAAGGACTCCTCTCTGTCCTGGTCTTGTTAGACCTTAGTGCTGCATTCGACACCATTGACCATGACATCCTGTTACAGAGACTGGAGCAGTCGATTGGCATTTCAGGCGCGGCACTAATTTGGTTTAAATCCTATTTATCAGATCGATCTCAGTTTGTATTTGTAAACGATGACGCCTCGATAACCACCAACGTTAATCACGGAGTTCCACAAGGTTCTGTGCTTGGACCAATTTTATTTACCTTATACATGCTTCCTTTGGGCAATATTATCAGGAAACACTCCATAAACTTTCATTGTTATGCAGATGACACTCAACTATATTTATCGATAAAACCAGAGGAGAGCAACCAACTCTGTAAAATTCAAGCATGTCTTAAAGACATAAAAACATGGATGACCTGCAACTTCTTGATGTTAAACTCAGACAAAACCGAAGTAATTTTAATCGGCCCTGAGCACCTCAGAGATCAATTATCTGGTGATGTGGATTCTGTAGACGGCATTGCCCTGGCATCCAACACCACTGTAAAGAATCTTGGCGTTATCTTTGATCGGGACTTGTCCTTTAACTCCCACGTAAAGCAAATCTCAAGGACTGCATTCTTTCATCTACGTAATATTTCAAAAATCAGGCACATCTTGTCTCAAAAAGATGCAGAAAAATTGGTTCACGCGTTCGTTACTTCGAGACTGTATTACTGCAACTCCTTATTATCAGGCTGCTCTAATAAGTCTCTTAGGTCCCTCCAGTTGATCCAGAATGCTGCAGCTCGTGTTCTCACTAAAACTAAGAGAAGAGATCACATCACTCCTGCACTAGCTGCTCTGCACTGGCTCCCAGTAAAATCAAGAATCACTTTTAAAATTCTTCTCTTAACCTACAAAGCCTTGATTGGTGATGCTCCATCATATCTTAAGGAGCTTGTCGTACCATATTGCCCCACTAGAGAGCTACGCTCACTAAATGCGGGACTACTTGTAGTTCCTAGAGTCTTAAAAAGTAGAATGGGAGCCAGAGCCTTTAGTTATCAAGCTCCTCTTTATGGAACCAGCTTCCAATTTCAGTCCGGGAGGCAGACACAGTCACCTCGTTTAAGAGTAGACTTAAGACCTTCCTCTTTGACAGAGCTTATAGTTAGGGCTGAATCAGGTTTGCCCTGGTCCAGCCCCTTGATATGCTGCTATAGGCTTATAGCTGCCGGGGGACGTTTAGGATGCACTGAGTACCTATCTCCTCTTTTTTCTCTCCTTAAGGATGAATTTTCATCTCTCAATCACACGTTACTAACTCTGCTTTCTCCCCGGAAGTCCTTTTGACTTTATGTCTCATGGGGTCATCGGACCCTATGAGACGGCATAGATCCTATCTGCCTGATGGATCGTCTGGGTCGTGGAATTCCTGCTCCTGACTGCGCCACTGTCCTGTTGAGACTCCGCCCACTGTTGAGACTCCGCCCACTCCTCCTCCCCACCGCCATCTGCCTGATGGATCGTGGAGGTCTCCATCGTGGAATATGCCTACTATGAACTATTCATACACTCTGTCATATTCATTGAATGTATTTTAACTCTAAATCTGTCCTTCTGTACACATTACATCTATTGCATCTGTCCATCCTAGGAGAGGGATCCTCCTCTGTTGCTCTCCTCCAGGTTTCTTCCCTTTTTTTCCCCCTGAAGGGTTATTTGGGAGTTTTTCCTGGTCCGATGTGAGGTTTTGGGGCAGGGATGTCTATGTGTACAGATTGTAAAGCACTCCGAGACAAATTTGTAATTTGTGAAATTGGGCTATACAAATAAACTGAATTGAATTGAATTGTGCATATATGTATACAAATATATATATATATATAAATACAAATATATATACTGTGTATGTGTGTATACAAATACAAATATATATATATAAATACAAATATATATATATATATACTGTGTATCTGTGTATACAAATACAAATATATATAAATACAAATATATATATATATATACTGTGTATGTGTGTATACAAATACAAATATATATATATATATAAATACCAATATATATAAATACAAATATATATATATACTGTGTATGTGTGTGTGTATATATATAACTATATATATATATAACAATATACATATATATATATATAACAATTTATACATATATATAACACAATATATATATATACTGTGTATATATATACATATGTGTATATATACATAAATGTATAAATAGAGTATATATGTATACAGTATATATAAATATACATCTATCTACTCTATATATACATATATGTATCTGTATATATATATATATATATGTAATGTGTGTGTGTATCGCTAAGTAAAGGACTAAGTGATGTCAGAAGATTAAATCAAGTGCGGTTTAGAGTCCAAATTGGCCTTCCAGTTGGACCTGGGGGACGGTGGGAAACATAATGTACAAACATGTTGTTACAAGCATGTTTTAAAGCTTTATGCTATCCACTATCTCTCTCTTACTCTTTAACTTAAGGACAGATACCTTTATTAGTCTGTGTCTTGAGATAATAAATGACTCAACATGATGCTCACTCCCAACACTCCAAACAGCCTTTACACACCAGGAAGGAAATGGAACAACAAAGGAAACATAAAAACAGACTACCCATCGACGATTCTTCATGTTCAAAAAACTTGGCGCCGTGCCGCTGGAAATGTTTGATCGACCGGCACTAAAAACAACGACGATTACACAATACCCTGTCGACCTATTGGCTCGTTAATGAGGGGCGGGCTTTCATTTGGCAGCGACGTCCGTTTTGGGAAGCTCTGATGAACAGCTCAGGGAAATGGGAGTTGATAGAATGAGTTTTAACAGGTTTCCAGGATGTGTGGGAGCCCTTGTCCAATCACTTTTCAGACTGTGATGATCAATTATGATTGAGTTTGGCATAGTGACTAACCACCGCTATGGGATGCAGATTTGACCTTTCAAATAACACACGCTCAAAAACTATTTAACCCGCCTGTTAAGTTTGTTTCTTATGTATCATCCAAAAGTACAACAAATGCTGATAACTGTCATTTGTACCTCATCACCAACACCATGACTAACAATTGAATCAGTTGTTCGTGTCATGGAGTTATTCACCCCTCCATAGAGCAGAGTTCAATCAGGGGAACTCACTCGTTTTTAATAAAAAACTAATTTTTAAAATACAGTTGACTACAGGTGTACCTCCAAACTAGCGCTGACTCTCCTGTTTCTTTTTCTCCTTTAAAACGCACTTCTACATCACTTCTACATCACGTCTGCCTCGGATTCTGCTTGACACTTGAGAAAGAAAATGTTCCAGCACTGTCCTCTTTAAATTTAATGAAAAAGAAAAGTAGCCCAATCACAATTGGATATTTAAAGTTGACGATTTATCGTAGTAAAATGACAGGCGTAAATATTTGAATGGATGATGACTTCCTGGGGAGCCGTTAAGTCAAAATGTCTGCTGTGAAAAAGGCAGATCCAACTCTGTCTTCATCAGGGATGGGAAGGCAGAGATACACCTGTGCATACATACACGTCAAATAAAAGCCATTTACAGATCTGTTGCACGTTCGTGTCAGGCGTCATGGAGCTGTGGTGTTGTGGGTGTGTTGCATTCTGTTAATCATATTACATAATGTGATGAACCTACGTAATGCAATTAGAACAGCACACCAAGATGAACCATGTGCGAGGCACAAAGGCAGCACGTTGTAATCAGGTGGGTCTTCATTCATTGTTACAACCACTGACAAAGCAAAAGCAACATATGTTTACATTCAGTGTTTATTTTGTGGTTGTTTAACCTCCCGCCACTAGGGGGCGGAGCCACTGTCAATGAAGACAGAGGCCAGTATCATCAGGCGGAGCTCTAGGGTCAGGTGTTGCTAGACTAGCAGGAGCACACAGTTGTTTGACCTTGGAAAAAAAAGGTGACATTGTGTTTTTGATTTCTTGCGTTTTTTGGGAACAGACAACTGGGTTTGGACAAGGAATGTATATTTTGGTTTGTGTTGGAAGCCGTACGACGTTATAAATAAATACCCTTTCACATTACAAACTGGACATTGCATCTGTTTATTGCACACGTCAAAACTAAACCTCCAAGCAACCACTGAACCTTTTTTGATAAGCAACAGGGTCGCTGCATTTAGGATACGATCCGTAGCTAGCATCGCGTAGCATCGCTCACTTCAGTTAACGATGTGCTAACGCCCTCCGCTGATGTCGAGCTCCACAGAAAATGAAGAAGCACGAGAGCCGACGGAGTTAACTGTTGCTACGCTATGATTGGCCCATCTAACTTCAAGGGGTGGGACCAAATTAACGTTCACAAGCCGATATTAGAAAAATTATTTGACAAATAACATCGCATTTAGCAGTTTTCCCTCATTCATACTCTCTGATTATGAAAGTGTTTCTGGTTACTGGTTGAATTATGTTCTGTTCATGCTTCATTTTTTGTTTTTTTTAGTCCAACCGTCTTTTAAGAAGTGCCAGATATCTTTCCACAAACGAGTTCTCCGCTCACATTCTAGAACTTCGGTGAAATGAACTGAAGTAAGTTTCCATTGAGGTTTTCCAACATTAAACACAGATCAGAAAACTCCCTGATCACAGGCTGTCTCTCACTGAGTGGGTTCACATGTTACAACACACAATTAGCCATGAACAGATGTTATAATGTTAACAGCAAAAGACGACAATCGACAATTACAAAATGCTCTCATCCCACTCGCAGGTCTGGAAACCTCTCGGCGCCGAAGGACCGCAGCTCTTTCCCCGTGAGGCGCCTCCAGCAGCGTCTCAGGAGGAATTCAGTGTGAGGTCCAGAGGGGTGAGATTAAAAACACGTTAGGAGAAGAGGAGTCTTTTCTGACCGCATTCCTCAGATTCCCTTGAGGCCGACATCCTTCATCCTGTCTGTGCGTCTGAAGATGTGCTGTTGCAACAGTACACGTGCCAGTTCAATCTTTTACAGCTTATTAGGGGAGAGTTTGTTTGTGAGACCCAGTTTGGGGGCTGTGGAGGTGACCTCATACATACTTAAAAGCTTTAAGTGTTTCCACACTTTATATTTATGTTATTTTTAAGGATCATTTAAATTTATTGTAGCTTGTTTGTGTGAATTTTGGCAAACATTATTACCATCATTATTGGGTTTTTAACACTAGATCAAACAAACAAGGTATACCAGAAATTAAACAATGCATCTTCCACAATATGTCACTTAAAAATAAATAAATAATGAATATTGTTGAGAATTTAATTTCTATCATCATTCGATCATTTAAAAATCCATCCATCCATTTTCAGTCGCTTATCCGGGGTCGGGTCTCGGGGGCAGCAGACCCAGCAGGCTGACCCAGGCTTCCCGCTCACCTGCAACACTTTCCAGCTCATTCTGGGGGATCCCGAGGCGTTCCCAGGCCAGCCGGGAGACATACACTTTTAGTAGTAGAGTTGAGAGGCCATTGTTGTGGATTTTATATATACTTGCACATGTAAATATGATATATGATATGAAGATATTCCTTTATTCGTCCCACAGTGGGGAACTTTCAAAAATCACAGCAGCGGTGCACATCAGAGCATCAATGAAAATAAATACTAAAAACTAAATACGAATACTAATACTAAATATACAGGGGGAAAATAAAGTAAAGTGCTGAGTAAAGTAAAGTGCAACCTATTATGTTGAAATAAGAAAGTCTATGTTTTAAATTAATACATAAAGAAAGATATGATGATTATTAAGAAATATTCTGGAGGAATGTATTGTGAATTATAAAAGAAAGACAGTTATATTATTATTACAAATGTCATAATGTGTATGCATGAGGATGAATGGGATGTTATTGTTTAGAGGTGATAGGACGGACGCGGGTGAAGGCGACATAATAGATTGTCTCTCATCTTTGCCATTAAATATTGTTAAACTTTAAATCATCGGATCATGAATTTTCCTGCGGCCAGGGTACTCGAGGTTTGAATGATTGTGTCACCCTCTGCGTCATGGTGACAGTGACGGTGGGCGTGCAGCTCTGATGCGTGGGGGCTCAGCTGTTGGCTTCATGCCAGACTGCAACCACCAGTTGCTTCACTCCGTTGTGTTATTCACATGTTAACAATCACGGCTGGCACAGAAAGAACAGAGGACAATAACAGCTTTCTTAAATCCGTCTGTGTTGTCAATATGAATGCCAGATGTCCACATTCATCTCCTCTTGAAGTGGTTTTGTGACATTATTTCCTAATAGCATTGCCTGCATCCAGACTTTAGTTGATACGGAATTTCCTCGAGCAAATCAAAAAGGAGGTCTGTGTTTTGTGAGCTGAGTATTTATTTGGTTTTCCCAGTATTCATCCCCAGTGAGAGTTTCTCTGGCTTCACTGAGTGGCAGGAGTTAAAGGGGAGTTTAAAGGGTGCTTAAAGGGGACCTTAAAGGAGCTTAAAGGGGAGTTTAAAGGGTGCTTGAATGGGAGTTTAAAGGAGCTTCAAGGGGAGGTTAAAGGGGAGGTTAAAGGGTGCTTAAAGGGGAGCTTAAAAGGGACCTTAAATGAGCTTAAAGGGGGCTTGAATGGGAGTTTAAAGGAGCTTAAAGGGGAGCTTAAAGGGTGCTTGAATGGGAGTTTAAAGGAGCTTAAAGGGGAGGTTAAAGGGGACGTTAAAGGGGAACTTAAAGGGGAGCTTAAAGGAGCTTAAAGGGGAGGTTAAAGGGGAACTTAAAGGGGAGTTTAAAGGAGCTTAAAGGGGAGTTTGAAGGGGAACTTAAAGAGGAGTTTAAAGGGGAGGTTAAAGGGGAGTTTAAAGGGGAACTTAAAGAGGGAGGTTAAAGGGGAACTTAAAGGGGAGGTTAAAGGGGAGTTTAAAGAGGAGTTTAAAGAGGAGTTTAAAGGGAAGGTTAAAGGGGAGTTCAAAGGGGAACTTAAAGGGGAGTTTAAAGGGGAGTTTAAAGAGGAGTTTAAAGGGGAACTTAAAGGGGAGTTTAAAGGGGAGCTCCATCGATTGCACACGTCTCACTCTGTGTCCGTGGCTCCAGAGGGAGTTTTGCAAAGTCTGATAAATGTCCTCAACTCAGACCTATAGCCGTCCTCATCTCTGCCTGAAGCTGCAGAAGCAGTGCGGTCCATTTCAACTGGAACACCCCCGAAGTCAAGAGAACCTTGCCACCGCCAGACTTCAAACACATTTAAAATGCTCCACGCACCGACAGAGGTGAAATATTATAATAAATATGAGTACTTCTGTCAATAAATCAGTAATCAGGCATGAGAATCCCTCACCTTTCGGCGAAATTCGCCGTTTTGAAACCGAAATAGGTGACTTACGTGAATCGTGTAGATCAGTAGAGTTTTTGTTTTGGGGTAGGGGGGGGGGGGGTCAATTGGCCGGCCGGCGTTTATGAGATTGGAGTGGGACACGGAGAAAATGTGGAGTGGTGCTCTTCGCAATAAAACATCTTTGATGGGACGTGTCGCGTCTCGGCCAATCAGCGTTCAGATGTCTTCAGCGTTTGGTGGTTCAGGTTAGCTTGAATGTTAGTCCGCTACATCTACTGCTGTCACGCTGCACGGTGTCGCGATACTAACAAAGTACCCGTACGTTAAGAGCGATGTGATTTAGCATATTTTTTGTATCGATACTTCATTAAAAGAGCGATCAGAGCGCACGCGCTGCTCCGTGTCGAGCTGTCTGCGCAGCGCTCACAGCGAGTGCCGTTAAGTGGCGGAATTTTTGGCTTTAAAAATAAAAATAAAAAAAGATGCCAGAAGTGAAATGTTTAAGTTCAGTCTGTAAAGTTGTGTAACTCTCCAGCTGCTCATCCTGATGAACTCGGTATCATCTGGCCTCATAGTGTATCATCAATGCCATGATTGTTGTGTCTTTATGCTCTATGTATAAAGTCACTGTTATAGTTGTATACTATTCGTGAGTTATCTAAATCACTGTTAGATACAAATGCACGGAGACGAGGATGCAGCACAAGTTAGAACGTTTACTCGCCGGTTAATCACACACAACTGCCAGGCATGAACAAACTATCACCGAGTGCTCGATCCAATATACCACAATGATGGCTCCATGTAGTTTCATTAATATCTTGTAGGCTAATACTAATATTACTGCAATTCGTTAAGTGTTGAAAAAGTTGGTAAAAAGTGAACCATACAGATATTTTATTTATGACTATTATAGATAAATATACCAGTATCGTATTTATGGTATACTGTTTTTATGGTATTGTATCAGTATCATGATATTTATGGCAGTTATGGTATAGAAGATCGTGACAACCAGGTAGAGGCAGAACAGACTCAAGGAACAGACTCATGGAACAGACTCAAGGAACAGACTCGATGAACAGACTCAAGGAACAGACTCAAGGGACAGACTCAAGGAACAGACTCAAGGAACAGACTCAAGGAACAGACTCGATGAACAGACTCGATGAACAGACTCAAGGGACAGACTCAAGGAACAGACTCATGGAACAGACTCAAGGAACAGACTCGATGAACAGACTCAAGGGACAGACTCAAGGAACAGACTCAAGGAACAGACTCAAGGAACAGACTCGATGAACAGACTCAAGGGACAGACTCAAGGAACAGACTCATGGAACAGACTCAAGGAACAGACTCGATGAACAGACTCAAGGGACAGACTCAAGGAACAGACTCAAGGAACAGACTCAAGGAACAGACTCATGGAACAGACTCAAGGAACAGACTCGATGAACAGACTCAAGGGACAGACTCAAGGAACAGACTCAAGGGACAGACTCAAGGAACAGACTCAAGGACCAGACTCAAGGAACAGACTCAAGGAACAGACTCGATGAACAGACTCAAGGGACAGACTCAAGGAACAGACTCAAGGAACAGACTCAAGGACCAGACTCAAGGAACAGACTCGATGAACAGACTCAAGGGACAGACTCAAGGAACAGACGCAAGGAACAGACTCGATGAACAGACTCAAGGAACAGACTCAAGGAACAGACTCAAGGAACAGACTCGATGAACAGACTCAAGGGACAGACTCAAGGAACAGACTCAAGGGACAGACTCAAGGAACAGACTCAAGGAACAGACTCGATGAACAGACTCAAGGGACAGACTCAAGGAACAGACTCAAGGAACAGACTCAAGGAACAGACTCATGGAACAGACTCAAGGAACAGACTCGATGAACAGACTCAAGGGACAGACTCAAGGAACAGACTCAAGGAATAGACTCAATGAACAGACTCAAGGGACAGACTCAAGGAACAGACTCAAGGAACAGACTCAAGGACCAGACTCAAGGAACAGACTCGATGAACAGACTCAAGGGACAGACTCAAGGGACAGACTCAAGGGACAGACTCAAGGGACAGACTCAAGGAACAGACTCATGGCTCAGCAGAGCACAAGACTTGAAGACTTGTTCACGCCAACAACAAAAAAGGAAGTTGGTTCATGAATGACACACAATATTACTATTATTATAGGGCCCGATCACTGACTTGGTGTCAGAATGGAGGACCTACAGATTATCATACAACGTCCGACATCGATGTTCGTGGAAGTCACCAGCACCCCCCCCCCCCCGCGCCTATCCTTCTCACCTTTTTCACCCCTGTTTTCATGCCTGAGTAATACACACAGTGGGTCTCTCCGTGGACACGTTGCCACGGTGTAATGCTAACAGCTGGCTAGCACTGGTACCGCTAACTTTTCCAACTCGGTTGTGACATCATTGTCAGCCCGCTTCGCTGCATGACTCACATGGTTCTCTGTGATGTATACGGCAGGTGTTGACAAGGGGAGGATGTGTGGAATGAAAAACACAATAACATCAAAATGGTTCTGATGCATTGATTTAAATTTTTTTTTTTTAAATAAAGTCTGACAATGTTATAAGAGTGAGTTGAGTGTTCTTATGGATGGGACCAAGCTGCCCACCTTCAAAACTAAACCTACAAGCAACCACAGTGAACTTTAGTCAACGGGGTGCACCTAAAACTACTTTTCAGCCAGTTGTTGAGTTTCTCTTTAAGTCGTTGGTGTTTATTTGGACACGATGACACAATACACGTCCAGCCTCACATCGGATCAGGAACAACTCCCAAAAAATATAAAAAACCCTTTCAGGGGTAAAAAAAGGGAGGAACCCTCCAGGAGAGCGAGAGAGGAGGACCCCTCTCCTTCTACTGCCCCCATCTCCCTCTGACCGCTCCATCGTCTCGCGGACGTGTTTCATTTGGTTGTCCGACAGATCAAAAAGGATCTTAATTGACTTTGTTCTGAGCAAATAAAATCAAATAATATAAGAGGTTCCATGACACTGGGCTGCCAGGGAGGATTTAGGGTTTTTAACTGAGATTTATTGACAATAAGACACATGTAGATTATTGCCAGATTTGTACTCGCGTCTTTCTCCCTGTATAAGTGAACACATTATGTATGATAATAAAAGGTTCCTATTGTTTCTGAAAGCACACCAAGTGTCTTTGGTTCGAGGAGTCCTGTCTGAAGGACGGCTGCTATGCGTCTTCCATCTGGCATCGATTTATACTCCATTCCTGTTGTGTCCTCTGAAGCATGGTAATGCTTTCCAAAAGGCATCGTGCAACACCAGAGATCATTATAAAAGAAAATTTCAGAATGTTTCTGGCATGAAGAGGGAATTAAATTGATCTTGTAGGTTTTTTCAAAATAAAAGCAGACTTTTTAAGCTGAATCAAATGAAAACAGAGCTGCTCTCATTTCCTCTCCTAACTTCCTCTACTATGACACAAAGGTGTAAATAAATGTGGCATGAATGAAAGGCACAGTTTAAGCCAGGTGCAAATCCTGCTGGATATCTGTACTTTTAATCGAGGATTAGGAACTTCTCTGTATGAGAGATGTGAGGACATGTGGCCATTATCTGGAGAACTCTCACTGAGGTCACATGACTTGGAGAAACAGCTGCAGGAGTCGGTGAGAATGAATATGAATTTGTTTGTATATGTTTATATCTGACATTTTTGTATTTGTTCTCATAAATTTTTTTTGTTTAGATATATTAACATAAAACAAATACAAAAATGTCAGATATAAACATTAAAAAAAATTATAAAAATGAAACAGGGCAAAATTATACATATATATATATATACATATATATGTATATATATATACATGTGTATATATATACATGTGTATATATACATATATATTTACATGTATATATATATATATATATATACATACATGCATACATATCAGTGGCGGCTGGTGAAATTTTTTTTGGGGGGGCGCAGTTGGGCGACGTGGTTTAAATAGCACTCAACAATGAGAAGAAAAGAGGTTTTGAGTAGAATATAGTAAAAAACAAAGCTTTATTTCAAGAACACACCGTGCTCAACACGGTCCAATAACAACTATCAACACACTGTAACTTTGGGCGTGAGAGGTTCAGAGCAGCTTTAAGGAACATTGGGTTGGGTTTCAGAGGTTTGCAAAATAAAAGAGTTTCACCCTCACATGAAAGAGGTTCAGAGCAGATGTTACAGATGTGGAACGGGCATGGAAGAAGTCGGCTCAGATGGTGGATTTTCCCAGCACTTATTTATTCTGCAGAAGACAACAGAACACACACATTTGCCTTCTGGTCTGTCTCTGCACTTCCACTTCCCTCAGCAATATAAAACCATTGTCCATGGAAGACAGGACCACATTAAATCTAAACAATAACAATTCTCATCAAAAACCATGACATGTAACATACAAGGGGAAAACAGAGACCCCTAATGGACAAAATAAATAACTACATGAGCTAGAGTCATTTCAGCAGAAACAGCGAAAATTCTAACTTTGAACAAAAGGGAAACACAAACCTGCAGAAGACAACAGAACACACACATTTGCCTTCTGATCTGTCGCTGCACTTCCACTTCCTATACACGCAAAACAACACAATTTACACAAGGAAAATATACGTCGGGGCGACCGGATGTAGCTAAACAAACGGTGCCAAAGTGGCTCAATGAGACCGCCACCAAACGTATATGTTGACGGTCTAAATGACACGACAGCTGGACGCCGTGATTGTATTAGCGACCATTACTGTATGTAACATAAACGGTTAATTTTTATTGAAGAATATAGCCAAAATAGTGCAACATCGTTTTTCACTCAACTCACCTTCAGCAATATAAAACAGGGTTGTGAGCAGGGTTGCAGGGTTGCCAGGTCTGTGTGACAAAATCAGCCCAATGGCCAATAAAACCAGCCCAAAAACCAGCCCAATATCAGAACTCAAAATATGCTCGTGCCAAACCATATACACTGCTTTTAAAGTCCAACAGCATTGCTATCATTGCCAAATGTATTGTAATATCTACAAAGTAACAACATATGTTTAGTTTGCCAGCATTAAAAGCAGTTTTCCCTCAAGTTATTTCACCTAGGTCCTAAAATGGCCTTGTGTAATTAGATACAGTATATTATCATAAATAAAATGTGTGGACGTGCTGATCTGGAGTCAGTTTGGTAGGATTTGGGTATGAATAAATTATTTCATTTAAAATATGGATTTTTATTTAAAGATATTCATGTAATTTGCATGCAAAATAGGTCTACCCGAACCAACGGACAAACAATTCAACCCGCGCAACACTTCAAGCCCGATTCCGCAGGAAAACCACGGACCTGGCAACACTGCTCTATGGGCTGAGGGAACATACGGGTCTCTGATCTGCCGAATAGTCCAATCACGTGGCCATGGCGCACATTTTTGCGACCCAAGATTCACGTTTCATCCGCCAATGAGAAGCCGTCCTTGCCGAAACGACTGAAATGTTTTCTCGATGCCGTACACACACGTTAGATCGCCTCGAAAAAGGGGAGGGGCTTCTCTCCGTGATAATGGCGATATATTATATTTTTTCACATTAACTTAAGTGGTTGTTGACAGGCTGACGGTCTCCCACACACATTTAGCCCGTCAACACGGTATATTTACTATTTAAATGATTTGGCATATCATGTTTTTTGACAGGATTATTTTTTTTTCTTCTTCTTTTTTTTTTCCATCTCAAAATGTTAAGAGGGGCGGCGCCCTAGCGCCCTCTATGGACGAACCGCCACTGATACATATCTACAAACACATACATACATATACACCCAAAGAAAAAAAATGTTTTTAATTTTTTTTTTAAATTAAAACCCCAGCACCCCTTTAATGATTTTTTACTTGTACATGTGTGTAGACCACCCTGCATCTATATTTGCATTTCCCTGACAACACAAATCCGGCCCCCGAGTATTTGACCTCTAATTTGTTCGAACAGCCATCAGAACTGTTCTTTACTCCGGCTCATATTTTAACCCTTGTGTTGCCTTTGGGTCATTTTGACCCGAATCAATATTACACCCTCCCCCCGCTTTAGGATTAATTTGACCCCATTCAATGTTTAATGTCGGTGTTCTTTCGGTAGTCAACAAACAAACATAAAGTGCCTCACACTTAAACTTGGAAAACAATATTAATTCTAATAATTTTCTGGAGGTTTTAATTGCTGGCGTCAAATTGAACCCAAAGGGTAAAATATGTTAGTAAATATAAAGGTAACAGGAGGGTGAAACATTGAATCGGGTCAAAATGACCCAAAGGCGGGGGAGGGTGTAATATTGATTCGGGTCAAAATGACCCTAAGGCAACACAAGGGTTAAAGTCGTCTGCATATAGAACAAATGTAAATTCATTTGTTCTTGGGAGGAACACATGTCCACTGTCCTGCGAGGCCACGGTAAAGTGATGTATGAATCCACAAGGTCGCCGGTAGAACACATACATTTCCTGTTTGTCCACACGGGTCACGTGACTGTATCGAAGTCACGTGACCTCAACAGCGGTTCCCGTTGGCCCGGCTGTGGTCCATTCCCAGTCCGCTCTCTCTCTCCGTCTCGGTGCAGCAATGCCTTCTGAAAAGTTTCCCCTCACTCTTCCTCCCACCGCTTTGGCACCATCTCCCTCCTCTCATCACTCTTCCTCCTCTTCCTCCTCTTCCTCCTCCTCCCTCGTTTTCTCTCATCACTGTCCACAGCTCAGTCCCCCACATCCTCACTCTCATGACTCATCGTCCCACATGAAAACACTTTCCCCCGTGGATGTGAGGGAGCGTTCGCTGCTGTTAATTAAAATCTACTCACTGGCCCCGCCCCCTTGCATGTAGGAGGCAAAAGGAAAATGTGAAACAAAGGAATCTGCTTTTCTTTTTCTTTTTTTTCACCACCGCTTCTTTTAATGAAGGCTTTTGTAAACTTGATGCATTTTATGATGTGATAATATTTAGGGCCCTTTGGTGGCATGTCAGCTGCAATCCACACCAACAGTAAACGGAGAGTGCCCCCTGCTGGTTCATCTGCTCCTTACACGACCTCTGACATGACCTCTGACATGACCTCTTACACGACCTCTTACACAACCTCTGACATGACCTCTGACATGACCTCTTACATGACCTCTTACACGACCTCTGACATGATCTCTGACATGACCTCTTACACGACCTCTTACACAACCTCTGACATGACCTCTTACATGACCTCTTACACGACCTCTTACACGACCTCTGACATGACCTCTGACATGACCTCTTACACGACCTCTTACACGACCTCTTACACAACCTCTGACATGACCTCTTACATGACCTCTTACACGACCTCTGACATGACCTCTGACACGACCTCTTACATGACCTCTTACATGACCTCTTACACGACCTCTTACACGACCTCTGACATGACCTCTGACATGACCTCTTACATGACCTCTTACATGACCTCTTACACGACCTCTTACACGACCTCTGACATGACCTCTTACATGACCTCTTACACGACCTCTTCCTTCCACCAAGGCCACTGAAAGAAGAGCGCCTCGTTGAAGATTACCAGTTGCACTATTATTAAGTTGCACGAGAATGGTGAGTTCTTTAAGTTTGCTATAGGAATCAAGTGACTCATGGGTACATCGCAAACAGGAAGTGCTTTTGCCAAACTGTAAAAATAAACAAGATGTCAGCTCTCTCACTTTACTCCCCTATGTTTGCACAGTCTACAAGTATAACATTGTGTTGGATGATTCGAGACAGAAGTCACCTTTGACCCCTGGAAAGAATTACCTCACCAAAGCCCCCCCCCCCCCCCCCCCCACACACACACGCCTCTGATTCAGTTCAGATCCCACACGTTCTCCTTTTCTTTTAACACTCAAACGTAATGAAAGAAAATCCCGAAATAAATCGAGTGCTTTTTGTTTCTGTGTTGGACTCAGAGTAAAATGTGTTCGACCGAGCGACTCCAGAGGCTTTTGGAAGAGCAGCGACTATTGAAGCGACAACGTCCGTTGTTCCTTACAGAACACGCGTCTTTAAACGGTAACCTGTGGAAATGGAAATCAAAAGTTCGGCCTTGTGTCCAAGAGACATGTGAAAAGCTCTGTGATGCCTCTCGAGGTCACGGCCTTTAGAAAGTCGTCACTGCTGTTTGCCTCTGGAGGTCACGCTGCTGACATGTGCAGTGTGTAGTAACATGTGCAGAGTCGGGTTGGCTTCACATAGTTGAGGTATCGTATGAACCTGTAAATCTGAGTTTTCCGTGCGCTTCCAGTTGCTCAGCATTAGTCGTCTAAAAGGGTTTTTAAAGAGCTTCCAGGACCGAACTGTAAAGACTGATTTAGTGAGACTGAGAACACGAGGCCCTGAACTCATCGTTGACTTTACTGGTAGAAACTGTCAATAAAGGTTTGAACAACATTTCATGAACAGATTTAGACGAGAGCGCTGAGGAATGCTTTCAGCCAAAGAACCACACACACACACACACACATACACACACAAATCCACATCCACACACACCAACACACACATCCACACTAACACAGACACCAACACACACATATCCAAACAACACACACATTACAAACTCCCATTTCAGCGTAATATGCAAAACTGACGTGAGCCACTTAGACATAATATATTTGGTATATCCTGAATAAACGTCTGGAGACTTTACATTATTAATATTCATCTTTATAACTATTATATTTTGTAGTAATGAATGATCAACAGTGAAGAGCATCTCTAACTTTAAGATAACAGCATCTCTACACATTCCACCTACAACATAACATCTCTACCTATAAGGTAACAAGTGGCCAGTATGGGGATTGAACCCATGACCTTGGCGTTATTAGCACCACGCTCTAACCATCTGAGCTAACCGCCGTGTTAACGTTGGCTTTCCTTCTTGCGCAATAGATCATGATGTTTAATGTTTACAATGATGGTCGGAAGGTTTGGACAGTTATAAATAATGGCGTCATTATTACCGACATGTTTTTAACACATGAAGCTCATCCAGCTGTGTGTGTGTGTGTGTGTGTGTGAGATGGTGAGGGTCAGATACACGTGGACGAGGGTTGGAGTGAACAGCTGTTTCCACAAACATGGAGGACATCAAAAATGATAAATAATCAAATTCATAATTATAAAATAATATATAATAATAATAATAATAAATACAATTAAAAAAATGTAAAAAAGTTAATAATAATACATCCTTTCCCCCACAAACATGCAGGAAGTGGATCCAAAGCATCGACTTCCCACATCACGTCTCTTCAAGCTGGCGTCGACCGATGGAGTCAATAAGTCGTGGGGGCGGAGGAACAGACGACCGCCAGAGATGCTTTCACAAAGTAAAACGTCCTTTGAAAATAAATAAATTACTAAACCTTTAATTAACCATGAAGAATCTCTTTTTCAAGGGAGACTTGGAGAAGACGAGCAGCAGAAACACAAACACAACAAGGGTTCAAAGACACTAAAAGTTAGTTTAAGATCCATCACTTAGTGGTAATTTACGCTCGTGAGGATTTTCAAATGTCCCACACAGTAAATGTCCAACTAATGCAACACTTTGAACAGATTGTTCCATTGTGCTGCATTACTGGCACATTGACTTTGAATTCAAGCCTTTAAAACACATGTGGACACACATCGACAGCTGTGACTCAGACCGTCGAGTGAAGAGTGAATCTGATGACCACAGCATTAATCATCTCTGTGTTTATGAATACTTATTTTCATGTGACGGCAGTACCACCCCCAAAAACTAACGCCATGTTCCACGTCCTCGACTGAGCTCAGTCGGGTCCATGAAGACAAAAACAAACAAACAAAAAAGGACTCAAATTAGAAGCAGCAAAAACATTTATTCACTAGTCCAAACATAACCTTCAGACCCTGAGGTCCAATGCTTGTAACTCCGGAAACATACGAGCTCGTGTATTCACCCTAACCCTGGGAAGAAAAGGGTCCGTCAGCAACTCAAAAACACTGAGAAACATATCGGTCCTTTAAAAATCAAGACACCAAATCTATACATCAGGTGAGAGCGAAAGAAAATAAAAAAAATAGGATATAATACAACAATGTCAGCGTATGAGCCAACAGGCCGTCCTGGAGCGGAGCGCGCCGCGCTCACGAAGGATGATGGGTGGCGTGTTCTTTTTTGGTACGTCTCTATCCGGGAGAGTCCATCCAAACGTGTACCCCCGCCCCTCCCCCGCCCCGAGGCAGAAGAGAGAGGAGGAAAAAGAAAGCGGGCGGTGGAGTGGTGGGTCGTCAGTTCTCGAGAAAAGCCACGTAGTCGGTGAGTCTGGCCAACTGCTGCTCGTTTGGAACCAGAGAGACGGGAGGAGGGTCTGTAGAGAGAGAGAGAGGGGGAGGAGAGGTTGAGTCAGAGGGGGATTCCTCGTTGAGCCAAGTGCTATCCATCTTCTCACATCCCCCACAGCGCTCTCATTTCGGCCGACTCAGCAGGTTTGAGGGCCCCCGAGTAAAACGCCCCGTTTAACAGCGCCACCTGCAGGTCGTCACGTCTCTCACGCCAGGATGACTTCCCGACTGCAGTGAGGTTACGCTCGGGGAACAACAGAAAGGGAGTGGGGAGAGAACTCTCTGGACACGAGGGACGAGCAAATGAAACAAGTCGCTTCTCAGAAGAAGGGCAACCGTGACCCCTCCACGTTACATCGAGATTAAAAATGACTCTTAAAACTCTCCACTCAGCAGTTTCACGAGTGTCTGATTGAATACAGGCGAAGAGGAGGAAGAAGGCGGGCTGCAGGGTGGATCATGAAGAGAGAGAGAGAGAGAGAGAGAGAGAGATTCACAGAGCGATGCTGCCACCTACCGGGCTTCTTGGGCATCACCATCCTGGTGGCCGGGTCGGCCTGCCAGCCCTGGGTCACCACGCCTAAAAGATCCAGACGGGGACGAAGGTCAAATCAACCGGGACAGAAGGAGGATGTGTCATGTGACTGAGTGAAGTGAACCCACCCTTCACGGCCTCCTCCACAGAGTAGCCCACGAAGGAGGCAAAGTCGTCCGCCGCAATGGAGGTGTAGGCCTGAGCCACCAGGCCGTACGCTCGCTGCCGCGTGCTCTCTGGAAGATACATCACATGGCTTTAGAGCGCATATATATATATATAAATATATTAAATATATATAAATAAATCGATATAATATATCTATAAATGTAGATAAATATATATATAATTAAAAATATACAAGTAATATATATATAAATCGAAATAAATATATATATATAGAGAGAAATAAATATATATGTATACATATTTAAATATATATTTATTTAAACATACATATAAATATTTAAATATATACATATGTATAAATATATATAAATAAATATATATATTATACATATATCCTCTCGTGTCGGGCTGGATCGGAAATGCCTCAAGGTTGCGTCCGTTGGTGTTTTATAGCCTAGCAACGGTCTGTGTGTGTGTGTGTGTTGCAGTAACAATAACAAGCAGGATGAAAAAGACAGCTGGGAGTCGGCGGCCGGAGATCGTCAGGAGAACTTTCCCCCGACAGGTGATGGCGCTCATCCAAAAAGACGACAAAGGAAAGTAGGGTGAGCTCGACGGTTCTTCGTTTGGGTTTGTCAGAGTTGTTGGTTGAGGAGTAACATGTGCAGTGTGTAACATGTGTGTATCATGTGCAGTGTGTAACGTGTGTGTATGGAGACACTGTGGTGATTAAAACTATATGAACGCTGTGGATGAAACAGTGACGTTGCGTCATTGCTGGTCGTCGTCATGACGACCGGCTGCAGAGGAAACGGACCCAGAAGCCTCAGTTCCCCACATACCCAAAAGCATCAAACTGGTTGGAGCAACTTTCTCGGACCCGACTGGCTGCGTACGAGAGAAGCCTCCGGGTCACCTCGGGGGCCTTCTGTGACCCGGTCAGACATTTATTTTTACGTGACAACTGGACCTCTGGACCTCTCCAGCGCCGTCTGACTCGGAGCTGCTGAGCAAGACGTCCTGTCGGTGGGAGGATGGGCCGTTTATGGAGGAGAAACAGGACCTGCCCTTCCCCCCCAGTCTATTCCAGGGGCGCTATCGTCTCTCACCTCTTAAAAATAGCCCCCCCCCCTTACTTTTCACCAGCAAAGGCAAAGCAGACAGGACATGGCAAGGGCCTTTATTTTTAAACACGGCCGACAGCGGCGTGGCTCTGGGGCGCCGCCGCGTGTGTCAGAGCGCCGATAAAGGAAATAAATGGAGCTTCACTTCACGCAGCTTTTATTCCTCAATCCAGAGACGATCAGCGTCAACAACGTGAGAAACACACAAACAGACCCCGAGCCACACGGCGTGTGATCGACCTTTGGGCGATCTACAGTTACGTTACTCTCAACTTAGAAGTACAAAAGTATAAAAAAAAAGAGGTTAAGAAATAGAATGAATACGACATCGGCGTTAAAATATTGCACTGAAAGTACCGTGACCGTGTATTTCTCTCCTCACACGCCGTCCCGGCCACAAACATCGTTTCCTACAAGTCCGTGACCGCTTCCACTACTCTTCCTCCTCCTCCTCCTCCTCCTCTGCATCCTCAAAGTCGTCGCACGCCCCGAAGTCCATCTTGGCCAGGACCGCCTCCACGCTCTCCGTCGACAGGGCGAGGTGGTCCATCTTCTCGAAGCCCGGCGCCGGCCTCTCCTCGCCCAGCGAGCCCGCGGCGGCGTCCCGGGTCTGCGCGATGAGCGTCTCGGAGGCCAACAGGAAGTGGGCGGCGCCGCCCCGCTCCAGGGCGCGCACCGCCTCGTCCGTGAGCTCGGCGCTGGCCAGCAGCCGCTCGCCGTAGCGCCGGGCCAGCGCCCGCAGCGCCGCCACCTTCTCGTCCTGCTCGCGGCCGACCCGCTCCAGCAGCGCCGCCTTGCGCTCCTCCAGCACGGCGTACAGCAGGTCGAAGCGCTCGGCGAGGCCCAGCTTGGCGCGCTGCGCGTTGTCCTGGACGGCGCGGCCCGCGTCCTCCATCTGGGCGAGCAGCGCCTGCAGCCGGCCGTTGCCGGCCGCCAGGGCGTCGATGGCGTCGCTCAGCTCGCCCCTCTGGGCCTGGTAGACGCTCGCCAGCGGCGCCACCTCGCAGTCCTTGTGCTGGCCGAACACCTTGCACATGGAGCAGGTGGGCACCTGGCACGTGGCGCAGTAGATGTTGATCTTCTCGTCCTCGTGCTCCGGGCACATCGGCTCCTTGGACTCTTTGGGCTTCGGGGGCGCCTCGGGGCCGCCGCCCTGCTGCTGCTGCTTGTACAGGTCGATGATGTTCTCCACCAGCAGGTTGCGCTGCAGCCCGTGCACGCCGTGGCGGTCCAGCACCACCTCGAAGCGGCAGGTGGGGCAGCGGAAGACGCCGCCCGAGTAGCGGTACGGGTTGCGCGAGTCGTAGAGGTCGCTGGCGCAGCCGCGGCACAGGTTGTGCTGGCAGGGCAGGATGACCACGGGCTTGGTGAACATGTCCAGGCAGATGGGGCAGCTCAGCTGCTTCTCCAGGCTGTCCATGGGGCTCGGCGGCCGCACCACGGAGCCGGGCCTCTGGACGTCCATGACGGGGAGGAGCGTCCGGCTACAGCGCCACGAGGCTCGGCCCTATTCCAACGAGAGAGGACCGAACCGTCTCTAGAGGTCACCGGGACGGAGAGCAGGCTGCGAGCGCGTCTCCTCGGCGGCCGCGGGGTTTATTCTGACCGCGAGCCGGCGGCTCGGCCTTTATACCGGCCCCTCACAGCCGGTGACACCCGATCTCTCTTCCGCCCCACCGGGCGCACATTCCTGCCGGCTGGCTGCCTCGGGGGCTTTTCACAGAAATGCCCCCCCCCCTCCCATGACGTGACGGACTCCTCTCAGCCAAACAGGTAAACAAGTCAACAACCTGGGACTCCGGTGTTGTTTTGACCGGCTCACCTGCTTTGATTTGTTGAACATTACATAGCAGGAAGTTTAAATAAAGTTGTTTTAATTTTTTTAAAAGTGGAAATGGAGCGTCGCATGTACTATTATTGTCCAAATATATATAAACCAATGGCGTTCATAAAAATGATATGGACAGCGTAGAGGTTTAATTGTGTATTTATTATATCACAGATAAGTTTCTTTTTTTTTTAAAGCAAACACATTTTAAATATTAAGATGTACTTGTATTTCTTTAAATGCATCTTGATGTTTTACACCGTCCATCAGACACATTGAAAGTCTAAGTCTCGTTGTTGGAGACGCTCATGTCGTGTTATGGTTTCATGTTATAAAGCCTGACATGTCTGGCCAATAAGCTCTCGGGACCAGTGGTTTGCGATTTTGTGCAATTTAGATTGACCGCTAAATGTTATTTTTACGCTCGCCGACAATATAAATGTAGTCGTCTTATATAAATAACTTTGATTTGCTGCCTCGTTTAAACAACCGCAATAATAAAACATCTCCAAAAGTTTACAAGTGGACTCAAACACTCTTAACCCCCCCCCCCCCACCCCAAGTGTCTTCTGACATACCGCAGGCCAGATCAACACGGAGCACCGTAAACATGAGGGGAGGCTATTCTTAACCTGTTGCACAAGGGAGCCGTCACATGATGCAGAGGCCCAGACAATTGGGAACGTTTGGGGGAGATTATTCCACGTGGGGGAGGAGGGAGATCAAGACATAGCAGAGATGTTTAGATATGCTGTTGCATAATCAAGAGAGAGAGAAACACAAGACAATCTGTCAGAGGAAGAGTGGGGGGACCTGTGGAGCCAGAGACTAACGAGGGAATGGGCAACAGGTGAGACGGCCATGAGGGTGAAGGGAGTTGGACTAACGAGGTGGGAAGCAGGATCTGGAACAACGTGATAGTTAGTGAGACAGGATGAAAACTAAAGGAAGGTGTGGAGCTCAGAGAGCGAGAGAGTGATGCTGTCGGTCCCTTCGTTTCCTCCGAGTTGCATCACAGTTGAAACCGTTTTTCAGCCGGTGCCCCCCTGCTGACTCTCATCCTAAAATCATGCATATTCTCTCCTCTGCTAATGTTTACCCAGAGTCAAGTGTGTCAATAAAAAAGCGTCACTCATCTTCAAAAAGCTTCAAATGAAATGTTACCTCGAAGAGCCTCCATGACGGGGAGGATGTTCTCGGACCACTGGAAGGCGGCGATGGTGGTGTAGATCCCTGGAAAGTCCCGCTGCCAAATGCGTTGGCCGACGGCCCAGATGGACGGGAGTTCCGGGTTTGCCTGAATGCAACACATGGGAAAAACATGTCAGTCACAGCCAGATACTTCACAGCGGCTCCACGTGTCGCGGTCAGCAAACGCCTCCTCCGCGTACGTCACATCACGCTCACCAACTTGATCGCCTGGGGGATCCGTTTCCAGAGGTACCGGCCGTTGTTCCTGTTGGCGCCACGGCAACACGTTAGATGGCACACAGAGTCCAGCTGCAGGGCCTCCGCCACCGCCTGCAGCTGGACTCACATATTCCTCCACACAAGGCAGGACACAACTGTCTGCTGAAGATATTTTGAAATAAAGGATGTTTGGTATTCTTTTACGCAGAGTGGACCTACATGTCGTTGTGAAGCAGGTAGAGCGACAGCAGCTGAGCGTACACTTGAGGTGTCGCGACGCCCCCTGGAGCCTGGGGAGAGGAATGCAGGAGAGACGTTAAACACCGCAAACAAACTGGACTGGAGAGCAACTGACATCTTCCGACGGTCAACGCTCACCGGCGTTCCGGTTTAACAGGCGACCCTGTTAACTGGCGACTTCTCAAGTGTAGCTGTTCTCGTGACGGCCGCTTGGTTTACATTTGTAATGAAGTGTAAACCCCTCTTACACTTAATAATATATACAATGTAAACAATGCGGCATTCACGAGGCAACTATACGTGTTTTCAACAGCTGTCTATAACTACGACATGAACGGACGCGTCCGGTTCAACGTCCCCAGTTAACACGGTCGCTTCTTAAACCACAACACCCGCTGCCTGAGCCTCGCTACCGAGCTACCGACACCTGCTAACTAACAACAGACTAGCGCTATGTCCACCAGTTTCCGTTAAATGAGCAGTTCCTACTCGTTGTTAGTAGTATGAGCCAACTCGTAGCCTGAGTGTGCATGGTATCAGCGCCTGAAAGTGAACTGAAGCCTCAGAGTGGCAACAAGCTAGCTGCTCAGCAATAACGTTAGCCAAAGAGCCACGAGCTAAGGCTAACGGTGCGGTCCACCAGCTCTACGACGACGTCATGCATCACAGCGAGTCGGCGCTCACCTCGATCTCCTGAGCTTCACACTGCTCCAAAAGTTTATCAAAATTCTCCTCCATAATCACAGCAGTCGGCATGTTGATGCCTAGCTGTTGCATCGGGACCTTCTTCTGCTGTCGGCCTGTCGTCGATGAGAAGCAGCTCGGCGGTGTTGCTGCCCTCTTCTGGAGGAAACACAAACGACACCATGCTTCGAATCAAGCCAGGACTCAATATACCACAATGCAACGCAACACAATAGCAATGTTTCCCGCGCAAATGAAAATAAATGACTTTCTCTTGCTAATTTAATTAAATGAATTCAAGCAGACAATCCTTGGACATAAGATGATGCGGATTGTTCTTTCTTTAAAAAAGGGGCTGAAATAAAGTGGATTCATCAAATCTATTTATTACACAATGCCTCCCTACTAATTGGTTAAGGGGTTTTATTTTCTTTCTTTTTCCCCCTTTTTTAAATGTTGATTCAATTGTTGAATTGATCAAACCCTCAAAGTTAATAAAAATTAATTACGTTCCAGGAGAGCAGAACAAGAAAAATAACCTCAAATCACTTACATACAACAAATGTTCTTGTCTCTCTCGGAGAACGCTGCATATTTAGGTATATTCTTTAATTGTCATTTATATCAAGAGGTTGAAAAAAATATATTCCTTCGATAATTCTTTTATTTGAATAAATTAAAATTTTTGAAGAATTCAGCTTGCTCTCAGTGAACTCCACAGGGCTGAGGCGGACTGCCGTTCTCCTTAAATCCACTAATGATCCTCTTTGCCGGGGATTTCTGTATTCCAATCCTTTTTCATCTCTCCATTTTCTTTGATGCTGTTACATATTTTCTTTCATTTCTGAAAAAAATGGCTTGGGATCACAGGCAGAACGATAAGGCGCTTTCACTATTCTGTTGTTGTTGTTGTTGTTGGTGGTGGAGAATTAATTCATCTTTCCTCTCAATGTTGAGTATAGAGAGCTTGAGGAGCAAGATTTTCTCTTAATTTCTTCAATTTTCTTTCATTTTAATCACTTTTTCAAACTCTGAAGTCTGCTGCAGCCTCACTTCAAGCGTTGCTTTCAAATTTTCTTTGTATTTCAAAAGTGTTTCAACAAGAAATGCGTCATTGGGAAAAAACAATCTCCTTGGTTAGAGTCTCCTGGCCCAGACAGCAGCAGCACATTAAAACAACAGCAGATACATAATGTCACACCGGCTGTTTACCTCTTCTTTGATATTTTACATCTCATTTACGACGCTTCAGTTCACAGACTTGTGCCACGCCGTTCCCCCCAGGTCACAACTAAAACATTTAGTTTTTGTCTTTGATGGAGACATTTTTTGAGTCACAATTTATTTAATCCCTCAAGGCATCAATAAAAAAAGATTTAGCAATTATTCTCGACTGGGAATTAAATTAGAAAACGTGCTTAAATAAGACAAATAGCAGATTTCTGAAGTCGGTGTTAAAGCAATACAAACACGTATGTGTGTGTATTTGCAATGCCTCAGTTAAAACGCCTTTACATTCATGTTGTATGACTTTATATGTCATACAAATGGTCATGTTTCCTCACTCACCTCTATATATATATATATATATATATGGCACTCAGCATCCACAGTCCAACAATAAATAAATAAATAAACTTGGGTCCTTCTTCACACCAAGCCTCACACACTATCCGAGGTCGAGGAAACGGCGCTGCGTCATTGCACTTGTATAAAAAAATAAAAATGAATATAAAGATAACCTGATGAATCCTTTTTGGTGTGAATTTAGAATAAACTCTGGCTCCTCATGCACACACGGTCATAACTCATAATGACCACTTGTTAGCAGTGTTGCTCAGTTGTGTGGGCTTCAGCGAGGCACTGCAGTTCTGTCAGAACTGATTGATGCCTCTTACAATACGTACAATATGCAGACATGAAGGTGCTTGTGTTAGGAAACATCTATATCTGAATCGGCAGCAATGTTACAAATCATTCAAATGTCTTCATATCTCTTCACTGTTTATTCTGCGCATTCTGCTTGATTCTAGTTGAGCTCTTTTTAGTCTTCATTTCATTTGATCCTTTTTGAATCCTAATTATTGTTTTTCTTCTGGAAAGGTGGAATCTTGCAAATGCCAAAAGGGAGCACTAAGAGGAGGCAGAGGAACCGGCATAGTACCCGTCTCACGTTAGTATCCGTCGTCTCACGTTAGTACCCGTCTCACGTAACACTCTTTGACGCCAGTTTGAGCAAACGTAACAAGAAAGTTATTCTTATAAAATGTACCAACTGCAGTTTTAAGTTCATTTTATTTTTGCTAAACACAATTTGTCTGGTAACATTTCAGTTGTTTACTTTCCTCTCATCTTCTGGATACATTTCTAGGAGATGGACCCTTCATCTTATAAGTCCATGTACAACAAACCCAGAGAATTGTTATTCAAGACACCGCCTTGACCCTCTTGTCACATCCTCAATATTTGAAGCATCTTAAAGTCCCTGTTGTGATATGGGCTAACGGAGGAGATCAGAAGAATGCAAAGTGGTGGCGGAACAATTTTTAAAACCCGTAAACAGAATTTCGACAGACGCATGAATGAATCAAACATCATCACGAGGAAAAAACATCTTAAAATTGGCAAACTAGTCTAAGCCAGCCGCTGAAAGTATGCTTCCAATAGACGGGATAATTACACTAACAGCCTTTCCTGGGAGGCCTCTTTGGATGTTCTTCAAGGGTTTAAGTGCTGCTCTCAAGGTAGAGATAGAGCAGACCGAATAGATTCATTGGTAAATAGTAATAACAAACCACACCGCTTCTGTAGGGGCTTCTATTTACTCAGTGTCTCTGCTGTACATATCAATGTGTGGAGCTGGGTGAATAAACCTCACTGTGTGCGGGATCAATGGAATTCGAAATGACTTCTTTACATAAAAAGCTCCTCTCGGGCGTCTCCCCACTGGGGTTTATGTCTCTGTGTTTCAGAGAGAAAGAATGAGACGCAATGAGTGTTATCTTCTCGAAATATAGTTAATTAACAACCAACCAATTGTTGAAATGTGGAGAGCGGTCTGAAAGAGAAGTTATGCCCCCTGTGGATTTTCATGAGGAAAGACATTACGGCACAAGATAAGAAATAATGTAGAGCGAGCTCTTCATGTCTGTGTCAGGGCTCATTTCACAGCTACTCGGTAAAGAGATCAATTATTTGACACAACATATTAACTCTGGTGATTGATTTGATTTAGTATTGATCCTAAAGTGGTTTTATTACTTAGTCAAGTTAACATCGACTACGCTCTTAACCCTAACAAACTACTTTGGTTGCCTAAACCCGAGAAGGCACTACTCATGTCACAAGTGTCCAGCTGCGCTCGTCCAGCATTGTTGGCAAAACATGAGAACAAATAATGTGGCGTAATTCATAGATACATACGTCCACGATTTCGATTATTCTGGTATCCACGTTATCTTGAAGGAGGATGAATAAAGGCCACTAAAGCAGTGGTTCTTAACCTTATTGGAGGTACTGAACCCTGCAAGCTTCATCAGAGCATTAGCCAAACCCTGTTTTTTTGATGTAACGCATTTTTACTAAGCAACTCAATCATTGGAATCTAATGCTGCGTTCACACCTTCGCAACGCTTTAACCGCCTTGAGTTCATGCGCACGACTGGTTGTGATTTATTCGTGTCATTCGCGCTTTAGAGTGGGCGGGGCTTATCTCTGTGGCTGTACTCCGTGGAAACAGTTATCATTTCAGCCATCCACCATGGAAGAAGTAACCACTATTACTTCTTCATACTTGTTGTGGACATCCCACAAATGTCAGAACATCTAACGCCCTCGTGTCTGGGCTCACAACGTTAATATTATATATTTATACATAACATCACCCGTAGGCTCACACAGCTCGGTTAGTTTCACAGACTGTCTGGATAATTGCCGCTTCCAGTGGTACGAGAGTAGCAGCAGCCGGATTCACCAACGGCACAACGTCAGTGATGACGGGCGGAGCGCCTCAACGCTGATTGCGTTGGCCGTTTTTTCCACTTCGCTATATTTATTCTATTCACGTCTGTGCATGGACTTCACAACACTTCTGGTGTGAACGCAGCGTAACACGGCGAAGAAAAATGGTGTGTTGCCAAGATGTTTTTTTTTTTACGACCGACAAAAACGGCCCGAGATTGCTAGTGTGAACCAGGCTATGTGTGTATGTCTCGACCCCCACCGAACACCTGAGGGTGACTCGCCGAACCCCTGGTTAAGAACCCAGGTTAAGAACCACTGCACTAAAGAAAGGTGGAGGTGGAGGAGGGTCCAACGAACAACGATCCTTCAGCCAGGAGACGTTCTGTCACAGTTCTAGGGGTGATAGTGCAGAGACTTGCTTTAGTTTGAGGTCTGAGGGTTCTACCAGGGAGTGAACCTCCTTTCCTCACTGTGTGCTTCTTCAGAGGGGCTGTCGAGTCCAGTGTCATTCTCAGAGAGCCTGTGGCACTATCAACAAGATGATCAATCTGGGACGGACTAAAGTTAGACCAGGAGTCCTCCCTAACCCTAACCCAAACAAATAGTCTGGACCCTGGTTGACTAGCTGCTATCACGAAACAACACATTAATCAAAGACTTTCCTCTTGATGGTCTTATAGTTAGACCTGAACCAGGTTCACCTGGTCCAGACCTAGAGATGCTGCTATAGGCTGATATGCTGTTGGGGGACGCTTAGGATACACTGAGCACCTTCTCCTCTTCTTTCTCTCTCCTCTGTTCCTCGGTCTTTTCCCTTTTTTTCCCCCCTGAAAGGGTTTTTTCTATTTATTTGGGGAGTTGTTCCTGATCCGTTGTGAGGTCAGAGGTCAGGGATGTCACATGTGTACAGATTGTAAGGCCCTCTGAAGCAAATTCGTCATGTGTGATATTGGGCTATAAAAAATAAACCGAATTGAATTGAAAATGGAATCTCTTTGCTCCCTTGTTTCTTTCTTGCTGCTCAGATCTGTGATCTTATCCGTGAGTTTCATAATCCATTGCACCATTACCCTTCAACTATGTACGACCGGACTGTGAGATTACGTCTGAACAGATTGGCCACCGACATACACAACAGCAGCTCGTGTGTTGGCCTCCCCTGATGTCTCTCGAACGAGCCAATTATTTTAAGGCAAATTGAGATAGAACACAACGCGGAACATTTTCCATGTAACCCATCTATCATCACTTACACCGGTAATGGACAACCTCATGTTCACGCTCTCTCACTCCCACACGGTAGAGTTGGACCATTTATGTCCATCCATTGACTTTCCAAGCTTATGTCTGGAAACTGTGTCAACAGATAGTATCGATTCATCCAATTGAGTTGGGACTACTTCAGCTCCCTTTAACTCATCCAACTGTAAAATAGCCACAGCTGTATAAATCATTCACCCTGCCTGAAGGTCCCAGACCCCGCTCCAAGCTGTATAACACATCCAGACGTGTGTTGGTTTAGAATCCGTTCAAACAGTCTGCATAGGCCAGCGTGGTTGTATCAGTCGTACTCGTATAGCCAATCCTGTAGCCGGTGGTCCCTGTGGATGGTTTCTGGTCTCCACTCAAAGATGATTACCTGTTGGGTTTGCAAAATGAAAGGACAGAAGAGAATCAATAGAGAAGGGAGGGAGGGTAAACAGAAGATTTGATACAAAATACATTGTGTTATTCATCATAATGTGAAGATACATGTTTTGTTCTGTCTGTTTGCAAAATGAGTTCAATTATGTCTCATATGTGTTATTAGTTATAATTTCAACACAAGGGAACTGTTATGAATATGTTTCTTTTGAATGATGAAAAAAGAAAGAATATCATTTGTTCTCTTTCTCAAAGCCATCACCTGTCGGTGCCAAATGTAATTTTCTATTTCTCAGCAGCCTGGTCTCCTGTAAATAATATCTATTACGTTTCGAGAAAAACATATTTTTTCTCCTGAATTCTAGGAAGTCCAGGTTTTCTTATTTGTATTCAACATACTTATTTGAAGCCAAACCATGTTTTTACCGTCTTGTTACCGCCACATACAATGTGTTTAACCATTTTGTGTCAGGATGTCGTAGCCAGAGAGAGAGAGGACTCAAATGCCGACAATTCTTCCAAAGAAAGATTTAATTCTTTGCTTACAGGCTTCACACGCAACCTGTACGACAAACACGAACTAAACGGCACCACGCCACACTGGGGAATGTGAAAAGCAGGGTTTAAATACACAGGGAGGTGCAGGTGATTGGACACCGGGGAACGAGACACAGGTGGGCGGGGCCAGCAATCACACAGGTGGAAACAATCAGGACCAGGGCAGACACACAGGGACAGGGAAACAGATGACACTAGGACTTCAAAATAAGACACAAAACAAGACAGAAACTCCGGATCATGACAATTTGTTTAAAACTGTGATAACCCTGGAGAAAATACTGCTTGCTTAAAAAACCGGACAATTTTTAAGGATATTGACCGTTGTACATGTTCCTCCATTTCTCCAGGTTGTGGTTGTTGGATTTCTGGCAGTGTCAGATTATATCGTAAGCATCCGGCCCTCCAGGTGTGGTTTGGTTTCAGCAACAAAAGCACCTTGAACTAACGGTCAGGGAAACACTGTTTTCAGTCCAGTATTAAGTAAACACTTTGCTTTGTGAAACTACCAGAGTTCTTTGTGGCCAGGCTTGTTGCCTGTATACGGACAGAAGACCTCATCATCTTGTCTGGACGTGTTCGAGGCTGATTGTGAGGAGCTACTGGCAGCTGTGGGAGGAGTTTAGGTTTGGGGGCGGGAGAATGCAGAAAGGTGTCACGACTCAAAAAACAGGACCCAAAAGCACGACTCCAAAGTTCAGGGCAATCAAAAGGGTTTATAAAAAAACAGAAAATCACAGCTATGCTGGAAAAAGACTTGAACAAAGTACAAAACAAAATCACAACTATGTTGGAAAAGCAAACCAGGACAAAAGACTACACTATCAAAAACGATCAGGAAGAGACAAGAGACAAGACGATGGTAGACACAGGCTTAAATACAGGAGGAAATGGGGAACAGGTGGACACAATGAGGGGAGGAGCAGACAATCACACAAACGAGGAAACACCGGGGCAGGAAATAAAGTTTCTGAAAAAAGAGAGGACAGTTACTACAAAATAAAAGCGGACGTGGAAAACAGGACTAAAACTTAAAACTTAACATAAACGACGAGACACGACAAAAGGCGGCCATTTCTAAACAACAATGACGGCTCCTGGAGAAATTATATCCTGCAACAGCATCAATTATATCAGAACTGGAGAGTATTTCTTCATTGGAAGAAGAGCAAAGAATGAAACTGAAGATGTGTTAAAACTCCACCAATTTCAGATGATTGTGTGAAAGAAAGCACCTTGTGGGGAAGGTTATAACAAAGTAGGGAAACACATTAACCATATTGTGAGTGAATGTTTTGCTAATAAATTTAGAATTAAATCTGCTAGTGGATTTGTGAGTTGAAAATAATTCCTTGTTCCACTGATAAATAAAAATAAAATACCAATAACACAGAATATGGTCGTTACAGGAGCTCTAACGTACTTGATTTTAGGACAACAACCTTTTCCCAACCTAAAGAATACTTTATTATTAAGTTAGCTTTCAGCTGGATAAAAGCTTATTTCCCCCCCATTATTCTTACTGCTAAATAAATGTGCAGTTTCCTTGGGCCTGTCGTGAATTAGATCCAACATGACTTACATTCAGCACAACCACATATCATATCTCATCTTGGCTCAATCCCAAACCCCTTTGATCCGCCAGTTTGTCATGTTCTCTCATCAAGAACGGCACAGTTCATGATATTCAAACTCTTTCTATGGGGCTGAAATTCACAGATGGAGGCGGGCGCATGTCAAGATGTATCTGAGATTCCCATACGGGATGGACCTATGCAATATTTATGATTTGACTGTGTGTATTTGCGTGTATATGTGTGTTTGTGTGTGTGATTAATCCTGTGTGCTCGCCTGACAAAATGAGGCATGTGTAATGAGTGACTGCCCCTTGATTTGCTCCAGTTGTTTAATGTTAGGCAAACACACATAGAAACACATGCAACACATCTAACAAACTAGAATGGGCACTCGGTAGAGCGCATACCTTCGCATATCACAAGATTGGGCATTGAGTTATGAACATTTTGGCATTAGTTGCATGCCAATTGGATATAAATTGACCGCGCTATGGTAAAAAGAAGATGTTGACCTTTTCATGACCTTGACCATGACCTTTGACCCGATCGATCCCAAAATCTAATCAAATGGTCTCCGGATAATAACCAATCATCCCACCAAATTTCATGCAATTCAAGAAGATTTTGACCTTTTTCATGACCTTGACCTTTGACCCGATCGATCCCAAAATCTAATCAAATGGTCCCCAGATAATATCCAATCATCCCACCAAATTTCATGCGATTCGGTTTAATACTTTTTTACTTAAGCGAATAACACGCATACAAATAAATAAATAAATAAACTAGAATGGGCACTCGGTAGAGCGCACACCTTCGCATATCATAAGATTGGGCATTGAATTATGAACATTTTGGCATTAGTTGCATGCCAATTGGACACAAATGTATCGTGCTATGGTAAAAAAAAGATTTTGACCTTTCCATGACCTTGACCTTGACCTTTGACCCGATTGATCCCAAAATCTAATCAAATGGTCCCCGGATAATAACCAATCATCCCACCAAATTCCATGTGATTCAAGAAGATTTGACCTGTTCATGACCTTTGACCTTGACCTTTGACCCGATCGATCCCACAATCTAATCAACTGGTCCCCGGATAATAAACAATCATCCCACCAAATTTCATGCGATTCGGTTCAATACTTTTTGAGTTCTGCGAAAGATTTTGACCTGTTCATGACCTTTGACCTTGACCTTTGACCCGATCGATCCCAAAACCTAATCAACTGGTCCCCGGATAATAAACAATCATCCCACCAAATTGCATGCGATTCGGTTCAATACTTTTTGAGTTTTGCGAATAACACGCATATAAATAAATAAATAAATAAATACATGGCGATCAAAACATAACCTTCCGGCATTTTCAATGCGAAGGTAATAAATACACGGCGATCAAAACATAACCTTCCGCATTTTCAATGCGAAGGTAATAAAAAAAATGAATACTTCAAACTTTATTTAGCTATATTACCTTGATGTCCAACACACACTTTGGGTAGGAGTGATCAATCCAGGGTTGGACATGTCGTCCATAGAGACGTCTCCCTTCGAGATGATGGGACTATATGGCAGCTTGTGGCGATAAAAGCTAATTCATTTTTGATATTGGGGTGCACTGTCCCTTTAAGTGACAACAGATTTGCTTTGTGTTTTAATGTCTTGTACGTGGTGTTCTTCTGTCTTGATATTTAGAGCAAACTCTCTGGTATAGGAGCACTTCCATGGCGCTCTGGATCTCAGAACATTCGTTTTGAAGTCCTTAAAGTGAAATGTGTGGTCTGACCGTGGGCTTCCCGAGGCAGAGATCAGGCGATGAGACTGAACATGTCCGGCCCTCTCTGCGGGGGAGGTAATACACCTGCACTTCAGCCTCCGGCCTGTGGCTCGGCCCCCTGCTGTGCTTCCTGTTACAGCGATCCAGCCCCATCATCCGCCAGCAGCACACTGAACAAAGTCACCTCTGAAAACTATCCTGCTTTTGCTTTTTCTTGAATTATTGTTCTTGAATTCTCTTTACTTTCTAATTATTAAAGAATCAGCTGAACTACGGAGCCGATGCGTTCTCAGGCGACCTCCATTTGTGAGTGACTTTTGATAGCGGTATAGACCAGAAGGAAACATTACCGTCTAAATTGCCATCCTGCTGCCTGTATAGTAAATCATTTTCACATAATGGCCGAGGTATAGCTATTAGATGTCATTAATTAATGAAATAAATGGAGTTCAGTTTCAGTAAGTGTTCATTGAATCAACTGAAGATATAAAATATAACTTCATATTTACTCAACAAAATGTTTAAACGTTTCTTAAATATTCGTAAGTAGTCATGTCAAAAATAATTTACCAGTGTGAACTTATTCGGTTTAAGCAGATCCTTTACGAGTGGCGGGCGGGGCTACGGGCGAGGAGTCCTATCCCACAGGTTTCCACTCGCGTTCTCATTGGCTGAAGCTTCCCGACGGACGACATGCAGATAATTAGCATGTAGTGGAGTAGACGCAGTAGAGTATGATCTAAAATCTAGATTATATTGTTATCATACAGGGAAATACATGTATGAGAAACTGGTGCACATGCTGACACTCAGTCTTATCATGAGACAGAAAACAGGCTGCTAAGGAGTAAAGCACTAAAGCACTAAATTTATTTTCCATAAGTACATACATAACGTATACATACTGACAGACATTAACAACAGAAAAAATGTACGAATGGAGGACCGTCCAAAGACCGAGGTCTGTAGGCTCCTCTGAGATGAGGAGTTGAATGGCCCCGCCCCTAACCCTTTAACCCCCCCCTCCCAACTACTACAGGCACACAGACAGTACACACACATATGGATGAAAACATAAAATGTCGTACAAGCAACAACAAAAAAACCAGAACAGGAAAAAGAAAAAGAAAACCAAAAGAAAGAGACATAGTAAAAATAATAATAAAAGACAAATGTGAACGACTGATAACTTAGAAAAAAATAATAATATCACGAACATCAAATTATGTATATACATTTTATTTTAAATATTTTCCCTCTATTGTACTGTGCCGCCAGGCTGTATATCAATATTAATAACCTTCAAAATGAAGTGAGATGGCGTTTAAGTCGAGAACCAAATGCCTTGGTGGTGGATGCCGATTTGACCTTGTCCGGAATTTGTCTCCAGAGCTTTGGACCTCGACAGATGAAGCTTTTAAATACAATGTCGACTGTATGTTTATTTATATGAATGCCACCACGCAGCCGCGTGTTGTGGTCGTAGACATTTGTGTTCCTAGTGAACATACGTAACAGATTGTGTGGCAGATTATTATTCATAAATTTGTACATAAAAATTCCTGTCTGACACAAATGTAGATCTGTAAATCTCAGAATGCCCAATCTCTTAAAAAGCGGCTCAGTGTGTTCGTTGTTCTTCACGTTGCAGATGATCTGCATTCATATGTTTACAGTTATGTATTTGTGCATAACATGTCCCTCTCTCTCCCTGTTCTCCCGACACACAAAAACACATAAGCAAAACACACACACACACACACACACAACACACACAAAAACACTTTCAGGAAGCTTTCTGATCTCACAGGAGGCTGCTGATGGGTTTTCCTGATAACATATGATAGTGCCCTGAACATTGCTCAGAGGAGACATGCACAGATACAGAATTTATCAAATAATAATAACAACTCATAAATATATAAGAGGGATGAGACTCTTTAAAGTCTGAGGTCCCCCTTTCTGTCTTAATGTATGCAGCAGTCTAAAGAAGGAGAATGGCGAACGGTACTCGTCTGTTTATTACTTATTATATAACCGACATGTTGCAACTTTAAGAGCAAGAAAAAAAGAAAAAAGGATTCAGTGTTCCCTCTGGAAATAGTATTCCTGGTGGTGTGTATAAGGCTATCGAACAATATTTAGATCTTCATATAGGGAATTAAAGATTTACTGAAAATAAAATGTAAAAGCTGGATACATAAAATGTTAAAAAGTCTAGATTTGTATAGGATTTCATAGATTAGATAAAGTAGAATAGAACATAACATTCATACAGCGCCCCTTTGTCAGGTACAATAAACGGATGTGATGGACATGATATTGAATTCGACCTCACTTAGGACTTCCATTACAATAACAACCAGTATATTGAACATAAAGAATAGGAGAATGAAGATGATGTAATTTGAATTATATTGTGGCTCTAAGGGAGCTACTAGAAAGTGTTCAGATGTAGTGTGATACAAACACATTGGACTTTTCTTCATTCCATGCTGTAATAAATAAAAAATGAATATTGCATATCGCATATTGTAAAATGTTAATGTATATTGACTGCAGGCTATTTCAGTAAAAGCAAATATTACGCAGTAATGAATGGATATGTTTCAGAAGGCACTCGAGCCTGACTGATTGTTGTGGGTCTCACACGTGTTACTCTTTTTTTTTTCAGCATGACAAATGCAAAGCTTTACTTTGTTAACAGGGCATTTAATTATATTAGCATTGCATTTATTTAAAACAGGGGGCAACCACAAGCAACACATCACAAGTAAAAGAACAGGGCAGCAGAGGCCAAAAGACTTTTATTTTCTAGGAGTCAAGCTCCAAAATCACTGGATCCTACATTTCCCGTAATGCATCTCATTACCATCTTTAACAGTAATACCCTTTTTAATGTTATCTCAGTATCTCACACTGTTGGGAGGATGACCTTTGCAATTGAGTTTGTTCGGAGTGTTGTTTTCGGGGGATGGAGAACGTGAGAGCGTGTGGGTGCTTATGCTGAAAGGGAACGCAAATAATCCTACAAACCTAATTTTAGTCGAGTGACCTTCACAAAAAACATTAGATAGAGAGTTTGTTTGCAAACTGGCCAGTTGAGTTCCATGCGGTGGCTATGCCATTTTGCAGGACTTGGAGGGGCAGCTGGGAAGTTGGGACTTCCAAATCCATCCATCCATGTACTATCCAAACCGTTTTTTTTACGAAACGCGGGGATCTGGATCTGATCCCAGCTGACATTGGGCGAAGGCAGGGTTCACCCTGGACAGGTCGCCAGTCCATCTCAGGGCACATATAGAGACAGACAACCATTCACACCTACGGGCAATTTCGTCCTTGGACTGTGGGAGGAAGCCGGAGAACCCGGAGGGAACCCACGCTGCCTCTGGGAGAACATGCAAACTCGGGATAGATTGGGATCCGAACCCAGGGCCTTTTTGCTGTGAGTCGACAGTGTGAGCCACTACACCACCGTGCAGCTTCCAAATACAAGATTATTCAATTCAATTCTGTTTCTTTTCTACATCCCAAAATCATCAAATTATACATTTTCCTTTAGAGGTTCATTCATTATCCAGCGAAACTCCACAGTGATGCCAATACCTTCCCCAGGGCAACTTCTCTTCAAAACAAGCAACAATCTGATGAGGGAATTACAGGCTCAAAAGTGTGCGTGGAAAAAGAGGCCTTGCCTTCTATAGTGCCTCGTTAGGAAGAAGAGATAAGTTACAGGTGGATATTCAATTACACCTTTGCTATGCAGCCTTGGTCTTTCGCAGCAGTGTTCCTATTAGAAATCTCCTTCGTCAAAATTAGGCTGTTGCTGCCTTGCCTGTTATTCTGAAAAATGTAGGCAATTTAAAGTAATTTGCATCAATGCATAGTTATGTTTCTAGGTTTAGGGATGCATTCATATATCATAGAGGAACCAGGCAAGGGCTTCAGAACTACAGAGAACATCTTATAATCTTAGGGCCAACTTCCAGTATTCTAAAATAAGAACTAGTCTGGGTGCAGAATAAGGCAAATCAGTATGGGATTTAGAGCGTGTGTAATGGGTCCATTAAGAGTGACAAATGTGTTTTGTAATCTCTCGCCACTGGAGGAAGGCCAAGGTGTCCTTTCAATCAACTCAAACCCTTCACTTATTCTTTGGCAGTGTCATCAACTCCACCTCCAAGGGTCCAGAAGAGATGAACTGACCAATTCAATCAAGCCAAAGCCGGCCCCCTGGTTTCCAGTTTGGTCGCCAACCATGTTTGAAGGTATTCTCAATAAAAAAAGATGCTAGAAGAACTGTGAGAAGCCCACCAGGAGGCCCATCAGCCTTAAAATCAAACCTACCCTTAGAAGATATGACTCTACCTTTTGAAGATATGACCCTACCCTCTGATGACATGACCCTACCCTCTGAAGATATGACCCTACCCTCTGAAGACATGACCCTACCTTTTGAAGACATGAACCTACCTTTTGAAGACATGACTCTACCCTCTGAAGACATGACCCTACCCTCTGAAGACATGACCCTACCCTCTGAAGACATGACTCTACCTTTTGAAGATATGACCCTACCCTCTGAAGACATGACCCTACCCTCTGAAGACATGACTCTACCTTTTGAAGATATGACCCTACCCTCTGAAGATATGACCCTACCCTCTGAAGATATGACCCTATCCTCTGAAGACATGACTCTACCCTCTGAAGATATGACTCTACCTTTTGAAGATATGACCCTACCCTCTGAAGATATAACCCTACCCTCTGAAGACATGACTCTACCCTCTGAAGACATGACTCTACCCTCTGAAGACATGACCCTACCTTTTGAAGACATGAACCTACCTTTTGAAGACATGACTCTACCCTCTGAAGACATGACCCTACCCTCTGAAGACATGACTCTACCTTTTGAAGATATGACCCTACCCTCTGAAGATATGACCCTACCCTCAAAAGACATGACTCTACCCTATGAAGATATGACCCTATCCTCTGAAGACATGACTCTACCCTCTGAAGATATGACCCTATCCTCTGAAGATATGACCCTACCCTCTGAAGATATAACCCTACCCTCTGAAGACATGACTCTACCCTCTGAAGACATGACTCTACCTTTTGAAGATATGACCCTACCCTCTGAAGATATGACCCTACCCTCTGAAGACATGACCCTACCCTCTGAAGACATGACCCTACCCTCTCCACAACACCGGCCAGCGGACACCTTAGTGACTGAACAAGTCCCTTTTCTCAACAGGTGAGTAAATGAGCATGAATGTGTGACTGATTGCAAGCATGATACTTTGTATCAGAGACAAAAGACTGAGCAGATGGAGCATCTTGCAGCAGCTCAGCCTTCTTTTGGTAAATAAGTAGTTATATGCACAGCAAAATAGTTTCATAGATGATTAACTGCATTGAAAATAAGTTTGTGGAGAGAGGTCATTTATAAATAAATCACAAAATACATTTCTGAATCCCTCTGTGAGCAATTATCAATATTGAAACTAATCCGACCCAAAAAAGAAAAAGAACGTCTTCTTTCTTTCTGAGCTGCTTTTAGTGGTATGTACCATATGAGGTATCACCGTGTCCACGCATACACATTTTTTTGCATTTACCAAGAGGCTGGCTGTGGCAGCTGGATGCACTGACTGGACTTTAGGACACCACCATCCTCAACAAGCCGACAGATCATCCTTAGCTTAGGAAGGATTTGCAACTAACCCCAATTTTGTCTCACGCTGGAAATGTAAATAGCAGCTTTATATGAGTTGCTGCTGCAGTCCTGGAATGCTGACGTGTATCTTGGCTTACACCAGATAAATAAATGAAGACATACAGTAGATAATCAATTTTATATTCTGACTGATGCTAATAAAAGGACAGCGCATATCATTCAGGCTATTTTGGTGCAGTGTTTTCTTTCTTTTTTTCCAGCTTGTTTAATTGTCTCTGTGGATATATGACTTGACAACACACTGCTTACTGGATCTACTAACATGTTTTGCCACTGACGAGGATTTTGGGGTCTGCAGATGCAAGTATGACCTTCACGCTAATTGGCGGTAGTGCAGATGTATAATTAGAACAAAACAATGAATAAAAGTTATATGACGTGATCATTTTCTCTTTGCTAAAATAGCTTTCTCTACGAGCCCAACAGTACGTGTGGTAAGTGCTGATGCTGTGAGGGCATCGCTGCAGATATAAAGCGTCTTGGTAGATTACCGGGGAGTCGTAACAGTTTCTGCTCCAGCTGTTTCATTTTCCAGACAGAAGATGGATGGATGTGTGCCAGTGGGCACTGCAGATCAGCATCTGTCAATGGAAATCAAAGTCTCTGTGCATCAATTCTGGTAATTGCCCTTTCGGTCCAGATGACGGACATGGCCATTGATAACAATCTCGCCGAGTGCATCAATAATGCAACGTCTTATCTGCACTCTTGTGGGCCGGAGATAAACGGAGCAATGTGAGGGCCCTATTGGGCATTGAGAATTCTCTCTGAAGGTAATTAACTGAACCGACAGACATTCAATTATTGGCCGCACAGAATGACCAACAATTTATCATAAGATATGGAAATTGACAGGTATTATTCCTGTTAATACGTGTATCCTAAATCTGAGTACCTCTGCATTACGTTAGCTTCCAACAGGCTGTTATATGTATTTAATGAGAAGATTTGCACAACCTCTCCTTGCTTTACATCAGACGTGTACGACTGCTTCCCGTTTGTTCATTAGTCAAGACAAATCCTGATGTCTGACTCATGTCCTCCTAGGATATCTGCATTTTATCAGAATATACGTATACCACAGAACCTAATGGAGTATATTCATCTCCACAGTGTAACACATGTCCCTGTAAAATTACAGTACAGTACTGGTCGCTGTTTTTTTTTACGGTGCCGCTACTGTAAATGTATCCAACAGTGTATTACTGTTAATTGTACGACAGTATTCTACAGTATGTGATGCGTACATTGTAATACTATTAACTTGCTATGAATACACTATTTCTAGATAAATATAATAATCCAGCTACCCTAGACTTTTCAAATGTTACTGGACTGAATGGATCCAACTCTAATGAAAATAGTTTTTTATTGGATTTCAAGTATTCAAGGGATACAAGGTGTATTTTAATTATTCAACGGGGGGGTTGCGCGATGAAATGCAGTTGTAGCCCATTTACTAAACAAGAAAATCATGACTAACAAACCAAAATAAACAGTGTTCTGTTTAAAAAATAAGTTACACCAGGAGGAATGTTAATAGAAGCAACTAAATAATTTAATGGACGAATAAAATGGCCGGTATCATAATATTTAAAGGTTGACTTTAGGGAAACATTGTTCATCAGCTTTGACTGTTTGTCAAAACTGATGACTCAAAGTCCACCTCCTCTCGCCCAATCAGAGCCCTGCGTTCTGTCCTGTGGTCCACCCATCAAGAGCAGCTTGCTCCAGAACGCCACGATGGAGCGACTTCTCTGTAACGCGCTGGGTTAGCCTGAAGTCTTATTTCATCCATTTAATGTTCCTGCTCCCGGCCACCACAGTGGACCAGCCTCACATCCATAGCTGTGCTGGATGAGCTTCCATGTGGCCCTCCACCCGGGGTGGCATTCGGTCCTGCTGGTTTGGCTAGGTGGTCGGAGGATGCCGTGGGCGGTGATCGTCTCAAGGCTTCGCTGCACTTTATGTAATCCCCATGTTTCATTTACTCGTCAACAACGGAGAAGGAAAGAAGGCCACTAATCCGTGAGAAAGGATGCTGGTCAGAGGAAATGAGTGCTGTTGCAGACTTCCCTTCCAATGAGCCATGTGACTCGCTGTGACAACAGACACTGTTCACTTACGAGTCAAGCTAAGGCGTAATGTCTAACAACTTGCAGTCTTTCTCCGGACCTACAGGGGGTTACTCATCTGGTTGTATAGAAGTCTATGTTTCATGTTAAAGCTACATTCTCTCTCCTAACCTCCAGGGGGCCACTCCTTCGGTTGTATAGAAGTATATGCATCATGCTGCATTCTCTCTCCTGGCCACTAGGGGGCGACTCCTCTGGTTGTACAGAAGTCTATGATTCATGTGTTAAAGTAGCATTCTTTCTACTGACCACCAGGGGGTGACTCCTCTGGTTGTATAGAAGTCTATGCTTCATGTTAAAGCTACATTCTCTCTCCTAACCACCAGGGGGCTACTCCTTCGGTTGTATACAAGTATATGATTCATGTGTTAAAGGTACATTATCTCTACTTGTCACTAGGGGGCGACTCTTCTGGTTGTATAGAAGTCTATGCTTCATGTTAAAGCTACATTCTCTCTCCTAACCACCAGGGGGCTACTCCTTCGGTTGTATATAAGTATATGATTCATGTGTTAAAGCTGCATTCTTTCTACTGACCCCCAGGGGGTGACTCCTATGGTTGTATAGAAGTCTATGCTTCATGTTAAAGCTACATTCTCTCTCCTAACCACCAGGGGGCTACTCCTTCGGTTGTATATAAGTATATGATTCATGTGTTAAAGCTGCATTCTCTCTACTTGTCACTAGGGGGCGACTCTTCTGGTTGTATAGAAGTCTATGTTTCATGTTAAAGCTAGATTCTCTCTCCTGACCACCAGGGGGCTACTCCTTCGGTTGTATATAAGTATATGATTCATGTCTTAAAGCTGCATTCTCTCTACTTGTCACTAGGGGGCGACCTATCTGGTTGTATAGAAGTCTATGTTTCATATTAAAGCTAGATTCTCTCTCCTGACCACCAGGGGGCGACTCCTCTGGTTGTATAGAAGTCTATATAAATGACTTTTCTTCTCTCTTGATTCTCTCACTAAACATTGTAAACATGAGTTTATGTCTCAATCTCTAGTTTCAAGTCTTCTTCTATACAGCATGATGTCATCATTAATACGTAATGGTCATTTAGAGTCACACAGAGCCTAAAGCAGGGGACGCTCTCGGGCGAGCTTACTGTGATTGACGGGCCGTTACCAGAGTCGTATACGGCATTGCTACGTCACTCCTCCACATTCTAAATATGGTCCCTTCTGTTCATTGGTTGCAAAAAAAGCCAAGATAGAGACGAGGAAATCGCCACACTGGAGGCCTTTCCTTATATATCAGTCTTTTGTTAAACTGTGACTTTCCCAAATTGACCAAAATGGATTCTGCTAATTTCACGAAATTGGTCAAACTGGACGTTGTGTTGTTTTGTCCCCATATGAACGATGCAAACTGACACACACACACACACACACACATCCACTAATACACTAGTATTCAATGTTATTTCTGGGATCTTTTTAAAGAAACTCTTTTGAACCTGAAGTGTGTCACTTCCTACAAACACTTCCGATTTGTACAGTGCCGAGTTCGTCTTCAAAGGAGGAGACTGAAGGTCTGACTGACAGTGAAGAGGAACTTTCCCAAAATAGCAACTCAGTTGAACACGTTTTCTCACTGCAGGTGCATATCGCGACTGTATTTACACGCCGCGCCTGTGGGACGTGGAAGTGAACGGAACATGTGAGAAACAGAAATAGCGACAAGAACTGAGAACAACAACGGCGGCGCTTGCTGCGGGGCAGATTGAGGACGTCGGGAATTTGAAGCTGCAGAATTAATTTCACGCGTGAAAAAAAGGATGCAGATATCATCTTACAGGCTCTGGAAGCCGAGCTCGATTCATATAAAACGTGTCGATAAAGGGACATGCTATACATATATTACTACTAGAACTGGTTTTAAACAAGTGTGTTCAATATATTCTTTTGCTTCCATGTGAATTCGCTGACATTAATATCCTCTGAGGGGACACATCATGCATAAAGACACCAGTTTTGGAAAACTGTGCTTCACACCCATACAGCAGCTCCAGACCCAGGGTTAACACACCGTTTATTCTTTTTATAAACCGAGCCACACACACACACATCCACACACACATCAACACACACCCACATGCCCACACAGACATACACACACACATACACACACACACACCCACACACACGCCCACACACTAACACACACACAGACATATACACACACATACACACATCCACACACACACGCACACCCACACACACACACATCAACACACAACCACACACACACATGCCCACACACTAACACACACACACACACACAGACATACACACACATCAACACACATCCACACACACACACACACACACACATGCCCACAAACTAACACACACACAGACATATAAACACACATACACACACATACACGCATCCACACACACACATACACGCACACCCACATGCCCACACACTAACACACACACAGACATATAAACACACATACACATACACACACACATACACACACATGCCCAGACACACACACACATCAACACACAACCACACACACCCACACACACACACATGCCCACACACTAACACCCACACACACATACACACACATCCACATGCCCACACACACACACACATCAACACACACACATGCCCACACACTAACACACACGCACAGACACACATATCCACACATCCACACACACACACACACTAACACACACATACATGCCCCCCCCCCCACACACACACACAAGTTGCCCAGTGAACAGCTCCTCCTCAGACTGAGTCATGGCGTGTGTCCAGCCCGTTGGAGGACATCGTCACACACGCGGACCGGGTGCTGAGCCATTAGCAGAAGTGGGTCTGTGTCCAGTCACGAGTTGACCGATGAGCTCGTTACCCAAACAGAACAGCTTCATACAATAAAATGAAGCAAGGCTCCACTTCCAGTAGCTTTGCTTTCATTCAAAGTGAGCGTGTTTGACTGCGTGGGCGATCGATCGCGTTGAAGTCCGTCTGCCTTCTGCTAACGCGGCACTTTGTGGTCGCTCTTCTATTCCTGCTTTTCATTGGCCGGTAAAATGCCAAGTTGTTTTTTTAAATTATGACCATAATTATGAATACATGTGGATTTAAAATGGAGGGTGGGGGGCATTAGTCAGTGAACTCCTGCTGTTGGCCTCGTTGGACTTTTCGAGATCTGGTCCGCGCCCGAAGCAATCGTCACGATTCCTGTTCAGTATTGTTTGATGGAAGTAAAGCGATGAAGGAAACATGAAGTACACGCTTTAAAACAGATTTCCTGGGTTCCAGGGAGGTTTTGAGCCCCCAGGTTACACACACACACACACACACACACACAAAAACGACCACTATAAATAATTGACTGTTTTAAAACCTGGAGTTTGATATTTCTTTCGACGAGGAGGCGGAGCTTGAGCGGAGCGGGTCAGGCGAGTGTTTCTGTAGAGCACATTTCATCAACAAGGCAACTCAAAGTGCTTCACATAAAACCATTAAAACCAGAGACCAGTCCCAGACCACCTGAGGGGTCGGGATGGTTCATAAGCAGATCACACATGTCGGCCCTAAACCATGCAGTGCCTTATAGACCAGCTGCAGGTTCTTCTAGAAGCTAACTTTACCGTTAGCTTGCAAGCTAGCTGGGTTAGCATGGTGTAATTCACACTGACTGGTTTGAGTTGTGATGCTAACGCTAACATGCTGAAGAAATATCAGGAAAAGAGCACAACCCAATCTTCAGAGCAGCAAAGGCCTGTCTTCTTCTTCTTTTTCTTCTTCTTCTGTATTCTATCATCAATAACATTTAACCAGTAATATATATATTGCTATTAACTCATTTCCCACATGTATTCTTTATTATAAAACCTCAATGTTTCCCTACCCCGTGTGGTGGAGGAGATAAAAAGGTAGAACACATCCCGTCTCTCAGAACACCATCTAGTCATTTAATAGTCACAACACTGGGATTTGAATGAGACGCATTGAGGTTAAATAACGTATTTGACTCCCAGTGGGGTGTTCTTTTATTCTAATAAATTTACTATGGTTCTGAATAATATATATATATATATATTTATTTATTTATATATATTGCTTTCTTCAAATATGAGAACATTCCTCTGCGGTCCATGTGTAGCAGGCTCAGCTCTTAATTCATTACGTCTCACTGCGAGGGCTTTTCTCTTCATGGATTTAGGCTCTCTCCCTCTGTTCCTTCCATAATTACAAAAGAAAAGTCTGCAATAGAGCGGTGCATTAATAACTTCCTGTCCGCCGTGCACCCACAATGCACCCTGCAGCGAGACGCAGCCGAGGATCCACAGGAATGTGTAAAAGTCTCAGTTCAAGGTTGAAACTGTGGCTCTACTCTCACACAATGTGCACATAAAGAGAGTGGTGCACAGGGTTCATACACATGTTGACCAATAGATGTCCATGACCTTTACATGACCTTTACATGACTTTAAACCAAATTTCCATGACAAAACATTTTGTGAAATTTCCGTGTCTACACGAGTATACACCTTAAAAAAAATACATAAAAAGAGAATTAGAGTGTGCTGCTGCATGGGCTCGGCTCTGATTAGATCTCGAAGAGAAGCCAGAGAGGTAATCACAACGGAGGCCATCGGGTCAACCCACCTCGTTCACCGTTGAGCGGAGAGCGAGCGGTTCCCACGCGTCCTCTCACGCCAAAGTGGACGCTCACAAGTGGACGCTCACAAGCGGGCCACGCAGAACGCGGCCGGAGAGCAGAGAGGAACGGCCTCGCTCGTCGAACCATTTTTTCTCGGCTCATTTCGGTTGATTAGGAAAGCTACGAGCAGTTAAACGGTTTATATACTCCGAAATGCAGCAAATGTGTTTGAAGGGGAAACATTAGCTTGTTGGAGCATTTTGATGGAGAACCATTCAGGACAATCTTCACTGATATTGATTTTGCAATGTAATATCTGCCATTATTCAAACATTTTCATGATTGTGTTGAGACTTTTTCATCACTCGGTTATTGTGAGGGAAATACTGGACTCTGGACTGTGGGAACAGAATGAAAGTCAACTGGTTCGTCCCTTTTGTTCAGCAAATTCAAAGAGGCACATATTGTAGTGTCTTTCGTCGCCATCTTTGCAACCAGAAGTGACATCAGAGGGCGGAGCTAAGTACAACCAAATGCTGGATTGGACATTTTCTGGCGACCAAAGGAAAGGTCACGATTTAAGGTGCGTTCACACCAAAAGCAAAACAATTTTTTCGCACAACCGAATCCCCTGAAAAGTCAACGTACAGACGCTTGTGGCTGCAATGGACGCAATATTTTCCCGGGCGGGGCGTTTGGAGCGACGCGATGTGGCCGGCGCGTTTACAGCGGCGCAATTTTCGCCCCGAGTTGAAATATTTCAACTTTGAGGCGGTCATCTCGCAACTCGGGCCAATCAGCTCTTGAGTTCCGCTCTCGTAGCGCTGGAAGCGGAAGTCTTTCAGACGTAACGGTAACTTCATCGGTGAAAGTGACCGAGCTGAGTGAGCCTACGGGTGATGTCATGTATTAATATATATATTATATTAATGTCATCAACCCAAACACGAGGGCGTTAGTGTGTGAGATGTTCACACCAAATATAAAGCAGAACTAGTGGTTAGTTATTCTGGTGGATGAAGGAGATGATAACGTTCTTAACGGAGACGAGACGCGGGGATAAGCCCCGCCCCTCGCGGAGGATCTCGACGCTCATGGCGAGAACACGGCGAACGGTCGAGCGAGTAAACTCACGCGTTTTGGGCGACGCGAAAAATCGCTTCGCTTTTGGTGTGAACGCAGCTTAACTTTGATAACCTGAAAACACTTTGAGAGGGACGGGACTCCTGGACATCATTTCAAACGAGGACATACGATTACAAACAAATAAACAACGCTGCACCAGCTCAGCGACAAGTGTGGGAGTCCATCGAAGACCGGATCCGTCTGGGGGAAGAGCCGCATCCTCCTCACACTCATACGCCGCTGTGTTCGCGGCGAAAACACAAAAATAACACCGCGTGGCAACGTGTGGAGCGGAGGGGGAGATTTATTGAATGAGTATGCACAGCTGTCAAGCTGGCTGGCTCAAGTGGAACACATCAGATGTGTGTGTGTGTCCAAATATTATTTCCTCAGCTAGGGACTGAAACTCAGAGAAATTGAAAGAAAAGAGAGAAGAAGAAGAAAAAAGAAGAAGAAGAAGAAACGAATAAAGCGAATAAACCTGCGGACTCTCTGGGAATGGAAAGACGAGTCGGGGATGGAGAGATGCAGACCCGCCTTCGACTTCCCGATTAGAGGAGAGACAACGCATCACTGCGGTCTCTGATGGACAGATTGTGACTTCAGAGGGTCAGGTGACTTCACAAGCTCAGGTTTCTGCTGATACAGCACTGCCCTCTGACCGAGGCCCCGTCTCCTCCCGCTCAGCTCGAAGCTCCCGGCTGCGTCGGCGGGGAGCGATTCGGTCGTGCGGATCAAAGAGGATTCCATCATCGTAACCGCGAAAAACAAAAAGGAACACAGACGCAGGGTTTGAACGAGAGCAGAGCGGCACAGGGGGAAGAGACGAGACGCATTTGAAGGAATTTCTGAACATCATGGGAGGTCATTTAGCGATCCTCAATTTAGACTTCACCCAATGTCTAAAGAGGTCATAAATAACATATACCTCAGTCAGAAGAAGCACAAATAGAGAGTGTCTACAAGTGACTTAAAAGAGAAAGGTTGTTGCGTAACATCAGCATGAAGAATATGCAAGAAGAAGGGCGGGATGAGGGGCGGAGACAAAGAGAGGCCGATTCCTGGAAGTCTGCCTGTCGTCGAGCATCACTTTGTGAAGTGTGAAGGTTACATGATCCGTGTGACACGCAAGCTGTGAACGATTGCACACGCCTGTGCGTGCAACCACACATGTTCAACGAGGAAGTTAGGGGTTACATGGCAAAGATGCCGAGAGCCTATCCTGCACTTAAAAATGAAGATATTATTATTATGATCTTTATTTAAAAAGGGACCATGTACAGTTAAAACATAACCATTTGATGCTTTGTACCAGAGTGTAGCTACACAGCTCATTAGCATCTGTAGTCCCTTGACAGACCATAATAAATATAATACATAAGCAATAACAAACATAAAACAATAACAAATATAAACCATGCTCACTACATGTGGGGCTGATGGATCATGGAGGTCTGGATCGTGATCCATGCCGACTACCAACAATTCACACACTCTGTCATATTCATTGAATGTGTTGTAACTCAGTAATGCTTCATGTTGTACACATTACATCTATTGTTCTGTCCATCCTGTCCTCCTCTGTTCTCTCCTTATGGTTTCTCACCTCTTTTCCCCCTGAAAGGGTTTTTTCTATTTTTTGGGAATTGTTCCTGATCCGATGTGAGGTCAAACAACAAAATCTAGAAAAAGCCTTAAAAGACATCAATTGGGATGATCTTCATAAATGTGAAAATGCAGATATCTGCAGCGACTCTTTCCTCTCTCAAATCAAGGGGGTAATTTTCCCTTTCTCCAGACAAGGGAGCCGTAGGAGGAATAAAACCACCCTTCCCTGGCTCAACCCAGATTGTGTACACTTAATGAAGCGAAGGGATATGGCTCTCAAAAAATCCATAAAATCAGGGTTAAGTACAGACAGACATATTTTCACAGCTACCAGAAACAAAGTTACGCTGGAGCTGCGAAAGGCCAAAGCAGATTTTTTTATAAAAATTATTGAAAATGCTAGGGGGAACAGTAAAACAATCTGGCAGAATATAAACAAGCTAACAGGGAAACAACATAAGCAGGATAATAAAGGCCTAGAACTAAGAGTTGACAATCAGCTGGTGCGGGACCCCGTTATTCTGGCACAGGAATTAAACTCCTTTTTTATTAAATCTATTGAAGATATATCTAAACAGTTCATTTCACCCGTGTGCCCTGATAGTCCGGTAAATAGAGCTGCAGACAATTCACTGATAACATTTTGTATTCAAGAAATCACTGTGACAGAAGTCATTAATATTATTAATGCTTTGAACAACTCTAAAGCCAAGGATATCCATGGTCTCGACACCAGCTTTTTTAAATCACACAAGGAGGCGCTGGCACCCCCAATCATGCACCTAGTGAACCTATCTATTAGACACTCGATGGTTCCTGGAGCATGGAAGATGGCCTCAGTTATCCCTGTGTTCAAATCGGGGGATAGCTCCGATATGAACAACTACAGACCAATTAGTATTTTGCCTAGCATCTCTAAAATTATAGAAAAATGGATCGCTAAACAAATAATAGAATTCCTTAATAATGGTCAAACCCCCCTGCACCCCATGCAGTTTGGTTTTCGACCGCATCATTCCACGGAATCTGCACTGGTTATGCTCATGGAGAAATTAAAAAGTTTATTAGATAAGAAGAGCTGCGTAGGTGCTGTATTTTTAGATTTAAAAAGAGCGTTCGATACAGTTAACCATGATGTGCTACTAAGCAAACTGTTAGGCTTCAACTTCTCTGATCAAGCCATCAAATGGTTTGGATCTTATTTATCCCATAGAGAACAATGTACTGTGGTTGATGGTGTCAGCTCCTCTTACCTGGGCTGTCCAGTAGGGGTCCCCCAAGGATCCATACTGGCGCCCATTTTATTCTCTCTTTATATTAATGACTTACCTGACTCTTGCTTCAATGTGGATGTTCAGCTGTATGCTGATGACACGGTCATTTTACGGTGGCCAAAAATAGTGAGGAGGCAGCACGAGTGCTCTCTACTGCTCTGAGTCATATTCAAGGCTGGCTCACCAGGTCCTGTCTCTCATTGAACACGAAAAAAACAGTGTGTATGTTCTTTTCTAAGCAATCCTCAACTGTTGCACATTCTAATGTGTTTTTGGGAACTGAGAAACTGAATGTTGTTAATAAGTTCAAATACTTAGGCATTATGCTTGATTCCACACTCTCCTTTAGGAGCCATGTTAAAATGATGTCGAAAACCATAAACTTCCATATACATAATTTTAAACAAATAAGAAACTCTCTATCGACTAATGCCGCTTTGCTGTTTTTACACTCTATGATACTCTCACATGTGAGTTACTGCTTAACCAGTTGGTCTATGACAAGCTCAATAGTTATTAAACCGGTCGAACTACTCTATAAAAAAGCATTGAAAATACTGGATAAAAAACCATTTAAGTATCATCATTGCTATATTTTAACCAAATACAAAATGTTAAGTTTTAATAATTTTAGAAAATTCACTTCGGCCTGTTTGATTTTCAAAATACTAAATGGCCTAGCGCCACCCCCCCTTAAAACCTTTATCAAACATCGATCTATTAACTCCACTCTGTCCACCAGAGCTGTCACAAACAGGGACTGTGAGGTGCCATTTAGAAAAACCCTGTTTGGGCAAAATGTGCTGTCCTTCAAAGGATGCATGATGTGGAACAGCCTACCTCCTTCTATAAGGGAAAGCCCCAGCCTGGTCACCTTCAAAGGCCACCTGAAGGCATGGCTCAGACTTCATCAGCCCTGTGACCATTAGAGTTAATCCGCACGGTATCCAAATGTCTTGCATGCACCTTTTTATTAATCTTTTTTTCTTCTTTTGTATTACTGTACTGTCATGTGTGACAAAAATAAAACAATGACAAAAATAAAACAATGACAAAAATAAAACAACAAAAACTAAAACAAACATAAAAAATTACAAACATAAAACAATAAAAACAAAACAATTGCAAACATAACCCGATAACAAACAACAATAATTAAAAAAAACACACAATAACACACATAAAAGAAACATAAAACAATAACACACATAAAACAATAACAATCATAACACAATACAGACACATGTGCTTATGATATTAAATAATTATATTACACATTGTTGAACACTGGATTCAGATTGTTCAATTACAGCTGTATGCAGCGTTCTATAAACACAAAATCTATGAATAAATAAAAATAACTGAAGGAGTGCCGAAGTACGTAAGAAATAAATCCCGGTTGACTTCTCGCTCCTGTGGAACGCGCAGCGCCTGCTGGCTGAAGGTCACAGTGTGAAGCGTCCACTGCTGCGTTGGAGTTGAAGATTATTTTCCACCGTCTGATTTATTTGACGTATTTGCGGTCCAGAGAAACGTCTTTTATGAGACTGCCGTGTGTTCCCCGAGCGAAGCGAGAAGTTACGCTGCTGCATCCAAACTGCAGCCAGAGAAAATGTGTTTTGTTCCAAAGTAATTGAATATGTACTTTAGTGGTGTGGGAGACACAAAAGTCATGTTTCCATTCACCCAAGCACACACTGCGTGTATCGTCGATGTCTCGAAGGCACGAAATGTCGATTGCAGTCTGGAACCGGCCTTGTCGGAACCTTTGCTTTCGAGCTTTGCCGTCTTCTTCATCGCACCATAAAACAACTCTCCAGCTCACGTGTGCTGTGCACCGTGTCGTCCTGCTGCAGCCAGATGCTCGGCATCACTCCCGCTTCCTGCTGACATCCGGCCGTTCGGCCCGTCGGGCGGCGACACGCTTGCGGAGCGCCTTTCATGAATGGAAAGGTTGCATCTCCCGCTCTCTCAAAGTGGACACGGTGGCCTTCAAAGGATTCCGTGCTCAGAAGAGCTTTTTACTTATTGATGTGGAGATCCACGGGGGCGGCGTGGACCGGCAGCTGACGGCCGCTGCACCATCACCGCCTCACGGGGAGGAACACAGGACAGGTGGCACGACACGGCTCCTAAAAACAACACGCTATCTTGTCAAGATTATCTTTTTAAAATGTCCCTGCAGTCCATTTATTATTGTTTATTTAAACCTTTATTCAACCAGGTGATAGAAACATAAGAAACACATAGTTACAAACCAAAAAACACAGAATAAGACAAGTTAAAATTAAGAGACAGTGATATAACCAAATTAAACCCTCATGTTATGTTGCGGGTCATATTGAGCTGCTTCAAAGTTTGAAAGTCTCGGAGAATATTTGTAAGAACTTTTTCGATATAAAACTTCTTGTGCTTACCTTAATTAGTGTGATCAACGTAAAAATAAAATAAAAATAATATATATATATATAATGTATTTGCACCCCCCCCTTGCAGGTTTATATTACAGATTTGATGTCCAGTGAGAGTGATGAGGCTATGAGAGGTCAGAAGGGATATACAATGTTTTTATTGTTTTCGAAAGTTCATAGGTTGGTTCAATCATAAAGTGATTTTGTTCTGTAGTTTTGCTGCATATAACACATACGATAACACAACAGACCGAATGTTAGCATCATCGTGATATGTTATGCTCATTTGCACTTTATCACTGAGATAAAGACAAACTAGTTCAGTGTCAAATATACCATTCAATGGGAAACAATACAATAATAATATATATTAATGCAAAGAATAGAGATGTCGATAGTTATTAATTATATTTTAAATTCAATCATTCACACTCTCACTTACAGGAGACAGTTTATAACAATAGCTAGCTAATAATGCCCCTGTTTAGAAACAGACATTTTTGGGAAAGCTGCCTCAATTTCTTTCTTTTTATATATTCAAAAGCAGAAAGTGGTACCAGTTCTTTGAGTTTTAAATTATTCTGCAACGTATTTCAGAATAAGGCTGCAGACGACACCAAAGCGTTCGGATGTAGTTTGTGTTCTCATATAATAACACCACCACGAGACCGCCTCGAGTTATAGGGTGAGTACTGGACCAAGACCTTTTCTTTAAATGCCAAAGAACAGACTTCTCATCTGAGCAGGAAATTGCTAGTGACCTGGACGGAGCACTGGGAAGAGACGTAGTCATTCTAAAAGAACACATCCGGGTTTTGAATACAGTGTTGTTGTTTTTTATTTCTTTAAAACGGAACACTGCAATTGCTATTCATTGCTGTGTGTGCACGGTAATAAATGCGGCTGATGTTTTTTCTTCTTTTCTTAGCACGGTTCAGCAGAACTGTGTTATTCTGAGTTATTCTGTCTTTAGAATATGTCAGTTATTGTGGATTATTTACTGTTTTTAATTTCTGTTTTGTATTGCATATTTGTTTATTTATAATACTTGTTTATATCTTCTTCTTTTTAATATGTCTCTTGTTTGCACTTTACACTATGCTGCTGTAAATCCTGTAAATGCCCCCGCTGCGGGACTAATAAAGGGTTCTCTTATTTTAACTCTAGAGAGGTCCAGAGGATAAATGATCACAGACACAGCAACGGAAAAGAGCAACATGACTTCCAGAACACAAAATAATATGATGACATATGATTCTGTGGTCTTTTTGCATCGTTAATGACAGTGAAGCTGTTGTTCACCATTGGTCTGGGAACCATGTGGACTGAAGTGTATGGAGACATCCGGGAAGTCAAACAATGGTTTACCCAGCGTCTCGCCTTGAATCTTTTTTATTTTGTCACTTACATTTTTATTATTATTGTGTAATCTTCAGTTTGGCATCATGGCACTTACGCCATTTTGTTTTTTTGAGACAGAAGTGACCATATTTGGAGAACAGGGTGGGTCATTTACTGCCTGCAAAGCATATGCTAAGTCATGAGTCAACACTAGTGCTAGCTAGCTTAGTTGGTGAGTAAGTACATGCACGTTAACATGTGACATTAGCTCGGATGCTAATTGTGGCTAGCGGAAGATATCCTGGTGTACCACCCTGAAATATGTCAATTCTTATAAGTAATTTTGAATGTGTGTGTCAAGTCAAACATGATTTTATAGAAAAATATATAAAAACTAAGAAAAAGATATATTCAAAAAAAATTGTAAATTAAAGCAATTTGGAACGTAGGGAAATAATCGCAAATTAAAATATACAAAGCAGTTGGCAAAATACTTGAACTAACATCCAACATGGGAAACGGGGCAGAGCTAAGAAGCCACCGGAAGCAACAGCTCTACCTCAACAGTCTAGGTAGAGCGACAGATCAGGACAGGCAGAAGAGAAACGTCTACAAGTCCGGAGAGGCAGCCAATAAGAGCGGCTCTGTACTCTGCTGTTGGACGACTGTTAGCGCGAGTACTAGATGTGCCACGGGGCGCCGCAGCCGCTCACAGGACACAGGGAAGTGTTTGTTGTGTGTATGAAAGGTAGCTGGTTTGTTTATGGACTGATTGTGCAGTGAATTTGTATATTATTTGATAATCTCATGTTGGAGGCACAGCTGGGATAACGGTGGTGAAATATATAATATAGAAAGTCAGAATGCACTTTATCACAGATTAAGATGAGTGTTTTTGCTTTTTACAGTTAAATTGAAATGTGTTTTCTCTGTTTAAAGGTTTTTCACCTCATTCTAAATAATGAAGCTTTGCTTTGTGTTACGGATTGTCACATGACTTGGAGTGAACTTACCTAAATAAAAGGAGGAAAAAAAGAGCAAAATGTTGTGGTCTAAGTGGAATTCCAGTTTTAAATCTGTAGACGGATCTATTTCCTCTCAAGTGGGAAAGAGCAACAATCCAAAGGACGTAACTTGATAGTGTTGTTCCTATATTTAAGAGTGTTGATCAGTGTTGTTCCTATATTTGAGAGTGCTGATCACCTGTGCACATTCTAACTGTCACTTTGGAAAAGAGCGCTGTCTCTTTAAGAGAGGGGCGCTAGCTCTTTAAGAGAGAGGGACGCTGTCTCTTTAAGAGAGGGGCGCTGTCTCTATAAGAGAGAGGGATGCTGTCTCTTTAAGAGAGGGGTGCTGTCTCTATAAGAGAGAGGGGTGCTGTCTCTATAAGAGAGAGGGATGCTGTCTCTTTAAGAGAGAGGAACGTTGTCTCTTTAAGAGAGGCGCGCTGTCTCTTTAGAGCGCGCTGTCTCTTTAAGAGAGGGGTGTGAAGGGCAGGTGCTGTAAGCAGGCTGAAGACGAAACAACGTATGCTTGCTTTAACCGGGAAGTTGTGAAATAAAAGTTGCAAAACAGAAGAACGACGTGTTTCTGAACAGTTCATGTTTCGGGTGCAACACTTACAACACAACGTACTTAAAAAATTTAAAAACTACAACCGAACTCTGAACAACGCCCTGATAACAACATCATGGTTGTCATCTGTCGATCACACGGTACTTTACTGAGGCAATAAATCAAGTGAGAAGTGGGACTACACAGCTGGACTTGTCCTGGCAGAGGAGTAGCCCCCTGCTGGCAAGCCTTTGTATTGGCTTCACACAGACCCGGCGCTTGGGTTTGGGTTGAAGTTATAGATTGAGTTATGTAACAGGCTGTCATCACCAAAGGATCAGTAACAAGAGGGATATATATTAATATCTTTTATTATTTCCAGCCCACAGATTGTGTCTCTGCTCTCCACCACCTCTTTACTCAGTCCCTATTCAATTTTCAATTCAGTTTATTTGTATAGCCCAATTTCACAAATTACAAATTTGTCTCGGAGTGCTTTACAATCTGTACACATAGACATCCCTGCCCCAAAACCTCACATCGGATCAGGAAAAACTCCCAAATAACCCTTCAGGGGGAAAAAAAGGGAAGAAACCTTCAGGAGAGCAACAGAGGAGGATCCCTCTCCAGGATGCACAGAACAATAGATGTCATGTGTACAGAAGGACAGATTTAGAGTTAAAATACATTCAATGAATGTGACAGAGTGTATGAATAGTTCATAGTAGGCATATTCCACGATGGAGACCTCCACGATCCATCAGGCAGATGGCGGTAGAGAGGCGGAGTGGGCGGAGTCTCAACAGTGGGCGGAGTCTCAACAGGACAGTGGCGTAGTCAGGAGCAGGAACTCCACGACCCAGACCTCGATGCTCCATCAGGCAGATAGGATCTATGCCGTCTCATAGGGTCCGATGACCCCATGAGACGTGAAGTCAAAAGGACTCCGGGGAGAAAGCAGAGTTAGTAACGTGTGATTGAGAGATGAAAATTCATCCCTAAGGAGAGAAAAGAGGAGAGAGGTGCTCAGTGCATCCTAAAACGTCCCCCGGAAAGCTATAAGCCTATAGCAGCATATCAAGGGGCTGGACCAGGTGAACCTGATTCAGCCCTAACTATAAGCTCTGTCAAAGAGGAAGGTCTTAAGTCTACTCTTAAACGAGGTGACTGTGTCTGCCTCCCGGACTGAAATTGGAAGCTGGTTCCATAAAAGAGGAGCTTGATAACTGAAGGCTCTGGCTCCCATTCTACTTTTTAAGACTCTAGGAACTACAAGTAGTCCCGCATTTAGTGAGCGTAGCTCTCTAGTGGGGCAATATGGTACTACAAGCTCCTTAAGATATGATGGTGAATCACCAATCAAGGCTTTGTAGGTTAAGAGAATAATTTTAAAAGTGATTCTTGATTTTACTGGGAGCCAGTGCAGAGCAGCTTGTGCAGGAGTGATGTGATCTCTTTTCTTAGTTTTAGTGAGAACACGAGCTGCAGCATTCTGGATCAACTGGAGGGACCTAAGAGATTTATTAGAGCAGCCTGATAATAAGGAGTTGTAGTAATCCAGTCTCGAAGTAACGAACGCGTGAACCAATTTTTCTGCATCTTTTTGAGACAAGATGTGCCTGATTTTTGAAATATTACATAGATGAAAGAATGCAGTCCTTGAGATTTGCTTTACGTGGGAGTTAAAGGACTGCGCCTTTATGGAGACAGACGCACAGATATACACACATTGTCCTCAGCTGGGCTGATTACCAATCAGCCCAGCTGAGGACAATCAGACACCATTCCCATGACTACACCCCCGCGACCTCCACTTACATCATCATATAGCTGACCAGCATCATATCATCTATAATACTCTTTGTGCCCATATTTCCTGAGTCAAATGGTTATTGTCTGCTCAAAGTCACCCACTGGTTGAGCCGAGAGTCTCTGTGATGAAGACGTACAGCTTGATAACATCCGTGGTGTTTCACTGCGCTGTGGGTAAATGTTCTGATTCAAAGTTGTTGTATATGCAGAGGCATGTAATATTAATTAAATGCCCCTTCGTTAGGATTTTGTGGAAGTTCATGATCGAGAATGAAGGTAAAGTAAAAGAAAACTAGAACGGGCACTCGGTAGAGCGCATACCTTCGCCGCAGCCACGTTTTTGGTACCTTTTCATGACCTTGACCTTGACCTTTGACCCGATCGATTCCAAAATCTAATCAAATGGTCCCTGGATAATAACCAACCATCCCACCAAATTTCATGCGATTCGGTTTAATACTCTTTGAGTTATGCGAATAACACACAAACACACACATACAAATAAATAAATACACAAGCTTCCGCATTCTCAGAATGCAAAGGTAATGACTGTAAGTGACTTGATGGTGAGCATGTCAGAAGACCTAGTTCTGGACTCAATCTAAAATATCTATATCAATAAGCTGATTATCACTATAACATGTATGTAGCTAGATTCAGAAGACTTGTTTCTCTCTTTAGTTTTTTAGTATATCTGATTGTTGTTACAGTGTCTGTACAGGTCTCCGTAGAAAAAACAATCAGACAACTGCAGTTTATTTCCCTTGGAACCAACAATGTGGACCACATGCCTGGTTCTCAGAGAGCCTTTTTTACTGGCTTCCTGTGTCAAATTATTCATCTCAAAACATGATCATTGACCCATAAGAGCTGAGGCAGGCTTGCTCCCCGTCCCCAGGGTCCGGACAAAACATTCAGAAGAAGCTTTCAGTTTGATGCCACTGCTTTTCCTGAGGTCATTTAAAGTTATACTGTGAATATATATGTATATCTATATGTATATATGTATATCTATATATATATACACATATATAAACATATTCATATATATATACAAATATGTATATATACTTATATAAACATATTTATAAATATATATATATACATTTGTATATCTATATATACTTATATAAACATATTTATATATATATATACAAATATGTATATATATGTATATAATATACACAGGCACGTGCACAGATAGAGCCCTAGTGGTGCTCAAGCACCAGCCCCTTTGCCCTGGATGAGAAAAGTGCCCTTTTTGCTGGAGCCCACTTTTTTCATTCATCAGTATTTAAGAATAAAAGTTACTCTCTCTGTCATCAAGTCCCCCCAAATGTGTTTTAATATCCGACGGGGCATTTATTTGAGTTCCTGTGAGAATTTCGCCCCGACATGCTCCGCAGATCATGACGTTGTTTTGTGATAAATCAACCACAACATTAGCGCTGCTGAAAACATGACGCCACAACTGGTCCGACGTTTCCTAAAAAAATAAACAAACAAAAACTCAGTGATTTCAAAGCCTCGTCCAGCTGTTTACTGACGTTAGTTATGTTTAGAGAATAGAGAGAGGGAGAGAGAAGAGAGAAGAGAGAGAAGAGAGAGAGAGAATTCTTATTCCGTTCTATTTAAAGTAACATTATGCAACAATTGTACCTTAAAATAACAGCTTGAAAAAAATTGTGCCGCTACAATGATTTTTAATATGGCGATTTGTGCCTCCGCCATTGCCATCGGGGGTCTGTGGGGAAATAACTCTGCTATGTAGGATTCTGGGGCCGCCCGATCCGGGGCGGATGTACTTCGACCTGCTTTCTGGCAGTGATTACGCAATGTCATATAGTGCCACTCCACGCTCGCAGCTACAGTATAAAGGCGAAGCAAGCGAAGTCTCTTGTCATGAATTACACGTTCCAATGTAAATTATGTTTTTGGTGTTGTCAACAATATTGTATTCGATCACACGTACTCCACATTCAAACATTTAGAAAACAACGTATATAGGCTGAAAACGCGATCGTATTTCATCTAAACTAAATGTTGTCATTCTTTTGGTTATGTTAGCATTCATCTCCGATATCACAATGAATAAAACTATGCAGTCATATTTATGTAAAATCTTTGAATATTCTTACCTTATCGGTTGACATCATTTCTTGGTTTCTGACTTCGTCCGGTCATCAATACAAGTGTATGCGAGGCTGCATCTATCGTAACTGGGTATTTACGACACTGAAGTAAACGTTAAATACCTCCAAAACTGAAGGGGGCGCTAAAAGCGAAAAACTCCATTATGGGGCTTTAACAGGGGCTTGTCTAGGATTTGCGTGGCCAGACTGAAAACAAAATCATAAGGCCTCTCTTGTTCAGAGGGCCGGGCCAAATGTGGAGGCCCCTTAGTTTGAGGACCACTGCTCTTGGCTGTTGATGTCTATCAATATCGCTCATTTTGAAAATGAAGTAAGAGGGCAATTCGGATCCGTATCAGACCAGCGAGGAGGGCAATACGTGGCTGGCATGACGACCATTAGCCAATCAGAACGCTTGTACTGTTGTTGCTATATAATAATTCATCTTTATTCATAAAGAAAATGTAAGCTAGTGGTCTGATGCTGCCCAGAGGAAAAGAAGAGACGCAGGTCGAGGACAGCATCATCAGTGTATTGCTGCTTATGCTTCAACTCTGTCTGCATTTTTTTGGGGCATTGGGTGCCCTTTTTTTGGTTTGAGCACATGCCCCCCAAAATGTCTGTGCACGTGCCTGAATATACATATAGATACATACATATATATATTTACAAATATAGGTGCCTTGAACACTAAAAGTGATTTCTTATGAAAGTCAAAGCATTCCTCACTGATCAGGGATCAATAAGTTGTTTCTGACCCAGACAAAAGGCGCAGGGCCTGTTGAGGCTGACAGCTTGCTGCCTGTTTGCAGAGCTGCCTCTATGACACGATATCACTTAGATCCTGTTATGCAATCCGGTCTACACGGGAATGAAAGCAAAAGCGTCATTCCTGTGCCAGCATCTGTCCCCACGTGTCCAGATTATTTGAGGACACCTTCTTTGGATGCATCATTAACATTTACAGTTATTTAGTTTCATCACCGCATTGCTGACTGTTTATAATCTGCCCCGTCGAGGGACTCGGCTGCAGCGTTGCTGCCAGATGAATAAACCGCCCGCTCCGCGCAGCACCGGTCTCTCTCGCTCTCTCTCTCTCGCTCTCTCCATCTCTCTCTCTTTTTACGCGCGCTGGCATCATTGGCTGAGAAGCGCGCGCGAGTCACCGAGCACACGGACGCACCGGTAAACGGCTCCGTGACGGCCGCTCTCTGCTCCCCGGTGATCTCTCTCTCCGGCGGCTCGTTCTCCTCCTCCCCCGACACGGAGCTGTCCGCGGCGCGGAACCATGAATCAGAGCGCGGGAGCAGCGCAGCACAGCCGGCGCTACTCCAGCGAAGAAGACAAGGTGAGAGCGGCGCCGCCGCCACCACCAACACCACCACCACCCTGCATGCATCCATCACCACGGAGCCCGGCAGCTGTTTAGTGTGGCACCGTGGTGGCTTTTAACTGTGACACACAACTCTCAGAGGGGGATTAAAGTTGTCTGCAGCTCGGAGAAGTTGTGGCAGAAGCAAAACAACCACGTGGAGCGGAAGTTGTGAACATCTGATCTGTTATGGCACAATGCAGGACATCTCTCCCCCCCTCCCTCCCTCCCTCTCTCCCTCCCTATCTCTCACTCTCACTCTCCATCCCTCTCTCTCATACTTTTTATTTAATGATGTATGGTTTACAGAACGGCCCATATTAACCCTCCTATTACCTTTAGGGTCCATTTGACCCCATTCGATGTTTAACATCTTTAAAAAAAATGATTGACATAATTTTGTTTGCTTCATATTTAAAGACTTTTCCTGATTTATTAGGTAACAATTGGGTAAACAGAAAATGTACACAATGTTATGTTTTCAATGTCCTGAACACAACTTGTACGCATCGGTGTTCTTTGGGGTCAATTTGACCTCAGGCTGTTTTTCACTGTGTAAAACACAAGAAATATCAACTTTTTTATTCATTTAAAGGGCTGTTTAGGTCGTCAACAAACAAACATAACGGATACACCACACACTTAAACTTGAGGAAACAATATTAATTCTAATAATATCCTGTAGGTTTTAATTGCTGGGGTCAAATTGACCGCAAGGGTAAAAGATGTTAGTAAATTTGAAGGTAACAGGAGGGTGAACATTTGATATTCAATAATATCAATATAAAAGGTATTTAACGGGTGTGATGGACTCTGTTGCTCGGCTAGATGTGTTTGAATATAGCAGAGTGTGTAGCTGAGGCTAAAAGTGAAGGTCGTGCTTCCCATGGCACCAAACTCGATGGATGAGTGAGAACAGGTCTTATGAGCAGGGACGTCCGGCCTGTGGGTGGCGCTACTTTGTTCACAAGCGTTTCATGGTCTTTTTAAAGGTCAGCATTTCTTAACTTTGATGGGCTCAGTGGTGAGCGGGATCGTCCTTCACTCAGAGGGTCGGAGGTTCGACCCCCGGCTCCGCTAGCCCACGTTGACGTGTCCTGGTGGACAGGCGGTACCTTGTTAGCTCCTCCCATCAGTGTGTGAATGACGTCATGTGTCGTGTTAAAGTGCTTTGAGGAGACGGAAGACTCGAAAAGATCTCGACAGGTACAGGTCCATCAGTCTAAACTGAGTCAGCCAGTTAAAGATCTGCAAAGTGTCCCTTAAATTAGTAAAACCACAGCCAGACAATACCTTTTTCTCATTGAAATCCAAACTTTTCCCGCCTTTCTCCATATTGCCTTTTAGCTTCTACAATCCACACACAAGCGAAGTGTGTTGTGTCGAGTCTCATCTCATTTGATGAGTTTCTGGAGTGCAGGATGAGTCATCAAACATTTAAAACTGAATTTGTGACAAATATTTGGCGTACGATCACAAATAAATGAACATTGAACACAGGGACACAGGATTTAAACCGGGAACACGTATCTACTTCCTACTTTAAGGAGTGCCTGCACTGCACATGCTGATGGGATGATACCAGTATAGCAAACTAGGAGTAAACACAATTAGCATGGGTATTACCAACAACTGGGAATTATCACGTAGGCATTTCTTATGCAACATTTTGTGCATTACCATGTTTAGCTAGTGCAGTGGTCCCCAAACTACGGCCCGCGGGCCGGATTCGGCCCGCCTCCACATTTGGACCGGCCCCCTGAACAAAACCAGAGACGCGTTCCGATTTATTATTTTTTCCACCTGGCCCGCTGCCGTTGAGATTGCAGTGAGATGCGGAGAAAATGTGAAGTGGTGCTCTTCGCAATAAAACATCTTTGATGGACGTGTCGCGTCTCGGCCAATCAGCGTTCAGATGTCCACAGCGTTTGGGAAGTTAGGTTAGCTTGAATGTTAGTCCGCTACATCTGCTGCTGTCACGCTGCACGGTGTAGCGATACTAACAAAGTACCCGGACGTTAAAAACGATGTGATTTAGCATATTTTTAGTATCGATACTTCATTAAAAGAGCGATCAGAGCGCACGCACTGCTCCGTTAAATGCTGTCGCTGTGAGCGCTGCGCGCGCACAGGTGAGCACACTCTCACTTCTCACTAGCACCTCCCCCCCCCCCCCCCCCCCGGCTGGTCCTCCAGCAGACAAGGGAAACGTTATGTGGCCCTCTCAGGAAAGAGTTTGGGGACCCCTGAGCTAGTGCAACACGTCAACGTGTTACATGACGTTCAAAGGACAGCCTTCCTGCAGTTTGGGTAGTCTCATGATGCTGAACGAGAGGCCGAGTCGAGTGTTGGTGGCAGTCGATAGAAAGTCATGAGCTCTGTATGTTCTACATGTGATGCAATGTGTCTGAAGGACGGAGACTGATGTGGGTCCATTGGACCTGGCTGTGTCTGATGCCCCTCCCTCCTCTCTGCCTCCATCTGCCTGATGGATCGTGGAGGTCTGGATCGTGGTCCATGCCGACTACCAACTATTCATACATTCAGTCATACTCATTGAATGTGTTTACGTAACTCTGTAATGATTCATCTGGTCACATGACACCTATTGTTCCGTCCATCCTGGAGAGGGGTCCTCCTCTGTTGTTCTCCTGAAGGGTCCTTACCTTTTTTTCCCCCCTGAAATTTTGTTTTCCTATTTTTTGGGAGTTGTTCCTGATCCGATGTGAGGTCAAAGGTCAGAGGATGTCGTATGTGTACAGATTGTAAATCCTTTTGAGGGGAGTTTGTAATCTCTGATATTGGGCTGTGCAAAATAAAGCTGAATTGAAAATTGAATTGAAAATTGATTTGAAAATTGAATTGAAAATTGAATTGCCAGCCGAATGGACCAACGGACCGACCGACTGCTGTTTCTAGAGTTTATAGTGACAGATTATACTTTCTCAGAATTTATTTCAATCATCTGGGCTTCATGCTAGAGTCCGTGCGTGTCTCTCAGTACATCCAGCATTGTGTAGCCATTGAAACCTGCTGCAGAAAATGAGGACCCTTGTGTCACTGCCTCTGTGGGCTGAGAGAGAATGGTTGCTGGGGGCGACCCAGTTATTCATTTTCATGCCCCCTCCAGTTTATCCATTTAAGTGAGATTGTGAGCCGTAGAATTTTTCTTTTTAGACGAAAAACTTTTTACAACGACACTTTCTGAACAATCTGAGTACGAGAAACGTAGTTTATGAGTTTCTTACTTCATCACTGCCGTCTGTCTGAAGCACTCATTTTCTTCCAGTGTTAACCTGCGAAATGTATTTTTCTAAAAATAGATTAGTTTTCTCAATGTTTTAAGATAATTAGAGTTAAGACTTTGACACATTGGTGGTCTTTTTTTGTGTGCAATTAATTCACACGTCAATCCACTTATTGTAATGCGTGAAAGCAACTCGCTTCTTTTTTGGAACGAGGGAGAAAAGAGAATTTTTAAGATGTGTGCACTGCAAACCACAGTTATGGTCAAATAATTCGTACTGATTGGTAGATTGCTTTCATCCCACATCGCTTAGTTTCCCCAGCAGGAATCTTGTTATCCAAAGCAATATGTCATAGCAGTGGCGGCCGGTGACATTTTTCGGGGGGGGGGGGGGAGAATCCTTAAAGTTTGTAATTTCAGGGGTAGAAGTTTGACAACCTTTGGTACTGGTGCTCACGGTAGGATAATAGCACACAAAAAGTTGGTCTAAGCATCTCAATGTCGGTGTTTGTTCAGAGATCGCATGCCAAAAACAACCAGACGCCCCAGATGTTTGTTACATAGACGCATAAAGTGTCATTAGAAACTGTTATGCAGGTGATTATACCAAACATGTGTCGGCAGAAGAGCGAAAACATTTGTATACCAAGAAAAGCCTTCACTGCAATCTTTGCTCTTCTTTAAAACAAATAATAGTCTCTTTATTTCCGATAGAACTGATACTGTTGCAACAAATACCCCAAAGCCACACCCATCCTTTCAGGAATGACTGGTCCGTACATCGGCTTGCCCGAAAGGAAACGCATCACTTGACACTTCATGCGATGTGTAATCCTGCAATTCTCTTGGCAACGCGCGACATCGCGAGAATCAAAGTTGCTTTGCGATGTAAAGCCAAGACATGCCAATGCCACTCTGGCATGAGAGAGAAGAACGTATCCTGGACTTTGAAAGAGCATGTCGTGTGTTGCTGTACAAATGGAACATGGGGAACGGCAGCGCACACAGAGAGGGACGGCCTCGGGTGTGATTTAAGGGGAATTCCCTCGGTACATAAGTGCTCACCAGAGAGAGGCCCAGGCGCCACAGGGAGCTCCCACTGTGGGACAGATGGGGGACAGTCAGGCCTCGTGTTGCCCAACTCCCTGCAGAGTCTTCCCGAGGAATGAGACTAAGGCCACATTTACACATAGCCGGGTATTTACAGAAACGAATATTTCTGCCCCTCCGTTTTCAAAAATAACATACACAAGGGGTCGTTTTCAAAAAAGTTTCTGTTTATATGAACCCGCATAAATGCGCCATCATAACTATGCCAAACCTGTAGTCGGCAGTGTAACGAGAAGGATAAAGACATGCAAACCAATCAGAATTCTCAAAACCAACCAACTACGAAAAACACGACCAACTTCCTTTTCCTTTAGAGAGTAAATATGGCGCGAGGTTCATTTGTATGGACAGACAGCGAAGTGGAGCTGCTGCTTCAAGTCGCCTTAGATTATAAGGCAAATAAAGCACTCGATAATGTGGATTGGGAATCATGCCAAACTAAATATAGGGATATGTTGGCATTGTTCTTAGAACAGTACCCTTCCGAGACCTCCGAGGAGTATCCTCATGTCAAGGAGGAAATAACTCGGGCGCACCTACACTGTAAAATGTAATAGTAAAGTTTAGTTAAAAAAATTAGTGAGCTTTACTCATTTCTGCTTACTTTGTTGACCTTACTTTAAGAAACTTAGTAAAGAACACTTTTTGGTGAGCTTTACTTTAAAAAAATGAGTGAGGCGGACTCGGAAGAAACTCGGGTGCACTCGGCAGCACTCGGCTCGAATACACATGCGCAGTCGACCACTGAAGACGTTCTTTGATCGAGAGGGATTGGCGGCAGCGAGAAGGCAGTGCAGGTGTGCGAGTTACTTTCAGGAAAATGTCAGCGTCTCAATAACGTTTTGCCGTTCATGTCCGAAGTAAACATCGTCGTATCTTCGCCATATTGTTCATATGTATACTCGTAGTTGAATGTTAACTTTACGAAGCGTTTAATGTAAGCTAGCTCGACCGTCAAAACAAACGAGTCACAATGTTAATGGCGGACATCGTCGTGGCTGTCTCACTCGTGTGCATTAACGCAGCACTACGTCACACAACGCTACTGTCACTGAGTTAAGAGTGAATGCAATGTCAGGTTGAATGTAACTATAATGTAATGGTACTACTTTATAGACATGCGGAGTGATACGAAGGCATGTGTGATCAGAGGGGCGTGTACAGTCGGCAGTCCGCTCTTGGAGTTACCGAATCCAGTCAGTCACGGTGTTATGTATGGTTAAGCTAATAAAGATACTTGGAGATACAACGGGCTCAAAACCCTATTATTCCATAACACTACAGTAACGAGGAATAATTCAACCACAACCGTATGATGGAGAACTTCGCGGCCACAGCGAATGTGGTACAACGTTTTTTTATTTTTTACTTGAACATCATTTCTTATTTTGTGATATTTAATGGAAATGACATCCATTATAACCAATAGCAAGTTTGAAACTAAGCTCCCTGCCAACCTCCCTACAGACTATTTATGACTTCAATCTATCTATCTATCTATATCTAGGATAAGCATTTGTAATCATATTTGTCTGTGAAATCTTCCATTAAACTGATGGCTTTTTAGCCGTAAAAATGCATCTTGACGAGGAGTTATTTGCAGTTTGACTAATTGCTTTTGTTGTTTCTTTTGTAGGCTTTGAAAAACCTGGCAATGAATTGTAAGTATTGCTTATTTTCTTCTACACACTACTGCATAACACATGGAAGCGTTGCCAGATTGAGTCCATGTCTTCACACAGTGTCTCCTGAGACGACCATGAAGGGCCGATGAGGGGAGCTGATGAAATCTGTTCAATCTAGAAGCCACTAGTTTTCTGCCCAGTGTGATGTAGTATGTTGTAATGTGTTTACTGTAGGTCTAATATGACTACATCTTAATTTATTTCTCTTTCCGTTAGATTCTGGCTGAGTTCTGTCGCTTATCAAGCAAAAATCTGAGTTGCAATCAGAGTTCTTCAAAGATCTCGACAAATATACTCCTCGCTTCCTGGAGAAGTTCAAAACCCAGAGGGGGAAAGTGTCGGACAGAAACTTGAATATCTGCAACAAGTCACACCTGGGGTAAGTTTCTCAAGCAGTCATTTTCTTTATGTGGTTAATAAAGTAGTGTCACAGCATTGCATGCAGAGCTGTCAAATGATTGTCCTTTAACACTTGTGAATTGTGTGTGTTTAAAATGTTTTTTTAGAGTACAGATGTGACTGGGAGGTGAACAGCAGTCCTCCGTAGCTCTCCCTTCATCCTTGGAGATGACAACGCAGACTTCTTCAAGAATTTGTAAGTAGACTTTAGTCAAAATTATTTAATTCCACACCACAGGATGCCCAATCTATCTCATGTGTTCTGCCTGTTAATCTTTTGGTATTGGCTACTTCTCTTCCAATCAGTGCTTCTATACTTTTTGATTCACTTATCCCTGATTGGGGCCCTTTTAGTGGGATCTCCCGTCTTTCCAGTCGGGTCCAGTTGCAGCTCTCTAGTCGCCCCATTCAAAACCCAAAGGCCTTCAAAATAAAAAATTACAAATCATATCACACCTAAATGGGCATCTGTACACCTTCACATGTCTCCAATGGAGAACGTCGATGGCGCCGCGAAAGGTCGCCTCGGTGTGTTGGTGCGCGATGTTTTTTATTGTTTTCGTTTTAAATACTGTTTTCTGCTGGGATTCCCAGAGCTCTTTCACCAGAGAGGAGCTCTTGAATATCAGGGGAACAACTCCAGCGGATTTACTTCCAACGTTTTTAACTTCTGTGGAGTTACTGGACATTTTGTAAAAGGTGTGCTCACCTTCGCCACGTGGTGGCCGGCGGAGAGGAAAGCGTTCGGGCGCTTATGCCACGGAACGGGATCTCGTACAGCGCTGCCGGGCATATTTCTCTCCAACGTCCGCTCACTGTGCAACAAACTGGACGAACTCCAGCTGCTGGTGGGGAGAGACAGAGACTTCTCCTCATCCTCCGTTCTGTGTTTCACGGAATCATGGCTTAGTGGCTCGATACCAGACTCTGCGCTCCAGCTCGCTGGCTTCCAGCTATTCGAGCGGACCGGGTCTCGGAGCTCTCCGGTAAAAAAGGGTGGAGGAATCTGCTTTTACCTCAACAACGGCTGGTGCAACGACGTAACGGTGATTCTACAGCACTGTTCGCGGACCTGGAATCTTTATCATCCACTGCAAACCTTCTACTCCCACGTGAGTTCGCTTCATTCATCCTGGCGGAGTTTACATGCCGCGGGGAACGTGCACGAGGCACAGCGGACCTCGCTGAACAGATACGGCGTGTGGAGCGGACCTTCCCGGACTCTTTAGTTATTGTACTCGGGATTTTAACAAAGGAAACCTCAGCCACGAACTCCTAAATATAGACAGTTAATTAAATGCCCTACCAGAGAGAAGAGCATTCTGGACCACTGCTACACAACAATCAGCAGGGCCTATCACGCCGTCCCTCGAGCTGCACTGGGAAACTCTGACCACGTCATGGTTCATCTGATTCCTCATACAGGCAGAGACTAAAGCTCTGCAAACCTGTGGTGAGGAAGTTCAAGAAGTGGTGAAGAAGTTCAAGAAGTGGACCAGTGAGGCTCTGGAGGATCTGGGCGTGCTTTGACTGTACTGACTGGGATGTCTTCAGGACTGCTACCAACAGCCTGGATGAGTACACAGAGGCTGTAACTTCCTACATCAGCTTCTGTGAGGACAGCTGTATTCCATCCAGCTCCAGGGTGAGTTATAACAACGACAAACCCTGGTTCACAGCGGAGCTCAGGAAGCTAAGACTGCAGAAGGACCAGGCATTCAGGAGTGGGGACAAGGACCTGTACACAGAGTCCAAATACAGGTTTAGCAAGGCGGTGAGAGATGCTAAACGTCTGTACTCTGAGAAACTGCAACAGCAGCTCTCAGCAAACGACTCTGCTTCTGTCTGGAGAGGGCTCAGGCAGATCACCAACTACAAGCCCAAATCACCCCACTCCATGAACAATGTGCTTCTGGCAGACGAGCTAAATGAGTTCTACTGCCGCTTTGAAAGACAATGGAGCAGTCCTGAGACCATCCCACACAGCCCCACCAACAAGCCACAGACCATCAGCCCACCTCCCCAGCCCATCAGGGGCTCACACCTCTGGAGCACCCTCCATCAACTCAGCGACGCCTCGTCATCCTGGAGAGAGCAGTCAACAGGCTGTTTAAAAGCAGAACCCCGCATAAGCAGCGGGCCGGACTCCGTCTCCCCTCCACCCTGAAGCACTGTGCGACCAGCTGTCTCCGGTGTTTACCGACATCTTCAACACCTCCCTGGAGACATGCCACGTTCCAGCCTGCTTCAAGGCCTCCACCATCATCCCGTCCCAAAAACCCAAGATCACAGGACTCAATGACTACAGGCCCGTCGCCTGACCTCTGTGGTCATGAAGTCCTTTGAACGCTGGTCCTGTCACACCTCAAGACCATCACCGACCCACTCCTGGACCCCTGCAGTTCGCCTACAGAGCCAACAGGTCTGCAGACGATGCAGTCAACATGGCCCTTCACTACATCCTCCAGCATCTGGACTCCCGAGGAACCTCGCCAGGATCCTGTTTGTGGACTTCAGCTCTGCCTTCAATTCCATCATCCATCCCTGTTGCAGGACAAGCTCTCCCAGCTGCACGTGCCCGACTCCACCTGCAGGTGGATCACAGACTTCCTGACCGACAGGAAGCAGCACGTGAGGCTGGGGAAACACGTCTCAGGCTCCCGGACCACCAGCACGGGTTCCCCAAGGCTGTGTTCTCTCCCTCTGCTGTTCTCCCTGTACACCAACAGCTGCACCTCCAGTCACCAGTCCGTCAAGCTCCTAAAGTTCGCGGATGACACCACCCTCATTGGACTCATCTCTGGCGGGACGAGACCGCCTACAGGTGGGAGACTGACCACCTGGTGACCTGGTGCAGCCAGAACAACCTGGAGCTCAACGCTCTGAAGACAGTGGAGATGGTTGTGGATTTCAGGAGGAATGCAGCCCCACCGCCCTCTCATCCTGTGTGACTCCCCGTCGGCTGTGGAGTCCTACCGCTTCCTGGGCTCCATCATCTCCCAGGACCTCAAGTGGGAGCTGAACATCGGCTCCATCTCCAAGAAGGCCCAGCAGAGGATGTTCTTCCTGAGGCAGCTGAGGAAATTCAACCTGCCAGGGAAGATGATGGTACAGTTCTAGCCGGCCATCGTTGAGTCCATCATCTGCTCCTCCATCACCGTCTGGCACCCTGCAGCCACAGCCAAAGACAAGCGCAGGCTGCAGAGCATCATCCGCTCGGCCGAGAGGGTTATCGGCTGCAATCTGCCTTCCTCCAGGTCCTGTTCACTTCCAGGTCACTGAAGCGGGCCAGAAAGATTGTCGCCGACCCTCCCACCCTGGACACTCCTGTTCGAGTCCCTCCCTCGGGAGGAGGCTGCGTCCATCATGGACACGTCCTCCCGCCACACCAATAGAGTTTTCCCGGCGGTCGGCTCATCAATGGACCCGGGACTGACTGACTGTCACCCCCAGGACTACCACCTCTTCTTCCACCTTCCTCTCTCCTCCTTCTTCCCGCTCCTTCCTCTTCCTCCTCCTCCCTCTTCCTCCCACTCCTCCTCCCTCCTTGCGTTGATTGTTGTTTGTCATGTCCAAATGTTGCACCTTCCACCAAAAAAAATTCCTCGTTTGTTTGTGAAAACATTCATTCTTTGGCAATAAACCTGTTTCTGATTCTGATTCTGATTCTGATGGTTCTACTAATATCTCCTGTTACCAAAAAAGGGTTTTCACTTGTAACATTATCGCTATTTCTTTGTTGCTTTTGGGCAATATGCTCGCTCTCCTGCCACAGGAGGTTCAGGAGCAGTCAATATGATGCAGGTGTGACGGCTGAAGATGGCAGGTACCTGTTCAGCCTCCTGTGGTAGGAGCACATTTCCCAGAAGCAGCAGTGACAAAGAAATGTGGATGTTTACCACGAATATGGTTGGTTGCCCACGTATTAAACGTTGGTCTTTCTTTATTGAAGGTGTGAGTTTAGGATGGCATGAAGCTTCGACTTGACCCTATGGAAACAGCAGAAGCCACGAACGGGTCCTGATCGGGGTGTGTTGTGATGCAACTGCATCGACCTGTTCTCAGGCCCTTCTACATTCTGTTTTTTACATTTGCTCTATTATTGTTGTTCCATTCAAATATCCCTATTTGTAAATATGATAATTCATATTCTTTATTATTAGCTTTTGCAATCATTCAGTGAATCACATGATCAATGAATTAATCATCGCACTCACTCCTGAGAATCTTTCACTTGATTATCTAATAATATCAGAATCCAGGTAACCATTGTGTGTTCTACCATAGAAATGCAATGTGAAATTTGACATGTAATTGTGTTTTTTATGCTGCTCTTGTTATTAGGACTCTGATGACCTTCTGGATGTGTCCCACACCTCCATTGGGACCCTGACGGTGCTGAAGACATCGTGGCCTCCTCACTCGCTGAACCTGGAGTCTACAGCTACTGCCATCGTTTTGGGAGGAACAGTCGTGATGGGTGACCGTGATAATCTTCCCCGTGCCGTGTGGCTACTCTTCGGACTTATTTACCCCTGAATTCGGAGTATCCTCAACGAGTGAGGAACACCTTCTGAATTTATTCATAGAGTGCTTCTCACTTGGACCAAAAACCCTAAAATACAATCACTCAAAAATCTACTGATGCCATAAGGGACTGTGTTCATGATGTGCAGTCAGGCCGAGAACTTCACCCTTCTATCTCCAATTGAACTCTTTTCTAGAAAATGTCTGTTTTTGTTGTTTTCTGTCGTGAAATTTAGCAAATGCCGAAAACGCTGTGTTCATCATATTTCTGCGTTACAAAACCTAATCTGGCAACATGTTCAGCGTTTTAAGCACGTTGTTTGAGTTTTAAAACATGTGTTTTTCTTCTAAATAAACGTTGTCTTCCATTGTAACTGTTCTCCTTCTTTTGTTTCAACAACTTACAGTTTTTAGTTCAGCTTACTTGATCATTTTAAGGCAATCGGTTTCCTCACTATTTCTAAGTAATGGGATCTCATTGACTGGTAAAGTTAACTAGTTCTTATTAGTACTGTTTACTTAATATAACTTGGATCTTTTAAGTTAACCTAGTAACTAATAATTGTTAAGTTAACTATACTAATGTTTACTGCAATTACATGAGTTGCCTAAACTTAGTTTCTTTTAGCTTTAAGAACTTAAAATTATTGAGCTACTTTACTTAGAAATGTTGAGGCAATCGGTTTCCTCACCTTTTTCAAGTAAAGTCAACTTATTACATACTTAAAGATTTTTAAGTTACCTTCACTCGTATCTTTTAAGTTGTCTGAACTGACATATTATGAGTTGACTTAACTTATGTTTACTCCAATTACATCAGTTGCCGAAACTCATTTATTTTTAGTTTTAAGAACTTAAAATTATTGAGCTACTTTACTTAGGCATTTTGAGGCAATCGGTTTCCTCACCTTTTTCAAGTAAAGTCAACTTATTACATGATTAAAGATTTTAAGTTACCTTCACTCGTATCTTTTAAGTTGTCTGAAATGACATATTATGAGTTGACTGAACTTATGTTTACTCCAATTACATCATTTGCCAAAACTCATTTATTTTTAGTTTTAAGAACTTAAAATTATTGAGCTACTTTACTTAGAAAATTTGAGGCAATCGGTTTCCTCACCTTTTTCAAGTAAAGTTAACTTATTACATTTTACAGTGTAAGCAAACTAACTGTAAACATAGGACGCTCACATGACGTGAAGCATTTTTAGTCGCATACTGTGACGTTTGACAACCTAAAACTCTGTTTGACTTAGTTCACACGCAAACACAAAAACGGAGTGTTCAGAAATCTCCACTTTGGCCGGAGTTTTTAGAAATGATCGTTTTCCGTGATAAAACCTCAGTTTTTGTGTAAATGAAAGGCCAAAACGCATGAAAATATATGCATTTTCCCATCGTGTAAACGGGGTCTAAACCAGGACCTTTTTCTCAAACCGACATACGGAAATAAATCCCTGACAGCGTATCAAGTTGTCCAGGGGTTGCTCAGACGCTCTATCGAGCGTGAACACTCTTGTAGCTTTATTAATGTTGCTCGACCAGCATGAACCACGCAAGAGATCATTCTCGAAGCTATTCTGGAAATTAGTTAACTTTGTTTATCAGCTCCTGGAACTTGTCGAGCATTTAGATTTATGGGCGTGGAAATATATTCAAAGCTGTCTGGGAACTTTTTGTCTCTTTGGATATAGAAAAAGGACTTCATGAAACTAAAGTGCTTTTCACCTTTAGAGACAGAAAAGGCCTATAATTTTGCAAGCACTTTATGGTGTTTGTAGAGTAGCGGTGCTTCTTCATGTGAAATATATGTATGTTTTTAGATAGATGCCAGACATCTAATTACAATTATAAGACCACTGCTTACACAGCAGGACAAATCCAGCTGTCTGCTTTTTTTTCATGACGTTGGCTTTACTCCACAAATGAAATCATGAGAAAAAACCCTTCAAATTGGTTGGACTCTGACTTAACCTCTACCATCTGGACGCTTTGCTTGTTGTATATAAGCTTCTTAGATTGCATGAAGCTATTGTAATTGGACAAAACAATTAACAATTTTCAGTTCTTGTCACCAGATGAATCTAAACACTGAATTATCCACATTTCCATTTTTTTTGTTGCCTTTGCCATCTCCAAAGAAACGGAGGAGTATAAAAAAGAGATTTCTACTCTGATGACGTTCATGAAGCGCTTGAGGGAGGTGTCAAAGCAAATTCTAACAGCGTTGGTTTTTAATATTGCTCGGGTCTTTCGGTGTCGATGCCCTATGAAAGGGTAACGAGGGTGAAACAGCTGGAGAGCCGATGTGGGTCTGAAAAGAGATGATTGTGAATGCAGTTTCCCATCAGCTCGCGCCGCTTGTCTGTGAGGCGCATGGAGAGCAACGCTAACAAGACGGGTGAAAGGCAGACATGCTTTGCTGATCATTGTCTCATTGTCTCGAGTGCAGGTGTGGAGTGTTCTCATCATTGCATGTTGTCCACAGGATATAAATGCATACTCTTGGCTGTGTACAATTCCAGCAGTTGACATTTCTTGCATATAAGCGTTATAGGTGTTTTCCGGCTGGAAAAATAGGAGTCTATGAGAAAATGACTCAACTTCTCTCATGATTTATTCCCTCAGTAAACATTGTAAACATGAGTTTGTCTCAATCTCTAATTTCAAGTCTTCTTCTATACAGCATGATGTCATCATTTAGTACATTATGATCATTTAGAGTCAAATAGACCATAAAGAGGAGCTTGCTTTCGGTGATTGGCTCATCTCTGCAAAACTCCTCCGCATTCAAAATATGGTAACTTCTGTTCATTGTTTGTGAGAAAACAACAACAACATGGTGACGGCCCTTATCCAAGAAGGCCAAACGGATTGCAGAAGCTTCAAAACGCCAGTCCACAAACCAATGGGTGACATCACGATGACTTTGTCCGCTTCTTATATACAGAATATAGTTATGAGTAGAAATTATCTCGAGACAACAACAGCCATCAATGATTAAAAAACTCTTGAGACAAAAAAAAAAGAAATCCTTTTCAATCATTTCATCCGGGACTGATTGTACCGATGGACTCTGATCACTGATAGCAGCCGGCCCGACTCTTTGCAAGTCACCCTAAGTCTTGCACAAGCTGATAGCTCGATAGTTTTGAGTTCTAACAATATCCATGTGTGTTGTTTGTATTCATTATGACATTTTGGGGGAGTGGCTTTGGAGAAAGGTCGTCTGTTGTGTTAGCTTAATTAACTTTTGGTTATCTATTTTTACATCTAATTTGTGCTTTTAAATCACGGTCTTGTTGTTTATTGTTAGTTTCCCAAGATGACCAACCCCAGCTCTAATTAAGGACCCTAATGCATGCAAGTCCAATATTGACTTGTTTTGCTCTGTTTTTGGTCTTAGCAACCCTTAAGGAAATATCTTCTTTTAATGAAATTGCTGCTCTAATTATAAACTTTGGACTTTGAAAAAAAGTAAAAGCCCCGAACCCTTGCTTCATGAAATCTCCACAATGATTAAATCATCACATTTTGACTGCATTCTAAGCGGCTTTCCAAGAAAACACATCAACCGATCAGTTCAAGTTGAGTTATTTGCCTATTGGGGTGATGATCCATCCCAATATCCATTTCTCGCTTGGCAACATATTTCCTGACCAAACAATTCTATTTTTCAAAATTGTATGCCGAGTTACTCCACACTGCACTTTGACACCCACGGTCAGACAGAAGCGGTACATTACTGTAAGGACCAAAACTAGGTAATAACTAATTTAAGACTTTTACATTCACTCAGATCCCCTTCCTGTGTAACACAAGGATTTCTAACTCCAGCCGTGTCCATGGGTGCACTTCCATTTGGCTGCTACAGGGATACAACACATAATCGGCGACTGGATTTGCCTATAAATCCCAAACTTTTAATTACACCGGTTGCCGTTAGTGTGTTGGATCCCTTTTGCTTTCTCAATATTCTGCTTTTTTTCTCAAAAGGTGATTGAATTAAATCAAGAAAAGCTTATAGCTGCCAATCCCTCATATCCATCAGTATTTTCTTCTGCCCTTTTAAAGCAGTCAGTGAGGCGTGCAGAAATAATTGAGCGCTTTGCAGTTGCCCCCTCTGAAAAGTCCTGTGAGCCAAACTCGGCAATCATGCAAGCGTTCTACAAAGGACAGCACCTCTGCCTGTCAATCACAGGGTGTGCTTCTCCTCATGCCACGGAGACGCAGTTGAGGACGATTTCCTGATGAATGGTGATGGAGGAGATTATGTTCAAATGGAGTGGAAAGTGGTGGACAAGAGTCGCTGAAAATGTGAAGAAACTAACATTCATGAATAGAAATTAAGTCATGAATTAGATGTAAAGAGTTCATTCAATAATTGTCCCAACATGGACATCTCTGTAACTTCTTACTTTAGAGATATTCCTCAAGACTCTAACCCTGCTTTTGTTATTATTTTATATTATCCATATTTCTGCCTTTATCATGGCATATCCACTGACATGCGACATTCCCATCCCCCCCCCCCCCTCACCCCCTGCATGTGTGAGATGGTGTTAAAATGTGGTAAACCTACACTGACGAGGAACATTTTCACGTCAATCGGGATTACTGGCAGGCTGTGACGTACACGCATCACAGGAAAGAAAGCACGAGATGCAATGAGCCATCTGGTCTTGGGATATTTAATGGAAATGGACTTGTTTAATAACCTCTCATATTGGTCTGTGGCAATTTGGAAAATGTGGTTTCAATTATATTTCAAAGTTTCCTTTCATCAGAAAAAAATACCCCAATGCAAATTTGGAGAAACATCACAACTATATGTTTCCACATACGTAGGGCACAAAGGTAGAATGTGTAATAGCTCAGGCTGTTCCCATTCACCTATCGTAGCGATACCAATACACAAACAGTTTGTACAGTATGTAATCCATGTAATGGTGACCCAGGATGTAAAACGAGTGGCAAACTCCAAGTCCAAAGGGGTCCAAAAACACCGGTCACCCAGGAGACTGATGCTATTGTCCCGTATGAAACCAGAAGTCAACTTAGATTTATTTGAACTTAACTTGAGTTTAAGTAACCCCACTTCCATAGTTTAGTTTTAACCCAAACTAATCCTGGGAAGATGGACGTTTATTTTGATTGTATGCATGTGACGAGCGAACATTGGCCCATATTGCTGGAGATTCATAAGAGAAAAATTAACTTTTCGTAAGATACGATAGAAACTATTGTATTAAAATATGCTGACCCGCAAGCTGACTATCTGCTGTTTACCAACATGCTGATGACTCACAATGCATGATGTGATATATATATTCATTACTCTGTTAAATCTTTTTTAATCATACGTTTGAGTCAGTTTTCAAGTAAAATGTAAATTTTCAAGCAAATATTTTGAGCATTTATTTGGTATTTGCTGGAAAAGAGACCACTCTCAAGGGCCTTAAGTCAAAACCTCAGAGTATGATTAACCTGTTAACTCAAATATTATTTGAAAATGATCAAGGACAACATCCTTCTCAAAACATTACGATAACCAGTGCAATAACTAGTTTTTTAAACATAAAGCATTCGTTCAAGCCATAAGCAAAGAGTTATTTCAAAGATAAGGAACTTCAAGACATAAGCAGCATGAGGAACAACAGTACGTCCTTGCTCATACAGATTCTTACATTATTGGAGGGAAAAGGACGAGATCTCTTCGGTCTTTATGAGTAAGCAATTCACCTTTCTCAATTTCCGTTGAAATTGGTAAAAACTGATGCACTCTGGGAAGCACATGCGTTAATTGAAATCCCCTCAAAAAACATTCTTCAGGAGCGGTTTATTGTTCTCCCAAACAACATCCTTGAGAAACAACTTTAAAAACTGGGTCAGTCCAACAGTTTCCCCAACAAATTAATTATTCTCAGCTGTCGAAAAAAATGTTTACTTTGCAGATTCAAAAACGCAATTATGTTAATGTCAGGTATTTATACAAGACGTGGGCTCAATACAACATACATTTGCATTTCTTAAGAAATGCTGTATAATTCCTGAATGAGTTTATGTGAGTGAGACTAAACCTAAATATCATACTTGCAGCTCTGATGTTTATGGCAATGTTCTAATACCTTCTATGTACTGGATAGCATTGTATCAATGGCATTTAATATACACTGTTCAGAACAAATAAAGTTGAAAGGTTTTGTGAATTGTGAGGAATGCCAAAAGTATATTTATCTTTTTCTAAATTGTTTTTTACTTATCTTCTACCATTCCATAACAAGTTTCTACTAACGAGCTGATAAAGGAGGATAAATATCATCATTTTAAAAAAGGACAAAAAAGTATTGAGTTTTTTAGGGACACATTGAACGGGAAGTGGAAAGCATAAAAATAGAACAAAGCAGCTTTCTGCAATCAGGCAATTTCATCCAAACTTAGCGCGTTAGCTCGTGTGGGGAGGTAACGGAGCTCCAGAGGTTCTTGGAGGTTCCATCTTGGGGAAGGGGTCAGAATCTGAGGAGCTGAGTTCCAGAACCATGTATCTATAAATCCTTATGTAGAGTCACTTTCCTTGCTTTGAAATGACATACTGCATTATTAGTTGTCCAGTTCTTAGCTGCAAAAAATATCACCTATTAATGGGATAAATCTGGGCCAGGAGGAGTGGTGGCAGCAGTAGAATGATTTGTTAGGAAAGGTGAGTAATGAGCTGACAAACCCGCCGTGCACCTCCATTAATCGTGATCAAGGAGTCATATTCAGGTAAGGAAACACCAACGCCATCTCATTCCTCCTTTGTGACGCGATGTCAGATTCCTCAGCGTCACTTCTGAGCGCACGGGAAAGCACGGCGAACGGTCGTGGGAAAAAAAAGAGTTTAACATTGTGAATTACAATAAAAACAGTTGCTTAGGTTTCGGCACCAAAACCACTTCAGGGTTGGGCTTATTAGAATATGAATAAGTCAAACGTACCATAAGTACTGACATTGTCACAAATATTGCTAACGTAAAAACTAGAGTCTATAACTGAGACCATTTAGATTCAGTTGACCCAGTTGTAGCTGTAAGTTAAAATATGGCAAAGATGTTCTTCATTCAAAATAACTTCCTATCCTACTTCAAATAAATCCAACACACATAGATCAAAAAGCTTTCTACTGTCTTTCAGTCGGGGTTCATCTCGCATGAACAAAACACATTAAGTTAAAATGTTCCACCAACCTTAAGTATTTTGGAAAATGTCAAAGAAATAAAGACAACGCCAACTTTTCTGTTTCTCTTTTAACCTTTGCTCCGACAAAACATGCTGTAGTAGAATGTTATATCACACCGTGTGTGTCATGTTAACACACAACGATACATCATGTGCTCCCCTGTCTCCTAGAAATTATATGCTTTGAATTTGGAACAGTAGCTTTATGTTTAGAAATAAACCTGAATTATTGAGGAATTAGAAAGTTAAAGTTACACTCTAAAAATCATAAAAAGAGAAATATAATACTCTGGTCTTCACTGTATCCCATTTTGTAATGTACTAGATGTCTTTGTGTATTTCATAAATCTATATTGTGATGACGGTTATGCCACATAGTCTGTTTTGTGTAAACCATATAGCATTTTCAGTTGTGGAATATCCAGGAGTTGCTGACCTCTACATACTGTGACATGAGCTCTGTCGTCTAAAACCAGTCAAGAGAATAGAAGCAGCGGGTAATGATTCATCATCTACTCTCTAGAAGCACCAGATGGTGTCTTAACTGTTGAAATTGGAAGCAAATGAAAATTTCTTTTCAACTACAATGTTGGCTTCAAACCAGAAGAACAGATGCTTTGAGATCCTTCTTTCCATTTTACTAACTAATCGTAATATATTGTTGCATAGCAGACCAAGAATATGTTCACTGAGCCCTCTGTTCCCTCTGTCCCATGTTCCCTCAGCCAAATGTTCCCATCGCCAATATGCTACCTCTACCCTATGTTCCCATAACCCTATGTTCCCTCAGCTAAATGTTCCCATAGCCCCTATGCTACCTCTACCCTATGCTCCCTCAGCTAAATATTCCCATAGCCCCTATGCTACCTCTACGTTCCTTTACCTAAATGTTCCCATAACCCCTATGTTTACCTCTACCCTATGCTCCCTCAGCTAAATGTTCCCATAGCCCCGATGCTACCTATACCCTATGCTCCCTCAGCTAAATGTTCCCATAGCCCCGATGCTACCTATACCCTATGTTCCCTCAGCTAAATGTTCCCATAGCCCCTATGCTACCTCTACCCTATGTTCCCTCAGCCAAATATTAACATAACCCCTATGCTATCTCTACCCTATGTTCCCTCAGCTAAATGTTCCCATAACCCCTATGCTACCTCTACCCTATGTTCCCTCAGCTAAATGCTCCCATAGCCCCTATGCTACCTCTACCCTATGTTCCCTCAGCTAAATGCTCCCATAGTCCCTATGCTACCTCTACCCTATGTTCCCTCAGCTAAATGTTCCCATAGCCCCTATGCTACCTCTACCCTATGTTCCCTCAGCCAAATGTTCCCATAACCCCTATGCTATCTCTACCCTATGTTCTCATAACCCTATGTTCCCATAACCCTATGTTCCCTCAGCTAAATGTTCCCATAACCCCTATGCTACCTCTACCCTATGTTCCCTCAGCTAAATGCTCCCATAGCCCCTATGCTACCTCTACCCTATGTTCCCTCAGCTAAATGCTCCCATAGCCCCTATGCTACCTCTACCCTATGTTCCCTCAGCCAAATCTTCCCATAGCCCCTATGCTACCTCTACGCTATGTTCCCTCAGCCAAATGTTCCCATAGCCCCTATGCTACCTCTACCCTATGTTCCCTCAGCTAAATGTTCCCATAGCCCCTATGCTACCTCTATCCTATGTTCCCTCAGCCACATGTTCCCACAGCCCCTATGCTACCTCTACGCTATGTTCCCTCAGCCACATGTTCCCATAACCCCTATGCTACCTCTACCCTATGTTCCCTCAGCAACATCTTCCCACAGCCCTATGTTTCCCCAGCCTAATGTTCCCTTAGCCCTATGTTTCCTCAGCCAAATGTTTCCTCTGCCCTATGTTCCCTCAGCCCTATCTTTACTCAGCCCATATATATTGAAGCCCCTCATCTGTCTTGGGACCGACTCTTGGGAGAAATAGTACTAAAAATAGTTGATGATATCATTTCGATGCTAACAACCTCACAGGCGGTGGGAACACATTGTTCCATTACTCCGAGTTATGATGCCAATCACAGGGTAATGTATGGAGTGCTGAGATTAGAGGACACAATGTCGCAACGAGTTTTCACAGCCTGTTTTTTTTGGGCTTAGACTGCGAACAGTAAATAACTAACACAATTTGGTGAAAAATGGAGGAAGAAACCGTCTTGTATCTTCGTTTGAAGGCATCGTGGCGATGATGTGCTCCAGTAACACCGAGCAACTTGACAGATTATCCATTAACAGCACTCGAATGTCAGTCACTCAATGTCACAAACTGTTTCAGCCTCTTGAAACATTAACACATATGCTCTCTAGCTGCCTCGTAATTATATTTTATTAAAGTGGAGGAGAATTTTAATTTCTGTGCAACTTTAAAAGTTTTGATTTTATCGTTCTGTGAGAAATGGCATATTTCCTAGTCGATTGTTGCAAATCAATTTGTCTCGTTGTTCACAAAGTCAGGCAAACAACTCATACAGCTGCACACGACATGTTACAGTCCCTTCTGCAGCTGGCTGAGCCCAACGAACCAGAAGAAACAGATATCCGTGAACGCAACGCACAGAAAAAACCCACGTGCGCAAAATCAGATTTTGGATACCTGTCAATTCTAATCACACATAATACGATACGGCTGCTTTGTTATAATTCCAGTTGTTCCGTGAGAGGGAGCGATTTGAATAAGTCAGCCGCTGGAACGAAGGTGCCTCCTCCCCACTTGTTAATGGCAATTGTCAACCCATGAAAGGCTTTCCAGAACGGGGGAAATGTGCCGACGGCTTCCATAGCAACTCGGGAAAGGGAGGAGCTGTTGGAGCAGATCTGTGAAATGTGCTGGAGACACAAACAATGCCTGTAAACATATGGAAAACAGAAAGGGGGGATGACTGGAAGAGAATCTATGAAAAGGATTAGCTTCAGCCTCTTCTCCTGGTGGCAATTTAACAACTGTTAAAAAAATTAAAAAAAGATTCTCAACCACAAATAAACTGAAACAAATTGGCACATTTTTTAACGTGTGGAAATGAGGTTGACTGTATTTTGATGCGAATTGACAAAAAAACAGAAACCGTTGAACTGGAAATTATGTTCTTCTTTCTAAATTACTTTTGGATCAAAGATTTTGCCTTTAAGCCTACTTCCAAGAGATATTTATGAAAATATATGTATTTATGGAGAGGCAAGAAACGCTCACATGGATATAAAACTTTTAAGGTGGAGATTTCGATTTTTCCATTAAGTCGTTAGACCCCAGATACATCGTGATATAACTCGAAAAATCAGGAACAACTCCCAAACAACCCTTCATGGGGAAAAAAGGGAAGAAACCTTCAGGAGAGCAACAGAGGAGGATCCCTCTCCAGGATGGACAGGTGTAATAGATGTAATGTGTACAGAAGGACAGATTTAGAGTTTAAATACATTCAATGAGTCTGACAGAGTGTATGAATAGTTCATAGTAGGCATGGACCACGATCCAGACCTCCATGATCCATCAGGCAGATGGAGGTAGAGAGGATATACTCAAGATAAAGCAAAAGCTTCCGACATCGAAGCAGATCAAGCTTCCAAGCAACATGAAACAGCTGATCCGGGTGACATAACTAGGGAGATAAAAGAGCTAAGAAGTGATCTCAAGGGGGAGACAGGGAGTTAATCACATGGGTCAAGGGAACTCAGTAACACAGTTCATCAGGAAACTCCTCAAAAGTGAGCCGCCATTACCACAAGACCTGGATCTGAAAATACAGCGGGCTCATAGGACCCAGTCCTGAAACCCAACCGAGACCTATCATAATCAACTTCCCGGAGTTCACAACCAAGGACTTGGTACTAGAGATGCACCGATCAGGTTTTTTGGTGCCGATCACCGATCACTGAAATCAGTATCTGCCGATCCGATAATACCGATCACCGATCACGGTGTCGATTGAAGCATTCTATTTATTGTGTAGCATTATTGCCTAGGATTATGCGGAAATACATATATAAAGCACCTCAAACATTAAAGAAATTACCGATTTCTTTAAACATTTAGGACTTTTAATTTGAAAAATCTCTTAATTGCGACAGTAAATATGTTTGATTGCCAGGCTAGGGGAAGTCAGGGACGTCCTGAACACATCTGAATCAGTCGTTGCCTGGGACTCTGAAGGAAAACATATCTAGAGTGCCTCAAATATTTAAAAAATGACAGATTTCTTTTACCATTTAGGACTTTTACTTTGAAAAATGTCCTAATTGATACATTAACATTGTTTGATTGCTATTGTAGGGGATTTCAGATATGTATGGAACACATCTGCATCATTCATTTCCTGGAACTCTTGGGGAAATCTATATACAGGACTTTTTTTAACATACAAAAGTCTGACTTATTTTTATAAACTCTTCCTTGGTACAGTAAAAATGTTTTAATGTTAGCATAATTTAAGCTAAATCTCAGAAACGATCTATAAAGATATAAAATCAGTTCATTGTTTACTTTTATATGTTAGTGTATGATTTGTCGTCATCTTATTTTGAAAAATGGATGTTGTTTTACGTGGTTCTTTCTGCTAACTTTGCTAAACCGGATGTTGTTACGTAAATCCTTCTGCTAACTTCATCAAAACCCTCGCGCGCTCCCGTTCGAATGCGTTTACCGTCAACATCAGTCTTTAGGGGCTCAGAGCCTCAGACATGTGAGTGTCGGCTGAGTTGACCCAGAGATTCAACTCGGGGGACGGGGACGCCGCTCGGTGCGTGAGGATCCCCTCGTGGACCTCTCACTCTGCCGGCCCTCGCCGGGCGCATTTACTCCGTTGCAGTTCGCTGCGATTGAAACGTCTCTGATAGTTCTCGCAGATGTTACGTCATCTGATCGGCCAAGTTTGATCGGCCGTTTTGAGAACGCCGATCAAAACCGATAATGGGAATATCGGCCGATATGGATCGGCGCCGATCAGATCGGTGCATCCCTACTTGGTTCTGAGAGAAGCTTGGAAAAAAAGGGTAACAGAACCCTCTACTTCGATCATGACTATGCAACTGAGATGGTCAAGAAGCGAAAGGAATACAACGGGATGAAGAAAGCCTTAAGGGAAATGGGGATTCATTTCCAAACACCATACAGGAATATCTGGATCCACTGGGATATGAGGACCCGGACGTACGTCGGTGCACTAGAAGCACAGCGGGAGCTGAGGAGACGCGGATTCCCCATGGAAGAGCTTGAGAATACCGAAGGAAACACGGCTCCCGGAACTTCTGGATTTTCCATAGATGGAAAACACCTTGAATGACAAATTAGAAAAGAAACTGAGATTCACATGACAAACTTTGTATAAATCGAGCCCAACAGCAAAACAGATGTTAACAATGCGCCTCAGGAAGCAACAAAGTACCAGTTATAGAACACAGAGACGCCTTAACTAATAACATAACCTACAAACCAGAAGAAATGCATCAACTTTAACACAATGAAGATAACATGAAACAATACTTGTCATCAATACATCTTCCTTCCATCGGAAAAAAATACAAAATGAAGAATTAACAAAAAAAGATTTGGACTTGGTGATTAGTAAATTGAAAAGAAATGAATGCGACTGTTTTCCAAATGAGCCCCGGATGCCAGAATCCTTAAATTAGACACTCAGCAAAGCTGTGGCTCCACCATCATGGAGAGAGGCTCATTCATCCCAAAAGAAGGCACAAATAAAGAATGTTGTCAATCCAATCACCCAATTTCTATTGGATGTAGATTGCAAAATGTTTACAAATATAATCTCAAAAAGAATAGAACACTTTCTTCCCAAATTAATAAATGAAGATTAGGCAGGATTTATAAAAGGTCGACAAACACAGGCTAAAATTAGACAAACCTTATATATAATAGAACAGGCTAATAAACCATCTCTGGTCAGTCTCGATGTGGGAAAGGCGTTTGCTGGAGACGGCTTGTCGTTTCTGTACAGAGTGCTAGAAAGGCTGGGTTTTAATAACCAATTCATTAGGTGCGTCCAATCTTTATATATACCACTATACCACTAGAATAATAATCAATGGCCACATGTCAGGTAGTTTTAAGCTGTCAGACACCCGCCAGGGTTGCTTCCTTAGCCCCTCCCTCTTTGCAATATTCACATAGCCTCTGGCTCAAGCTATCAGACAAAGCTACGAGGTGAAAGGGATAAATATAGCAAAGAAGGAACATATAATAAGACTTTTCGCAGATGACATTATTACCTATCTCCAAAATCACAACTCTTCAATTCTAAAACTTGTGACAATTTTGGCTGATTATGAATTAAAAAGGGAATATCAGCCCAAGGTAATGAAGTGTTAATGGGTGCATACAAACAAATCCTCAAACTTGGTCTCCAAACTGAACAGGACTTTAGAAAAAAGAAACGGAAGAAACACACTATACGTAAAACTGGGAAGTAGAAGTGAACAATGAACTGTCGGAGGGTGATCGGCATTCCATGTGTAGAATGCAACAGACTTCCATCAGCTCTAGAAGATGGAGGGAATTTGGTTGGAAGAACTTAATCCTGTTTTTCATTACACCCCACAAACATAATCCACTGGGTAAAGAGCCGCCGTGCTGGAGAGAGATTCCCAGGGAACCACGGATTGAGTACCAGGAGTGATACCTGGAGACATAATCCAACGGAAGGACATCAACCTCTTTAAAATCCCGATACTCGGAAGCCAAAAGGCCGTCACAAGGAGCTGGATGAACAGTGACCAGTGGCTGGACAGTAGAGCGAATATACTCCATGGAGAAATGTACTCGGTTCCTCCAGATCAAAGGAGAGACCGCTGAACAACGCTGGGCAAACGGACTGTATACTAGGGAAAAGATGACCTGAAAACAACAGATCAAAAACTATAAAGAGCATTTGACGACACCCTATTAACTTACTTTACTTCATTTGTTTACTTTAATGTCTTTTTCCCCCCCTCTGTCATTTTCGTTTTTTTGTTTGAGTGTAAAAATACAAAAATCTATGAATAAAAAGTAAAAAAACACAAAAAACTAAAACTTACTTTTGTTCTTCACCTTCAAGTGCACTGCATGTACTCAGTGACCCATGTTGTGCTGTTGTTGAACCTCTGAACACTTTCCTTATTTTCCTCACACACACACTCACACACCATCTCATAAACAATATTGATTACGCTAAGCCTCCCCTCCACCCCTTTCTACCATCTACCATCTTGTCCTTCATTGCACCTCCACTCAGACACACCTGATTACACCGAGGTTTACATGCTCGCTGTGTGCACTCGCTGTCTGAATAATATATTTTTTTAAAACGCGTGTTATCCTCTGCCGCCGTCGGACGTCCCGCAGAGCGAGACGACGGAGGGCGGTCGTCCGGCCTGCGAGTGAAAATGCGACAAGCGGCGGTTTTAATGCGCCGCCTCGTTATGCTAACGCTACCAGGGAGAGAACTCCGTGGGACGAAGACACGCATGAGCTTCAGTCGGCTTTGAAGAAGCTGAACATGCTGAAGGAATGAATCCACAGTGGGGGCTGTGTTTCCCCTTAGGTCTAAATGGGTACGCACGGAATGAAGTGTACTGTGTGCATGCAGTATGCCCCTCTTTCACATCCCTCTCTCGCTCTCTTTTGAAGAAGCAGAGTGCGATGCATTGATGCTCACGGTGCGTGGCACATCCTCCGTGCTACATGTCACAATGTGTGAAGGAGTTGTCGAGATAAGACGGGTGTTGATACGTCTTCGACACGCGCATGGACTTTTTTTTAAATTATGGTATCTTAGACTCTGTCTTTCCATCCGTGTCTTGTTTTTCGTCGGGTCAATTATTCGTTAAAAAAAAGGACTTTGAATTTGATTTGATCGAATAAAACTCGATTGATTAATTGATTTTGATGTTTTCTGGCAGTGAACCACGGGTCAGTTTAGAGATCCACTGTGGTTTCAATGAACTAACGACAGCAAACTGCTCTACTATCTTTATTTGTGTTCCTGGAGTTTGTCATGGTACTACACCTACAATTCCCAGAATGCCTTTCAGCACAGTGTGAAGCCGCTGCTGTCTGCTTGTGCTTTTCAGGGGACTGGCTACCTCCCATTAGGGCAAGCCATGAGGAGACTGCATGATGACTGGATGGGGTGAGATGGAGTGAGACAGAGGCAGGGACGGGACATGTGGAGCTGTCGTCTTCATCTTTTTTAAATCTAAGTGCTAGCCACTTATATTGGCTGATTTTAGCTCGGTCTCCTAAAAACGTTCCAATGGGACAAAACTGAATTGTCAATTACATTTCCGGGGAAAAGTATTGTCTCCCAGATCAGGTTTGTTTCTGACGCCTCACAAATACATCGTGTTGGGAAGGAGGAGGTCGGGATGCGGCTGGCTGGGTCAAACAAACCTTTCACCGCGGAGACAGACAAATAGATAGACAAACTCCCCTCAGAGAGCTTTACAATCTGTACACATACGACATCCCTGATCTTTGACCTCACATCAAGAACAACTCTCAAAAAAACAGAAACAAACCTTTCAGGGCACATGGGAAAAAGATAAGACCCCTTCAGGAGAGCGAGAGAGGAGGATCCCTCTCTAGGATGGACAGAACAGATGCACAATAGATGTCATGTGACCAGATGAACAATAGATATCATGTGACCAGATGAACAATAGATGTCATGTGACCAGATGAAGAATAGATGTCATGTGACCAGTTGAACAATAGATGTCATGTGACCAGATGAACAATGACAAGATGAACAATAGATGTCATGTGACCAGATGAACAATAGATGTCATGTGACCAGATGAACAATAGATGTCCTGTGACAAGTTGAACAATAGATGTCATGTGACCAGATGAACAATATATGTCATGTGACCACATGAACAATAGATGTCATGTGACCAGATGAACAATAGATGTCATGTGACCAGATGAACAATAGATGTCATGTGACCAGATGAACAATAGATGTCATGTGACCAGATGAACAATAGATGTCCTGTGACAAGTTGAACAATAGATGTCATGTGACCAGATGAACAATATATGTCATGTGACCACATGAACAATAGATGTCATGTGACCAGATGAACAATACATGTCATGTGACCAAATGAACAATAGATGTCATGTGACCAGATGAACAATAGATGTCATGTGACCAACTGAACAATAGATGTCATGTGACCAGATGAACAATATATGTCATGTGACCAGATGAACAATATATGTCATGTGACCAGTTGAACAATAGATGTCATGTGACCAGATGAACAATATATGTCATGTGACCAGTTGAACAATAGATGTCATGTGACAAGATGAACAATAGATGTCATGTGACCAGATGAACAATATATGTCATGTGACCAGTTGAACAATAGATGTCATGTGACCACATGAACAATATATGTCGAACAATAGATGTCATGTGACCAGATGAACAATAGATGTCATGTGACCAGATGAACAATAGATGTCATGTGACCAGATGAACAATAGATGTCATGTGACCAGATAAACAATAGATGTCATGTGACCAGATGAACAATAGATGTCATGTGACCAGATGAACAATAGATGTCATGTGACCAGTTGAACAATAGATGTCATGTGACCAGTTGAACAATAGATGTCATGTGACCAGTTGAACAATAGATGTCATGTGACCAGATGAACAATAGATGTCATGTGAACAATAGATGTCATGTGACCAGATGAACAATAGATGTCATGTGACCAGATGAACAATAGATGTCATGTGACCAGATGAACAATCGATGTCATGTGACCAGATGAACAATAGATGTCATGTGACCAGATGAACAATAGATGTCATGTGACCAGATGAACAATAGATGTCATGTGACCAGATGAACAATAGATGTCATGTGACCAGATGAACAATAGATGTCATGTGACAGATGAACAATAGATGTCATGTGACCAGATGAACAATATATGTCATGTGACCACATGAACAATATAGATGTCATGTGACCAGTTGAACAATAGATGTCATGTGACAAGATGAACAATAGATGTCATGTGACCAGATGAACAATATATGTCATGTGACCAGTTGAACAATAGATGTCATGTGACCAGATGAACAATAGATGTCATGTGACCAGATGAACAATATATGTCATGTGACCAGATGAACAATATATGTCATGTGACCAGATGAACAATAGATGTCATGTGACCAGATGAACAATAGATGTCATGTGACCAGATGAACAATAGATGTCATGTGACCAGATGAACAATAGATGTCATGTGACCAGATGAACAATAGATGTCATGTGACCAGATGAACAATAGATGTCATGTGACCAGATGAACAATAGATGTCATGTGACCAGATGAACAATAGATGTCATGTGACCAGATGAACAATAGATGTCATGTGACCAGTTGAACAATAGATGTCATGTGACCAGATGAACAATAGATGTCATGTGACCAGATGAACAATAGATGTCATGTGACCAGTTGAACAATAGATGTCATGTGACCAGATGAACAATAGATGTCATGTGACCAGGTGAACAATAGATGTCATGTGACCAGATGAACAATAGATGTCATGTGACCAGATGAACAATAGATGTCATGTGACCAGATGAACAATAGATGTCATGTGACCAGATGAACAATAGATGTCATGTGACCAGATGAACAATAGATGTCATGTGACCAGATGAACAATAGATGTCATGTGACCAGTTGAACAATAGATGTCATGTGACCAGTTGAACAATAGATGTCATGTGACCAGTTGAACAATAGATGTCATGTGACCAGATGAACAATAGATGTCATGTGACCAGATGAACAATAGATGTCATGTGACCAGATGAACAATAGATGTCATGTGACCAGATGAACAATAGATGTCATGTGACCAGATGAACAATAGATGTCATGTGACCAGTTGAACAATAGATGTCATGTGACCAGATGAACAATATATGTCATGTGACCAGTTGAACAATAGATGTCATGTGACCAGATGAACAATAGATGTCATGTGACCAGATGAACAATATGTCATGTGACCAGATGAACAATAGATGTCATGTGACCTGATGAACAATAGATGTCATGTGACCAGATGAACAATAGATGTCATGTGACCAGATGAACAATCGATGTCATGTGACCAGATGATGTCATGTGACCAGATGAACAATCGATGTCATGTGACCAGATGAACAATCGATGTCATGTGACCAGATGAACAATCGATGTCATGTGACCTGATGAACAATAGATGTCATGTGACCAGATGAACAATAGATGTCATGTGACCAGATGAACAATAGATGTCATGTGACCTGATGAACAATAGATGTCATGTGACCTGATGAACAATAGATGTCATGTGACCAGATGAACAGTGATATAAACATGCATCAACATCAGTGGCCTCCTATCTTCTTGGTCTTCTCAGCTGACTCATAACATTAACATCCTCTTCACGCCGACAGCTTATCCCTCATTATAACTTTACTCATCGCGATGCTATCTGATGCAGCATATTTTGAAGTGTATTCAAAGTATGCCTCTATGTGTTGTTGTTACTTGACACTACTGTGCCATTCACATTGTAGAAGAAGACTGCAACATGAAACTCATCCTCATACAGCTGTCTTATGAATAGTCACTTTGTTGTGCTCCTCCTGTGTCTCAGCAAAAAATTAGATTTCGGCAAAAATCTACAGAAGTGATGTAAAATATGTGATATGTAAGCTAACGTTGACTCCTGGTTTCACACAGACATGGACGGCGGTCTCCTGGGTGAAAGCCCCTTCATCTCGTAGACCCCAGCCCTCTAACCGACTTGGCTTACGAGGATTATAGATACGTTGATGTGGGTTATATACATATGATTGTGCATTACTTTTAGTAGGTAAAGCTACAGCCTGAACCTGCTCGATTTTGGTGTTTCTCCGGTCTTCAAAGTTGAAAAAAGCTGGCAAGTTTCTGTCTCTGATGGAAAATGATGAGTTTAATGCCACTGTTTGCTTTTTGAGCGACGTTGTCCACCATTTGAACCAACTCAACTTGGAGTTGCAGGGCAGGGATAAAACAGCTTGTGGAGAAGCTTCATGCTTTTCAAAGGAAGCTCTCACTTTTCTCTGTTGATCTTTGTCCTGGGAGGATGCTCCACTTCCCCACATTGAGGAGTTCTGGCCTACAAATTACAGAAATGATGTCAGGCTTCATTGACTTGTTGAAAAACAACTTTGCCACAAGGTTTCATGATTTTAGCACCCCCAGTGGAGTTATGACATTTGTAAAGGATCCTTTCTCTGTGAACGTTCAATCTGACTTTGCATTGAAAGGAAAGGAACTTTTATCCTCTGTGGATGAGGGGCCTTTACAACTGGAAACCATTGACATTCAGTCATCAGGTGACTTGCGACAGTCATGGCAGCAGGCAGGTTTTGAAAAATTCTGGACCCATGAAGTCAGCCGAGAGAAATTTCCGAACTCAAGGGATCTTGCACTTTTTGTTCTGACAATGTTTGGTTCAACGTACACTTGTGAGTCATCATTCTCACACATGAATGACATTAAAACTCACAATCGCACATCTCTTACTGACCAGCATCTACATGACTGCATGCGCATTGCCCTGACAACTTATATACCTGACTTCACTGCTCTTGCCATGTCAAAAAGATGCCATTTCTCTCATTAGATGGATGAACAGTGACCAGTGGCTGGACAGTAGAGCGAATATACTCCATGGAGAAATGTACTCTGTTCCTCCAGATCAAAGGAGAGACCGCTGAACAACGCTGGGCAAACGGACTGTATACTAGGGAAAAGATGACCTGAAAACAACAGATCAAAAACTATAAAGAGCATTTGACGACACCCTATTAACTTACTTTACTTCATTTGTTTACTTTAATGTCTTTTTTTCCCCCCCTCTGTCGTTTTCGTTTTTTTGTTTGAGTGTAAAAATACAAAAATCTATGAATAAAAAGTAAAAAAACACAAAAAACTAAAACTTACTTTTGTTCTTCACCTTCAAGTGCACTGCATGTACTCAGTGACCCATGTTGTGCTGTTGTTGAACCTCTGAACACTTTCCTTATTTTCCTCACACACACACTCACACACCATCTCATAAACAATATTGATTACGCTAAGCCTCCCCTCCACCCCTTTCTACCATCTACCATCTTGTCCTTCATTGCATCTCCACCGAGACACACCTGATTGCACCGAGGTTTACATGCCCGCTGTGTGCACTCGCTGTCTGAATAATATATTTTTTTAAAACGCGTGTTATCCTCTTCATTGCCATCGGACGCCCCGCAGAGCGAGACGACGGAGGGCGGTCGTCCGCCCGCGAGTGAAAATGCGACAAGCGGCGGTTTTAATGCGTCACCTCGTTATGCTAACGCTACCAGGGAGAGAACTCCGTGGGACGAAGACACGCATGAGCTTCAGTCGGCTTTGAAGAAGCTGAACATGCTGAAGGAATGAATCCACAGGGGGGGGGGGGGCTGTGTTTCCCCTTAGGTCTAAATGGGTACGCACGGAATGAAGTGTACTGTGTGCATGCAGTATGCCCCTCTTTCACATCCCTCTCTCGCTCTCTTTGAAGAAGCAGAGTGCGATGCATTGATGCTCACGGTGCGTGGCACATCCTCCGTGCTACATGTCACAATGTGTGAAGGAGTTGTCGAGATAAGACGGGTGTTGATACGTCTTCGACACGCGCATGGACTTTTTTTTAAATTATGGTATCTTAGACTCTGTCTTTCCATCCGTGTCTTGTTTTTCGTCGGGTCAATTATTCGTTAAAAAAAAGGACTTTGAATTTGATTTGATCGAATAAAACTCGATTGATTAATTGATTTTGATGTTTTCTGGCAGTGAACCACGGGTCAGTTTAGAGATCCACTGTGGTTTCAATGAACTAACGACAGCAAACTGCTCTATCTTTATTTGTGTTCCTGGAGTTTGTCATGGTACTACACCTACAATTCCCAGAATGCCTTTCAGCACAGTGTGAAGCCGCTGCTGTCTGCTTGTGCTTTTCAGGGGACTGGCTACCTCCCATTAGGGCAAGCCATGAGGAGACTGCATGATGACTGGATGGGGTGAGATGGAGTGAGACAGAGGCAGGGACGGGACATGTGGAGCTGTCGTCTTCATCTTTTTTAAAACTAAGTGCTAGCCACTTATATTGGCTGATTTTAGCTCGGTCTCCTAAAAACGTTCCAATGGGACAAAACTGAATTGTCAATTACATTTCCGGGGAAAAGTATTGTCTCCCAGATCAGGTTTGTTTCTGACGCCTCACAAATACATCGTGTTGGGAAGGAGGAGGTCGGGATGCGGCTGGCTGGGTCAAACAAACCTTTCACCGCGGAGACAGACAAATAGATAGACAAACTCCCCTCAGAGAGCTTTACAATCTGTACACATACGACATCCCTGATCTTTGACCTCACATCAAGAACAACTCTCAAAAAAACAGAAACAAACCTTTCAGGGCACATGTGAAAAAGATAAGACCCCTTCAGGAGAGCGAGAGAGGAGGATCCCTCTCTAGGATGGACAGAACAGATGCACAATAGATGTCATGTGACCAGATGAAGAATAGATGTCATGTGACCAGTTGAACAATAGATGTCATGTGACCAGATGAACAATATATGTCATGTGACCACATGAACAATAGATGTCATGTGACAAGATGAACAATAGATGTCATGTGACCAGATGAACAATAGATGTCATGTGACCAGATGAACAATAGATGTCCTGTGACCAGTTGAACAATAGATGTCATGTGACCAGATGAACAATAGATGTCATGTGACCAGATGAACAATAGATGTCATGTGACCAGATGAACAATAGATGTCATGTGACCAGATGAACAATAGATGTCATGTGACCAGATGAACAATAGATGTCATGTGACCAGATGAACAATAGATGTCATGTGACCAGATGAACAATAGATGTCATGTGACCAGATGAACAATATATGTCATGTGACCAGATGAACAATAGATGTCATGTGACCAGATGAACAATAGATGTCATGTGACCAGATGAACAATAGATGTCATGTGACCAGATGAACAATAGATGTCATGTGACCAGATGAACAATAGATGTCATGTGACCAGATGAACAATAGATGTCATGTGACCAGATGAACAATAGATGTCATGTGACCAGTTGAACAATAGATGTCATGTGACCAGATGAACAATAGATGTCATGTGACCAGATGAACAATATATGTCATGTGACCAGTTGAACAATAGATGTCATGTGACCAGATGAACAATAGATGTCATGTGACCAGATGAACAATAGATGTCATGTGACCAGATGAACAATAGATGTCATGTGACCAGATGAACAATAGATGTCATGTGACCAGATGAACAATAGATGTCATGTGACCAGATGAACAATAGATGTCATGTGACCAGATGAACAATAGATGTCATGTGACCAGATGAACAATAGATGTCATGTGACCAGATGAACAATAGATGTCATGTGACCAGATGAACAATAGATGTCATGTGACCAGATGAACAATAGATGTCATGTGACCGGATTGAACAATAGATGTCATGTGACCACATGAACAATAGATGTCATGTGACCAGATGAACAATATATGTCATGTGACCAGATGAACAATAGATGTCATGTGACCAGATGAACAATAGATGTCATGTGACCAGATGAACAATAGATGTCATGTGACCAGATGAACAATAGATGTCATGTGACCAGATGAACAATAGATGTCATGTGACCAGATGAACAATAGATGTCATGTGACCAGATGAACAATAGATGTCATGTGACCAGATGAACAATAGATGTCATGTGACCAGATGAACAATAGATGTCATGTGACCAGATGAACAATAGATGTCATGTGACCAGATGAACAATAGATGTCATGTGACCAGATGAACAATAGATGTCATGTGACCAGATGAACAATAGATGTCATGTGACCAGATGAACAATAGATGTCATGTGACCAGATGAACAATAGATGTCATGTGACCAGATGAACAATAGATGTCATGTGACCAGATGAACAATAGATGTCATGTGACCAGATGAACAATAGATGTCATGTGACCAGATGAACAATAGATGTCATGTGACCAGTTGAACAATAGATGTCATGTGACCAGATGAACAATAGATGTCATGTGACCAGATGAACAATAGATGTCATGTGACCAGATGAACAATAGATGTCATGTGACCAGATGAACAATAGATGTCATGTGACCAGATGAACAATAGATGTCATGTGACCAGATGAACAATAGATGTCATGTGACCAGATGAACAATAGATGTCATGTGACCAGATGAACAATAGATGTCATGTGACCAGATGAACAATAGATGTCATGTGACCAGTTGAACAATAGATGTCATGTGACCAGATGAACAATAGATGTCATGTGACCAGATGAACAATAGATGTCATGTGACCAGATGAACAATAGATGTCATGTGACCAGATGAACAATAGATGTCATGTGACCAGATGAACAATAGATGTCATGTGACCAGATGAACAATAGATGTCATGTGACCAGATGAACAATAGATGTCATGTGACCAGTTGAACAATAGATGTCATGTGACCAGATGAACAATAGATGTCATGTGACCAGATGAACAATAGATGTCATGTGACCAGATGAACAATAGATGTCATGTGACCAGATGAACAATAGATGTCATGTGACCAGATGAACAATAGATGTCATGTGACCAGATGAACAATATGTCATGTGACCAGATGAACAATAGATGTCATGTGACCAGATGAACAATAGATGTCATGTGACCAGATGAACAATAGATGTCATGTGACCAGATGAACAATCGATGTCATGTGACCAGATGAACAATAGATGTCATGTGACCAGATGAACAATAGATGTCATGTGACCAGATGAACAATCGATGTCATGTGACCTGATGAACAATAGATGCCATGTGACCAGATGAAGAATAGATGTCATGTGACCAGATGAACAATCGATGTCATGTGACCAGATGAACAATCGATGTCATGTGACCAGATGAACAATCGATGTCATGTGACCTGATGAACAATAGATGTCATGTGACCAGATGAACAATCGATGTCATGTGACCAGATGAACAATAGATGTCATGTGACCTGATGAACAATAGATGTCAGGTGACCAGATGAACAATAGATGTCATGTGACCAGATGAACAGTGATATAAACATGCATCAACATCAGTGGCCTCCTATCTTCTTGGTCTTCTCAGCTGACTCATAACATTAACATCCTCTTCACGCCGACAGCTTATCCCTCATTATAACTTTACTCATCGCGATGCTATCTGATGCAGCATATTTTGAAGTGTATTCAAAGTATGCCTCTATGTGTTCTTGACATTACTGTGCCATTCACATTGTAGAAGAAGACTGCAACATGAAACTCATCCTCATACAGCTGTCTTATGAATAGTCACTTTGTTGTGCTCCTCCTGTGTCTCAGCAAAAAATTAGATTTCGGCAAAAATCTACAGAAGTGATGTAAAATATGTGATATGTAAGCTAACGTTGACTCCTGGTTTCACACAGACATGGACGGCGGTCTCCTGGGTGAAAGCCCCTTCATCTCGTAGACCCCAGCCCTCTAACCGACTTGGCTTACGAGGATTATAGATACGTTGATGTGGGTTATATACATATGATTGTGCATTACTTTTTGTAGGTAAAGCTACAGCCTGAACCTGCTCGATTTGGGTGTTTCTCCGGTCTTCAAAGTTGAAAAAAGCTGGCAAGTTTCTGTCTCTGATGGAAAATGATGAGTTTAATGCCACTATTTGCTTTTTGAGCGACGTTGTCCACCATTTGAACCAACTCAACTTGGAGTTGCAGGGCAGGGATAAAACAGCTTGTGGAGAAGCTTCATGCTTTTCAAAGGAAGCTCTCACTTTTCTCTGTTGATCTTTGTCCTGGGAGGATGGTCCACTTCCCCACATTGAGGAGTTCTGGCCTACAAATTACAGAAATGATGTCAGGCTTCATTGACTTGTTGAAAAACAACTTTGCCACAAGGTTTCATGATTTTAGCACCCCCAGTGGAGTTATGACATTTGTAAAGGATCCTTTCTCTGTGAACGTTCAATCTGACTTTGCATTGAAAGGAAAGGAACTTTTATCCTCTGTGGATGAGGGGCCTTTACAACTGGAAACCATTGACATTCAGTCATCAGGTGACTTGCGACAGTCATGGCAGCAGGCAGGTTTTGAAAAATTCTGGACCCATGAAGTCAGCCGAGAGAAATTTCCGAACTCAAGGGATCTTGCACTTTTTGTTCTGACAATGTTTGGTTCAACGTACACTTGTGAGTCATCATTCTCACACATGAATGACATTAAAACTCACAATCGCACATCTCTTACTGACCAGCATCTACATGACTGCATGCGCATTGCCCTGACAACTTATATACCTGACTTCACTGCTCTTGCCATGTCAAAAAGATGCCATTTCTCTCATTAGATGGCAAATGTAGGCGAATTACATGCAAGTTAATAGGCATATTAGTCAAGCAAGCAACTAAGGTTCATTTTTGTAACAAAGATGTAATTATGATGTTATTCACCTCATATATCCACTTAATGTTTTGCTTGATGTGGTTTGGTTCAGCTGGACTGAATATTGAGGTATCTGAGGCTATTTAATTATAGACAGATATGCGAAATGCAGTGTGTCTGCATTGTTTGTGTACTTTTGGCCACAGCAGATTAACTGATTAACCCTGTTATTGTTTAAAGAGGTGCACAATTGGACTGTTACAGTGATTGTTCCGTCAGTGATTATAGTTAAATGCAGTTTGAAACATTTTGATCTCATTAATTGTCATGCATTGTTATGTTATAATTCAATAGTTGGTACAGCTATGTACAATAAAGTGAATGTTTTTGTTCGTGAATTGCATTTCTCCAATGGCTTGGTTATTGCTCACCTGGTTTGATTTTTGAATCCTTGGGCCTATGTTTTTAAGCACTTACAAAATAGAATATTGACTCCTTCAGTATATATTTGTAATTTCTTTATTTGTTACCGTGATTACTCATATCCTCCGGCCCCTGACTTTGCCTCAGTTTCAAGAACCGGCCCCAGCTCCAAACTAATTGAAGAGCCCTGCTGTACACGTCTGTTTATCAGGCGTCCGAAGACGAGGCGGTGAAAACCTTCCTGCTGGTTTAATTATTTTGGAGCATCCCTTGTCTCACTTGCCCTGGGGTGCCTCTAGTAAAGCATGCAGAAAAAGAATCAATGCACTCATCTATGCTTTCCCCTGGTGAATGGAACCCGGAGGCAGAGGGGTTGGACCGTCTTCTTCTCCGAGGGTATCTCAATTAGCCGACGTTCACCTGACACTCTGCCACAGGAAACTTCCCCTCATGCTCTCCGACGCTGTCGAGGTTTAGACGGCACGCGGTCCTCCGTGGCATGGAGAGACCGAGACAAACAAATCACATACAAATAGTTGTTTGCTGCGGTTCGGAGGTTTGAATGCTAAACACACCTTCAACACACCGTAGACAAGGTTCATACACATGTTGACCAATCGACGACCATGACCTTTCCATGACCTGTCCACGACTTTAAACCAAATGTCCATGATGTGAAATATCGGTGTATACATGAGTAAATACCTTAAATGACAAATGAATGAGAGATAGTCTCATAGTTTGATTAAAGAATAAATATTCATATACATTTGTATTCTTTCAATCAAACTCAGCGGAAATTAACACATGAATAAAACACATTTCCAGGACTTTTCCAAAACTTTTGGGATTAAAATGTTTTTCAAGGACTTTTCCAGGCCTGGAAATAACCATTTTTAAATTCCATGACTTTTCCAGGTTTTCCATGACCGTACGAACCCTGCGTCCCTGGCTGTTGCGGTTCCGGTGAAAGCTATGAGACCGGGCGCTTTTCTTAGGGGGATGGAAATAAATCCCCCACACACACACATTTCACACCTGAAGGATCTATGATGTCAATCATAGACTGTCACATCAAAGCGGGGCCTTGGGGTGTATCCACACGTTGCTGGCCTAATTGATCTTAGCTCAGATTGAATGCAGTCGCTTTTAAAATCACTAGCAGTGACATGGAAGAAAAACACCTCCCTACAATCCACACATTTTAACGCAGAATTATAAAGTCACGTGAAGAGATCAGAACTAAAACACGCCGGTCGGTTTTCATACATGCGTGAATGCAATAGCCTGTTTTATGAATCCACAAAGAAGTGCTGTCGCCATCCGTCCAATCGGCTTCATTGCCATAATTCAGCCTGTTCAATCGTGATATTGAAGGTTCATCATGGAAGGAAAATAATACTGAACTTTTAGGAAGAAGAACAAATCATTGAGCAAATCTTGAGCTCAGTGATCATTGATATAGCAGTAAACAACTATTATCTACGTAAAGAGATAGTGGAGTAATGTCTACCTGGACAAACAAGAGTTTTATATAAAGACTTCTCTAGCTTGTCCCCAGAGGAGACATGCCAGAGAATATGAATTATATATATATATGAACATATATATATTGTAACACGGATGCTTTCAATAGTCCTTGAAGAATAGCTTCTTCCACAAAGGGCTCTTTGAGAAATGAGTTGTTAATGGAACCCTGAGTGTTACAAAGAGCCTTTCTTCCAACTAGTGTTCTTCAGAAGCCGAAAGGTTCTCGGCAGAACCTTTGTCTGACTCTTATGCCCGATAGGATCCAAGAGGTTCCTTTTGGTAAGAATTGTCTTCAGTTCCCGTGCTGCGCTGTCTCCACCTGTCGATGGCTGACCTGCAACCTTCTGTCTTCCTCGTGGGTTTCTTCTCTGAGCACTTTGAGGACTTCGAGGGTCCTTTTCTATTCTACCATCTAATGTACTGCAAGTTATTGTTTGGATAATTAATCATTCACTCAGTCTTGCACTGATTACTTAAATAATGCAAAACTGAATTTATTCCAGTGTGCATATATATACATGTGTGTGTGTGTGTATACTATGCCACTGCTATAGTGTATGGGGTATTTATAAACCACAGACTTGGTAATGGTTGGCCTTAATTCTTCTTCTGAAGCGTTAGTCTCCATGATCCCGTCCTTTGTGACACAACAACGTACGTTTTGCTGAAAACAGTTGCCTGTTAATCAGACGAGTGCAGCTGTTCTCCCTCAGACGAGCCTTTGCAGCCCCAGAGACCGGATTGACTCACTGGGATCTGGAGGGGAAAGTGCTGCAATGTCTAGTTACAACCAGTGTGGGGCGCTCTCACACTGAGAAAAAGCTTCCTCTGTGCATCGGAGTAAGTGATTACCTCTGCAATAAAAACGCTGTGGTTCCAGTGTGCATGTGGGACTTCTCAAGAGTGTGTATCAAATATCTGTAAAATGGTTACACATCATAATAATACATCCACTGTGTGAATAGTCGTGGTGTGTTCATGACCTCTAGTCTGTTCTCGGGGTCATGGAGCGATCTCCATTCACACACAGTGACCAACGTGCAGCCGTAGCCCGTGAGAGGCCGAACCGCGCCGTTGCTCGATGCCGGTAATACCTGCTGTCGGTTGTGGCGTCTTCCTTCAGGGCGAGAAGTTGACGATCAAAAGGTTGTTTAGGGCCCGAGGCGTGAGAACACGACGTCTCAGGCATCGAGACGGACGCCTCCTCGCTTGAACGCCGGCGAGCTCCCACATGAAGCCTCGTGCTGAGGAAAAGGATATCAGCAGCGTGTCGGTTCTGGATGGGTTTCTGCACTCGGGGCCTCGATTACCCTTCGCTCCAACCGCTCTCTTTCCTCTTGTATCTCTTTCCCGGAGAGCTTCAATTCATTGGCAGAGATATCAAAAGGCTGCATTCAGGAGATGTATAGCTGATAACATAACCCTCCGAAGGGAGCTCCATCACACCGGCTTCCAGCATATCATATCACGGAAAAACCCCGATCCTGAATACAAAACTAAAGGGAAGACGGCGTAAACAGGCAGGGGAGGTCGACTCGGCTGGGCTTCTGTAGTTCTTCTTTATCCGCGGCAGGATTAGGGTCCTTTCAACCACAATAACCACGGCTCTGAAAACACATCCAGGGATTGTAGGAACTTCCCCCAGCTGTTGTCTCTCCCTCCCCTTTCATGTACGTCAAATCCTTGATGGGAACGGGACCCCGATGGAGAGCATTGCATAAGGTCCTCATTAATTCATGTTAATAGTCTCAGCCCAGGCATTTAGGAAATCCTGATTAATAGTCAGACTATTCATAATGGGGGATGGTCAATTTGCCAAGCTGAATTAGATGTAATGTACTTAGTCTAGTGTCGTGAAAACGGATATGATGAGCGTCTCTGTACTCTACATATAAGAACAATGCAACTCGCTGACTCAACCGACTGTGACAGGATCAATAGCGTCGATCGGCTCAGCTCTTTGCAGCTTTCAGCCACTTTTCAGCTCCACTGTCTTGGTTCACTGGTCAGCGTGAGTCCAGAGCAGCTGTCACTGACTTCTCAGCTCTGGAAGTCACACACACACACACATGTCGGTTATACACCACCGCAAACAAAGAAAGAGGTCAACTATCGGCAGGCAGTGGCTGGTGAAGCCATGTGCAGTCACAACAAGCCAAAGGGAGAGCGCCCAGTTTGTGACCCACAAATGACGGTACTGCAGCGACCCTGTAAAGTGGGCTTTGTCTTTGGAGGGGTCGTCAACCCTCTCGCTAGCATTCACAGTAATGGTGCGTCCACACCAAAAGCGATGCGATTTTTTCACGCGACCGAATCCCATGTAAAGTCAACGTACAGACGCGTGTGGCTGCGATAGACGCAACATTTTTCCGGGCGGCGCGATTGGGGCGTTTGGGGCGACGCAATGTGGGCGAAGCATTTACAGTTGCGCGTTTTCAGCGGCGCAATTTTCGCCCCTAGTTGAAATATTTCAACTTTGAGGCGGTAATGTCGGTAATTATTGCGTGAACACGGCAAATGGTCGAGCGAGTAAACGCACGCGGTTTGGGCGACGCGAAAAATCGCATCGCTTTTGGTGTGAACGCACCTTTAGGCATGTGCACGCTGGTCGAGGTGCGTGCCTGTGATTGGTGGAGCAGAGGGGAGGCGGGGTTAACCCGTCTGTTAGACGAGTACCGTGTTGTTGCGCCTGTTCGTGCTGTAGAATAAGAGTTCCTCGTCAGTGTGTTGGAGAACGCGAACAATAAAATATTCCTTCAAGGACGTCAACCTGTTTCCTTGCCGCGAGCGAGTCAAACGTACCGAAGCGTTACAGTCCGTTTGTTTGGTACCGTGACCATTGGTCTCCACCAACTCTTGGGTATCTTTAGCTGCTGAATGCTCCACTGCGTCCAACAGCAATAGTTGCGTGAGTGACTTTGTATGTCTGACGTTTGGATCTTGGTGGTTTGTGTACGATGAGTTTAAAAAAGATGCTGCTGGTATCGTGGTTGATCAAAGTGGTGAGAGTGAACCACAAGAACTAAATACAACTGAGCCCTGAAGCCTAAACAAAGTGTCTAAAGGCACTGTAGCCCTCTGTAGAACCGTGGACTCGATATAAGAAGTGGACATAGGAACTGTGACATCGCCAATTGTTTTGTGGACTTCGATATTTAAAGCCTTGAGTTTGGAATTTTGCCCGTCGCCATCTTAGTTTTTTGCAGTTGCCATCTTGTTTCACCCAAGATGGGGAGCCAAGTACAACCGACGTGGTTCTCAAACTTTTTCTGTCATGCCCAACTTTGGAGGAAGCAAAATCTTCACGCCCCACCGCCCCAACTAAATTATCTATGTTGACTTTTTATTGAAATTACTTGCATTGTTATAACAACAAGTTAAGTTATACATGTGCAAATAAAGCACACTGGCGAAGAAATAGCTTATAGTGGCTGCAACTAACCTGGATATCTTTTCAAGATAATAACAATGTGTATAACAACCGGTGAAAAACTAAACAAAACAAGTTCAAATCTGAATTAATGACTGTACTTTGAACTTGTGTCATATGTAAAGTTCTCAATAAAAGGTCTTTCATCGTTTCTTCCTGCGCCCCACCTGTAGTACCACTGTGCACCACCAGAGGGGCGCACCCCACAGTTTGAGAACCACTGGTCTAAAAGGCACTCAAGCCCTCTGTAGAACCATGGACTATATAAAGGAAGTGGACATGACATCGCCAATTGTTTTGTGGACTTCGATTTTGAAGCCTTGAGTTTGGTATGTTGCCCGTCGCCATCTTGGTTTTTCACAGTCGCCATCTTGACACGTAAACGTGACCCAAGAACGCTGAATTGAAGAAGACTTGTCACGAGAGATGGAGACATACAGTAAACTCATGTTTACGATGTTTACTGAGGGAATGAATCAAAATAAGATAAACAAATGAGACAAACAGATTGTGCAGAGCATTGGAAAAATACTTTTATTAACTGAAAGAAAAATGATCTCTCTGCAGCAACTATGTGCTAACCCAGCCCTTGCACCCTCTCTAAGGGTCCTAATGCTATCCTGAAGTAGAGGTATTGATTTATAAAACCCCTCAGACATCTTTTATGAAAAGTTCCACGATTAGAAAAAAAACCTCTGACTGCTTTCCTTCCAGCGGAGTACCATGGGATGTCTTGGCATCCGTCGAGCCTTTCACGGACCGCCGTGTTTCTGAGCACATCTCTGACTCTCGGAGGCCCGTCCATGCGCCATTTATTTATCTATTCGCTGCACTCAGACATGTTTGGCCATCCACGTCTCCGGTGTGGGGGCCTCTCACCGAGTGTTTTACGCTCCTCCAGCACTGAGCAGCGCTTTTTCAAACTTTTCCTGATCCGATGTGAGGTCCCGGATCAGGGATGTTGTATGTGTGTACGGATTGTAAAGCCCTCTGAGGAGAATTCGTCATTTGTGATATTGGGCTGTATAAAATAAACTGAATTGAATTTAAAAGCAGCGCGAACATTCTAATAATAGCGTAAGAGCCACACGTGTGTTATATGATGAATCAGAATTTCAGGAAAGTTTATCATTTTATTTCTGAATTACAGAAACATTTATGTTAAAGACAGACGCTCCCTGGACAGAGATTTAATGACGTTATGACAGCAGCAGGTGGAAAGCAACAAGCTGAATTAGGCACTAGAGCACATCGTTTTTCTATCGTAAGATATTGTAACATACCGTGTCATATCGTATGATCGTAAGAGTTTATTTATTTTGTGTGTTTTTTTGCTACATCAAATACAGACAAAAGGAAAAGGATACGATCTTATGTTATTTGCGTCAGGAAAAGGAACTTTTCATACTCTGTCATATTCACTGAATGTTTATGCAACTCTTTTCCATCCGATCCCCTCAATGCCACTATGCTGTCTTCATCTCGGCACACCGTCATTACACTTCTTTTTCTTACCTATTTCCACTTGGAGCAAAAGGACTGAACCTAAGAAACTGGAGGTGGACCTCTTTGATCTGGAGCTGCTGATGGAAAACAGCGCACACGGCACCTCAAAGGAGCGCCAGTTGGTTCCATCCGTCCCTCTGATGATTATTTGCCCTTTATTTCCCCCCCACCAGTCTATTATTCATCTGGATGATCCCCCACGTATCTATTTCCAGCCACCAGGTCAGTCATATGCTGCTGATAATTGAATCCTCGGATGGAATGAGCATATTTACTGGGGCTGCTACGCCATCTGTTACACTGTCTCTCTAACCTTATCAAAATCAAATGGGCAGAGAAATATTCTGTGAAATATCAAATGCACCACCGGGGGGGCTTTGTCTCATATCTATGGAAATGTGTGTTTTCTGCAGTCAAAGTTGCTGCCCGGCAGCCACTGCATCCTCAGTGTCAGTGAGACAGGAGCCGTTTGGTTCCATTCAAACCACATCGGATCAAGACCTTTTAGGAAAACAAACACTCAGCCGGTCGGAAGCTTGTTTTCTGTCTTCCATATATTATTGTCGAAAAATACAGGGGACACATGGCAACAGCTGTTGAAGAAGCTGTTCTTCTTCAGCATGTCCTTCTGACGGTGAGCTGCTGTCAATGCAAATACACGTTATCCAGTATGTCCCTGAGAATACACACCATACTACTGTGAACTATTCATATACTGTCATATTCAGTCATATTCATTGAATGTGTTGCAACTCTGTAATGCTTCCTTCTGTGCACATGACAATTATTCTGCAGTCCATCCTGGAGAGGGATCCTCCTCTGTTGCTCTCCTGAAGGGTTCTTCACATTTTTACTCTCGTTTTTTTTGATCCGATGTGAGGTCAAAGGTCAGGGATGTCGTATGTGTACATCTTGTAAAGCCCTCTGAGGAGAATTTGGAATTTGTAATATCGGGCTCTACAAAACAAAATAAACTGAATATGTGCATTCTGGATATTGCACTGCGAGACAATTGATTGGGCTAGAGTTCCTAGGACTGTGGGTTTCAAATCCATTAGGAAATCTGCTTCGTAAAATTTTACGAGGACTGAAATGCTTTGAAACCATCCGTAAGTCTCAAAAGGACTTGGTTTTTTCACAGAAGAACTACTCAATGGGTGACCTTTAACTCCATGGGCTACCTTTTAACTCTCACTGGTGCCAGCTAGCCGCTGACTGCAAAAGTATTTGTGACCAAAGCCCACACTAACTGCAACATAGTCAGGTTTATTCATCTATAAATGCTGTTCAGACAACAAAATGAAATGTTCAAGTATGTTTTGAGGGAATCGTTCCATCTACTGCTGTATAGTCGTCATCCTGGAGGTTATAATGTGCCTGCTATCACTCGTATGTTAAGGAGTGACTTTTCTAAGGTGCAAAAATGCAGGGGTGATAATTAAAAATTTCGATTTTGTGAGAGAATAAGCCCATTCATGCAAAGTAGTGGCATGCATACTTAAATATCATATGACTATAGCATTTAAATAATATTGATACTACATCATATGCTCCAGCTAAAAGTTAGACAGGTGTGCTGTCGATAAACGGATGCGATCCAAGACGTAGTGGGACCTTTGCATACATGTTCCATGCGTTATATGAGAAACATCGTGGGCAAGTCGTCATTGGGAACACGTGTTGGCAGAAGTTATACATCGCAGACTCAAAGACAGAAGAAGATCCTGCCTTCACAGTCTATCTGGGTGATTATAGTCCATTGATCACTTAAACCATCAGACTGGAGTCTTATGGATTCCACACCTTGTTACACTCTATATTCTTCTTCTCAAAGGACTTCAGAGAATGCATTGCTGTAGATCCACATTCATGTCTCCAGAGTTGTGTATTGCATTATAAATGTTTGTTTTCTAGATCATATATCTTTTTATCTCACGTCTTTTAGGTCCAGGCTATAGCAAAACCGCCGTGTTATTTCGTTTGTGAAAATGCACTGATTGTCAGCGATGAGTTATATCATCGGAATTGAGATCAAGAAAATGCCAGCATGTTTTGTAGTTGAGTCCTCTCTTGGTTCCATCCTACCTCTCGCCAATCAGAAGTGGCGTTCACTTCCTGTTGTCTGTCAACTTCCTGTTCTCATTAGACAGACTCCTCGTAGGTTGTAGCGGTGGTCATGTTAGGAGACGAGCTCTCTGTCGGTCTCCTATACCTTCCATCACCTAACTGTTGAATCCTAATTAAGCAACATTCAGTTTCAATTTATTTGTATAGCCCAATTTCACAAATTTGTCTTGAGTGCTTTACAATCTGTACACATTGACATCCCTGCCCCAAAACCTCACATCGGATCAGGAAAAACTCCCAAATAACCCTTCAGGGGGGAAAAAGGGAAGAAACCTTCAGGAGAGCAACAGAGGAGGATCCCTCTCCAGGATGGACAGATGCAATAGATGTAATGTGTACAGAAGGACAGATTTAGAGTTAAAATACATTCAATGAATATGACAGAGTGTGTGAATAGTTCATAGTAGGCATATTCCACGATGGAGACCTCCACGATCCATCAGGCAGATGGCGGTGGGGAGGAGTGGGTGGAGTCTCAACAGTGGGCGGAGTCTCAACAGGACAGTGGCGTTGTCAGGAGCAGGAATTCCACGACCCAGACCTCGATGATCCATCAGCAGATAGGATCTATGCCGTCTCATAGGGTCCGATGACCCCATGAGACGTGAAGTCAAAGGACTCCGGGGAGAAAGCAGAGTTAATAACGTGTGATTGAGAGATGAAAATTCATCCTTAAGGAGAGAAAAAAGAGGAGATAGGTACTCAGTGCATCCTAAACGTCCCCCGGCAGCTATAAGCCTATAGCAGCATATCAAGGGGCTGGACCAGGTGAACCTGATTCAGCCCTAACTATAAGCTCTGTCAAAGAGGAAAGTCTTCAGTCGACTCTTAAACGAGGTGACTGTGTCTGCCTCCCGGACTGAAATTGGAAGCTGGTTCCATAAAAGAGGAGATAGGTACTCAGTGCATCCTAAACGTCCCCCGGCAGCTATAAGCCTATAGCAGCATACCAAGGGGCTGGACCAGGTGAACCTGATTCAGCCCTAACTATAAGCTCTGTCAAAGAGGAAAGTCTTAAGTCGACTCTTAAACGAGGTGACTGTGTCTGCCTCCAGGACTGAAATTGGAAGCTGGTTCCATAAAAGAGGAGCTTGATAACTAAAGGCTCTGGCTCCCATTCTACTTTTTAAGACTCTAGGAACTACAAGTAGTCCCGCATTTAGTGAGCGCAGCGCTCTAGTGGGGCAATATGGTACTACAAGCTCCTTAAGATATGATGGTGCATCACCAATCAAGGCTTTGTAGGTTAATTTTAAAAGTGATTCTTGATTTTACGGGAAGCATGGTACATGATACTATTGAATCAAACAATACCCATAATGCAATGGGAGAGTAGTGTGCCGGCGCCACTGGGAATCAACATTGCACTGCGTGGGGATCTTCAGCTCTGAGCTGCTCTCTGCTCATTGTCTTTGGTTTGCTGCTCAATGTGATTAAGTCCCAGAGGCCCTCACACACTCCTCGAGAACGAGATTGTTGTGTTGTCTAGCACACCCTGTATGAAGTAGCAGAGAGTAAAAAAGTGAGTGATGAAGAGTCAAACATGTAGCAAGCCAAAGAAACCTGAATATGTTGCTCTGCAAGCCGGCACTAAAAACTAATCACCAAAAATGTTGCGAAAACTCTGTGTATACATGAGTATGTATCTTAAATGACAATAGTTTGATTAAAAGAATAAATATTTATAGAAATGTTCATTCTTTTAATCAAACTGTCAATGAACATACAAATATGACACATTTCCATGACTTTTCCAAAACTTTTGGGATTTAATTTTTTTCATGTACTTTTCCAGGCCTGGGAATAACCATTTTAAAATTACACGGCTTTTTCAGGTTTTCCCATGACCGTATGAACCCTGATTTTAGTATTTATATGACATTGTAAATACTTCAGTTGAGCCACAGGGCTTGATGGCACAGAGAGAAACTGAAAGGGGAACACAGTGTGGTTGTCTGATTTCTACTGCATTGCAATTTCAAAATCTTCATTACGTTTATAAGTCTGCTCACTCTTCCCTCCTTGCACTCTCTGCTGCACTTTTATGGGCGCAGCGTCGGCTGTTGACTGATTGCCAATCAGCTAGAGCAGCTGGCTGATTACCAACCAGCCAGCAGCCGAGGCCAATTACAGACCCCACCCCCACAGCTGCCACAATCAGCAATAGTATTCTTGCATTGACCAATCAAGCACATGCACAACGTTGCTATTGGTTGAGGGTGGGCCAGTCAAAGTTCACGGGCGATGCAAATGAGATTTTGTCTCAGGATTCAAATGTTTCATTTGCCACTTTGTTCGCATTGAATGGAAGTGAATGGGTCAGCTGACTAATAAATGTTTATTATAAGTAAGGTTGGGTCCCGAAAACCGGACATTTCGGTGCTTCCTTTCGGTGCCTGAGCCGATTGAAATTGAAAAAAAAAATGCTATTGAACTTCTCTGGTGACTCCGCCCTGTTAGCGGGTTAAGATAGCCTATCATTTAACTTTGAAAGCAGAGGCATGCGCCGTGTGTGACTACGTGAGGCCGTGCGGAACACATCAGCGTCAGGCTGGGCGCGACGGGGAGACCGTCACCGGTCCCCCTGAACACGTGGAGACCGATGATGACGAGAGCAGCCTTGACTCAGAATAGTACCGTAACGTTGATTGCAAGTCTTGCATTCATAAAAGTAGGCCAACAAATAATAAATTATCCATTATAACCATGTTTAAGCTACGAGCACGACAGTCTGATATCCGTTTTTTATCAGTACGGCCATCAGAACGGCTTTTTAATGTCGTCATTGTCAATCATCATTTTGTGTTTTTTTTTTTAAAGTATCGTTTCAGGCACCGTTTAGGTATCGTTTTAAGAGTACCAGTTTAGCACCGGTATCGGAAAAAACCCAAACGATACCCATCCCTAATTATAAGAGCAGCTTCTTAAAAATGGTTAATCTTCTTTCAATTTCAAGTGGTGCTTTCCTATCAATGGGGACATCTGGGATAGCTAAGTAGGTTCTCAGGCATGAACTTTTTTGCAAACCAGAAAACCTGTGACTCATTTCCAGTCACTCTGAAGTGACATAATGTGGATTCCGTCCAGCGAATCAGAAATTTGGAATTGCAAGATCTCACCTTGTTAGCTGGAAGAAAGAGAAAAACAGAAAATACTAGTTTCCGGTGAGGGCACGAATATATAATTACTACATCTTAGCAAATATAACACACAGATGTGAATGTGGCAGCCAGAAGTCCAATCTTCATCTGCATGCATCATATGTCTGTGCCTTATGAAACATGCATGCACACACACACACACACACACACACACATACACACACACACAGTCTCTTGGGATGGACAGTGCTGAGAGCAAATAGACCAGAAGGGGTTGACAGTCTCGGATGGTCAAAGCTGAGATGGGGAAAATGTGCAGGACTGATGTACTCGAGCCCTGGGCATTGAACAATTACAAAGAGACTCCCCTCTTTGATGTGGGATCTATTAGTGGGCCCACAGAAGTATGCGTGCGTTTGCTGTCTGAGGGAGAGCGAGAAGCACCACTGCTGAGAAGCACCACTGCTGGCAGTGCATTGTTCCGCCTCTTTCCTTCAATTTTTTCCCTAATGAGCAAGGAGTAGCAAGACCTCGCGACTCACTTCTACCTCCTCAAGGTCTCCGCCTCCACATGTACGCAGCCTGAATTCTAATTTAATAAGGCTTAAGGCTATACGGCTCACCAGAGTAGAAAAAAACCCAAGCCAAGTATATTCTCACTCTGACAGACTTAACTTAAGTAAAACAACAACAACTAAACCCTGGCCATCGTTGTTTTTTATATCAAAAAATAAGAAAAGCAGTTTTTATATTTTTCTGTGATGACTCAAAAGACACAATAACATTTATGTTTTGTGATTATAAAAGGTACACATCCAACGTGAGCATGAATGTCAGAGAAACATAAATTGAAAATAGTAATACTGTATCTCTGGATTGCTTGAAACCTGGCTTATTGGACCATTGGGCAATAACAGTTAGTTGGCCCGACTTCAAAAAGAAAAATTCAGCATGTTACTACACGTGTAGTTTGAGCTTTGCTCCATCAGGTGGAACGGAGAGTAAAACACAATTAGAAAGTTTTGAAGAAATAATATGGATCTGTGCAAGCCATGAAATTGTGAGACGACATCAAAGCCAGTCGGTCAGTACGGGAGCAGAATTCCAATCCACGCTCAAGCCCAGAGCCCCAGTCACGTTCAACTCAAAATCGAATGAATACTGAGACCGGGATGCAGCCACTGTGGGCAACTGGCATCAGTTGTTAGAGTTTGTGGAGGTAGGTAGACTGACAGGCTTCTTACACATTTTGACCCATGTATTTCCAGGGCTTTTCCATGACTTTAAACCAAATTTCCATGAACAAACTGAAATCTCGGTGTCTACATGAAAAAGTGAGAAAATGTAGTATTTAAACAATGTGAATTCCAAAGCATACAGTATACCTTAAATGAAACAAATTAATGAGAGACAATACTTTGATTAAAAGAATAAACGTTTATATACATGTTTATTCTTATAAAAATGTATATAATGTTTTTTCTTTTAATCAAAATGTTCCTTTATATGCAAATCCATCTGTTTGGAGTGTAAATAGTGGTTCAGGCTTTTGTCAGACAGAAAGAGATCGGTCCTTCAACACGTTGACAACGTGACTCTTGAAGTGACGGAGACCCAATGAACAGATGAGCGTTTGCTTTCAACACAAGCGTCACATATCAGACTGGCATCTTCGGATGATTTAAAAGAACAATGTGAATTGTTAACCTTCAGTGGCCACATTACCACCACAGTTAGGGCGTCACTTTGTTACAGCATCGGGTATCCGCGCCTGCTTGTACCGGAGAGAGAGACGCGCTTCTCGGCGTAGCAGTTGCCCTCGCTGTGGTGAGCTAGCCGGTGATGGAGGAGCCGTAGCTCTGCTAGCCGTAGCTCCACTAGCCGTAGCTCCGCTAGCCGTAGCTCTGCTAGCCGTAGCTCCGCTAGCTCAGCGCTGTGATGTCTGCTTCCTTTAGCACGGCTTGTTAATGTCGCCTCTCTCATGTTTGACATGTCTAATGTGTTGCCACCACACTGAGTAGCCAACATTTAATCTACACTTCTCTGTATAGAATATCCAGACCTTTTCCCGAGCTATGGCCAGCGAACTTTCCAGTTAAGGTGCGTTCACTTGCAACGGGAAAAAAAATTTGCGCCGCCAGTAAGAGAGCGTATGCCGGTTTATATTTTGAGGGTCTTTCGTTCAAAAACAAATTAATTATTTCAAACTCGGCGTAAATGAACATGTGAATATAACAAATGTCCATGACTTTTCCCAAACTTTAGTGATTTAAGTTTTTCCATGACTTTTCCAGGCCTGCAAATAACCATTTTAAAATTCCGAGACTTTTCCAGGTTTTCCATGACCGTACGAACCCTGTAGAAAGGTCCACTTGGACATTTCTAGAAGGCTGTTGGACACGTTCAACTGTGTAGACTCTTTGCAAGCCTTGTTAGCTGTGGTGCAAAATTGGTTTCTTCCATTTTAAGGGGACTTAAACAAAAGAAAGAATAATCCAAGATGTCCGCCCAACATTGTGGCTCAACGCTCACCAGTGAGATGTCAGGTCGATCAGCCCTGTTTGCAAGTTCCAAATGGCCAGTGGTGGAAGAAGTGCTCATTTGACTCGTTATGCTCAAAGAGTGTAATCATGTGATATACTGTAGCTAATATATTATCTTAAAGCATCGTCAAATATAGTATTACTGCGTGATGATTTTCCATTCACATGTATGACATATTCTAAGCTGTCTGAGGCGAATATATCACAAATCTAGGTGTGTAACGGTCCGTATCATCGATGTAAAGCAAAAACATTGTGACATGTTATCATCTTTAAGATACGCCTTGGTTTAGAAATTTCCAAGCCACCTCGATGTTAATTCAATTACACTTATTTTATATAGCCCAATTTTATTTTTGTGGCTCAAGCTAGATGGGGCCAGGCCCTGTGGCCCTCTGTTGGCCAGACGCCACTGCTGACAGGTAACTCGCTCATCGCCGATTGTCATCCTGCATCATTCACGTCTACCACAAGGGGGACGCTCCTCAATGCTCTAGCTCACAAAGAAATCACTGATGATTGGCAATATTATAAGACCTCAAATCCACAAAATGTCATGAATAACATGGTAGAGACAGTCGCATGCTCCCGGGTGACTGGCGTGAACGTGGGGCGTCTGTACATTAATGGCTCAGGGTCAATTCCCGTGGGCGTACTGTTAATATTAATCTGATTTATTGAAGGGACCGTAATGTCTAGGTTCCGGCAAAGCATCAGAAGAGACGACACTTTGCCTGTGAGGAGACAGAGATATTGTGTCTGCAGCTCAAGGGCAGCTACACGCCTGACAGTATTCAACATTCACACTTGTTATCAGTATTTACACATACCAAGAGGGGCGCACGGCCAACAGACAGCCCCCACCCGGGGGTACGAGGGATGGGATATGCACCTGTGACGAGATCTGGGTATAAAAGATGGAATCTTGATGTGCTAGAAAAGGGTGTGGTTTTCGGGCCTCGACTTGCATGTTGAGGAGAGCTCCCCGTGGTTTGTACTTTGCTTTTGATCAGTGAATAAACGTCTCCCTAAAGGAGAGAACTATAGCAGACTCGGATTATTGTATAAGCTCTTCCAGGCGGTTCAATTCTGAATTACGTTACAGTACTGTCACACACTTTTTAACGGACTTAATGAACTGATAATGTGCACCGGGTTGGATACAAGCAATTTTAACAGGTTTGAATCAGCACAAATTCCAACGCTGATGTGCACACAAGCATATTTGTATGACTATTGAAATATTCAGCAGATGGGTTAGGGCGAACAGATTTCACGGTCAGCAGATGGATTTATTTCACATCAGCTTTTGAAATCAAGCTGAATCACATACTGTATGCGTAACATCCTGTGGTTGGTTTGTTTGCTTCCACCTTTTAAGGCGGTCTCACTTCGGATGTCTCACTCACGCCAGCCCAGTTAGGTCTGTTTTAACCGAAGCAAACAGGACAAGTGTGAAATGCACCCTGAAGGGACTCTACCACTTCGCTGAAGTCGTGGTGGCGCCCTTCGACTAATGGCTAGATTACCGATGTAAAGTGAAACATGAAGGTAACTGTGACGAAGAATTTACTCCGGAGATTAGAATAACAATACAACTCCCAACACTGCTATTTTTACCATTCAATCTATACGGAAATATACAAAATGGTTTTACAGTCCGTACACATGGGGGTTTCATTCTTTCTAAAAGTGGACCAATCTCATGTTGACATGTGAAATATTATAAAAGGTTGAAAACAGTCCGGTTACCATGAAAAAGCTGTTTGTTTCTCCATGTTTACCATCTATTGTGTATCAGCTGCCACTGGTTCCTATCAGAGTGACACATTGGCTCAGTCTGAGCTTCACTATACAGGACCGCCAACAAATATGTAGTTTACACCCTTCTGTGACACTTTGGCATTTTAAAGGGAATCACTTTGTTGCTTGTTATGAAACATTTTCATATCGACAAATATTCTCTCAGCGTTGATGACATTCTTCTTCTGAGAAGACAAAACAATTATTTAAATTGTCCCTGTCAGTGGTTATCACACTTTAATGCTTTCTAAGTTCTCAGCATCTTGGTCGGAAAAGATGAAAGCTGCAAGAACTAACAATATATTTTTCACAGCATGCCGGGTCAATGTTTGCCATTTACGGGGAGAGAAACCAAATAGAAGAAATGCCACTAAATAATTAACAACTGCATTTACAAACCAACTTGTGACCTCAACCTCTTTGCAAGACCCCTATTGAACGAAAGGGGAATACCACTCACGATGTGCATTTTAAATGAGGAATTAAAGAGCGGACGAATGTCTTTGATTGGGCGAGAGCTTAAACTGCTCCTCATACGTGAGAGCATTAGCATAATCTGTCCAGTTGATTATGTTTGGGCAGCGGTGACATACAACTCCGGCCCCTGTGATTAGGCTCTGAAGGGCTAATGGCCGACGCGGGGCGAAAAGCAATCAACGGAGCAGATTAAAATATGCGACAGCAAACAAAATAAGGAAGGTCGAAGACTACCGGAGCAGTGAAAGCGCCGCGTTCCCCCCTCTGTTTGCCAGGGTGGGTCGAGAGATGCCGAGTGACAAGTTAATAGAGAAGTCCATCACCCCCTTGTCCCCATTCTCCTGGCTGATGAGTTCCACGTTAGCTGGTGGACACTGTCCCGGCAGCGGAGATAACCGAAAGTGAAAAGCATCTGAGGCTGGGAAATTGTGTGCGAGTAAAAATTAATATTCACGGAAAACATTGACATCTGCCCGATATTGCAAAGGGCGATGAGTCACAGACACGCGTCTTCGTGGTCATGTTCCCTGAACGCATCCGGTGATAAATGAGGGAGGGTTCCATATCCAACCACATTTTTGCTCAATCCGCTTTCATCGCGCTGCGAGAAAACACAAATCGTGAAAATTCACTCTGAGCCGAGCCGAATCCGAAAACCGATGAGGCCGCGGACGCCCCCTGCTTATTGGAGACAAACGATGTAGCGGAGCCCGTCTGTTCACAGGGATCTGTGATGAATCAGGCCAATACCACGGGTGTTCTTCCGGCACCAATGGACCCTTTGAGGTCAATTGCTATTGAGCAGTTTGTGGCAGACTGTGCTGCAGTTTCTGGAAGGGTGTTTTGTGAATTTTAATTATTTATTGCTATGGTAACAGCCATACTGTAAGTTGCCAAACAGAGTGTGAGATAGCCTATGCCATTTTCCCCCTTGTCTTTTATGAACATAGCAGATGACCCCTAATCATGAAGCAGCTGCTGAGGCGAGCTGCCGTTAGCTAAACTCACTGGCCGCTTCAGCTGCATTACAGCTCTAAATCCTGAAAGTACCTTTCTCTGTATGTATTTCATGTGTCATAATCAAACGAGACATGTTTAATGACATGTGTGTACTAACTGAGAGGATAGTATTCCCATAATAACAGACAAATTGATCTTCCTTTCCTTTCCCTGTAACAAAACAAGACCACTACTCCCTCGGACATTGTCACATACAACACAAATATTTTAAAAGGAAATTGTCATCAATTATATTGCATTGTGTAATTATTTCCTGGCATGTATGTATATGTATGTATGTAAGTATGCATATATTCACCGTACTTTTTTTGTTGGTGTAAATCTTCTCCTAAGTTGAGAGGTCCGTTGTACTAGTCCATGGCTTCTTGATCTCTCCTGACACATTTATTGTTTTATATAAATAATGATCTGGATTTAAGCACTTATGAGTGTACAAAAAGAAACTTATATAATACCGTATTGCATTTCAGTATTGCCCGCAAGTTGGTGAAGCGTAGGCATTGACTTGAGTGGTTGGGTGGTCTAGGTCTTCTCTTGAGTTTTCTCCCGACACACTTCACCAACTCAGCAACCGACCAAAAGCTTCTCGCTTCGACTACGATAAACACGCTTTGATTACCAGCTATTACCCCCTGCCTTGCATCCTTTTAAGTGTTCCAAGAAACTCTCCTGACAATTCTGGGGTAAAATAACGTCTCCAAAGAATAACAAGGATGTATCGGCACTAATTCGTGCTGCAAACACTCTACCTCCCACACACTTAATTGTATCACCCAGCCTGAGATAGACCCGAGCGCTATCCCCCAGAGATAAATCAAGGCATGAAATGTAATGCAGTCCTAAGCACCTTGTAAATTACCCCCCTCCCCCCAATGCTATTTTACCAGAATTACACAGCAAAGTATAAGGTTCAGGAACATAACTAGATTGTTCACACTATTAAAGCATCAACAATAGTCTGTGCGGCTGTTGATACAACCATGTCCAATATGCATTGGATTTTATAGCCTTATCACTAAACCTCCAACGGGTTCAAACAGCTTGCTGCATTATCAGTGAAAATGGTTTATTTCCCAGTATGCATTAGTGCAAACGGAATGCGAACAGTCAAATGACTGTTTTCCTCATTTCAAATCATCAAACATGGTATATTGTATAAACCGCCGCCACGAACTCATTTAAATCCATCGAACGCTCTGAGGCAAAACAAAGCGAATGAGACGGTTTCCAAGGAGCATAGTGGCCTCGTCAGCTCTGATAGAATGTTCTGCTGCGGAGGTTAAATGTATTTAATTACTGTACATTTACTCCCTATGAGGAGCAAAGGAGGCAGTGAGGCCACTCACTAGGCACTAGCTAGGCACTAGGATGCTATTAGGAGTCTGGTGGACAATGCTCGAGCCCTTAGTGCTTTGAGTTATTGGCCTGCATGATATGGGGCTAGGTGTGAATGCTTTGATCTGAAACTAAGAAATTAGACATCACTGTTTTGACCTGATGGTGGTGCTCGTTCCTCTAAGGATGGACGTAGTGTTCATCTTCTGGGGCCAAGAATATCTGGGTGCATTTCAATGGGAAACATCCGTAGAGCGACAAGAAAGGTTTCCAAGAGTCACTGAGTGCACAGAATAAATATCTATATTTGTCCTTAATAAAAGTTGACATTTTTATTTGAAATACAGTTTGCAATCATCTTTCACCCCCATGAAAGTGGTTCTTTTGAGTACAGAGAAAGAAATAAATCAAGTCTTTTCCAGCTCACAGAGTTTGACACTGCATATCACAAGTGCTTAGGTTGAGGCAAATCAAAGGTTTTTTTTATGCGGCGGTTTTACTCAAGGATTAAAAATGTTTTGCAATGTGTCTTCTCATAAATAACCACGCATATATTGTAACAGGATACTAGCGGATTCTCACAGGTCAGGTCAACCTCTTTATGATTTAGTATTTTGAAATCAGTCTAATGCACTGTGCAAAAGGCCTCACAACCAAAGAAATATCACTTCCGCAAGTTTGGGGATCTAATTCTTCATAAGTCTTCATACGGCTGATGGAATATTGAGTTTTAGAACTGGTTCATTCAGCTCCAAGCTTTCAACAGCTGGCACAAATTGCGGAGCCATAACAGTTGGATTAGAGGCTATTGACTGGCTTGAATAGACCGGAAAACCAAGAGTTACGAGTCACACACAGCGGTGAGATATGAACGATGATTATACTTAATCATCAAGTGGCTGGAGAAAACCAAAGTTCATAGAAATATAAGTATTTTACCATTTTGCCTGTGATTCCTGTTTTATAGCACAGCTCCATGTGGATGTGATTTATTTCTCTCGGGGACGTCAAATTAATTTAATTTGACATGGTCAGTGATTTTTTTGCCAGCCCCTTGATAATTTAAGTCCCATCCAGAGAGAAGCTTTATATTTTAAAGGCTTATTTCTGTGATTTTGAGCATACAGAGCTGCATTTCGTTGAGTTGAATAAGCTTCAGCTATCTGAGACGACTGATGACGGAGAGAAGGATTTTGCTCTCCTGATGAATGACAATATTCAGAGAGTTATTGAATGGGCTGGTAAGATGTTACTAACATGTCGTGGTAAAACCTCTCGACTTGGGGTGCAACACCAAAACCAAAACCAGCCTTAAAATTACACCTCAGGGGGTTGTGTTTGGGTGTGGCATCTCCTCAGGACCAGACATGACCACGCATAGCAGCGGACGCACCGATGTCTAATCAGTAGACATCTAATCAGTTTATTTTATTTTATTGGCAGCTGGAAGGGTGTTTGCATGTCTCGGTTATGTGCCTGAAACCAAATGTTTTCACCATGCCAGAACAGAACCATAAAAACGGTTAATTATGTTTTTCGTTGCTTCAAGAGGATCGGAAAGGGGGGGGGGGGATGTTGTGAGCAAATGAAATATGAGGGACGATAAATGGTCGCAGATAGATAATAAAAACCGGCTAGCAGTTGTAATTAAGAATGTTTACTTACATTTCCCTTTCAAAACACATCTGTTGTTGCAAATGAGATGTTTATGAATCTAATTTGTAGACAGCAGACACACATTTTAATTTAGACTTATGATGAATCCAATAATCTTCCCTCAGTCCGTCTTTCTGTCCTGTTCTCCGCCACCTCTTGATAACAAATATCTTGCTCTTTAATTTCGACATGCATTAATCCCTTTAGTCACAAGCTAACCTAAGGGTGTCTTTCTGCTAGTTGGTGTTGGACAAGAAGCTGACAGTGGGTTCACCAGAGCTTTTGAGCTTCAAACAGCTGCTTGTTGCTACTGGAAACAGGGGTGAGGAGAGTGGTGAGACTGAGGGTGCTTTCACCCCCAACTTTGCTGTGAAAGCTGTCAATGTAACCCTGGAACAGACCAAACAACAACATTGGTCGACGTCCAATGACTGGACTTTATGATAGCAGATATGTGATTTCCGCATGATTTCATAAGCTAAACCACTCATAAATCCATCTGCTGATCGGGAGATTAGCTCAGCAGTTTAAAAGCTCATATCAAATGCAGCTTCTAATAATTTTAGAGACGTGCTGGTGATGTCGGTCGCATGATTTGTATTCTACTCATGTGCATTACCTTTGCAGATTCATGTCACACCAAAGCAATTCAGTGGTATGTGATGATGAATGTATCAATCACAGTAACTCACCGCATAAACGATGGTTATGGTCAAGGAAAAAAAAAGTGTAAGAATAGCCCTCGAGTCAATGATTTTGCTCGAGGGCGGCATGGAAATGGTTCATACACTGCAAAAATAAGTAAGATGAAATATCTAAAATCAAGACAATATATGCTTTTTTTTGACTGACAAGATATTTCTTCTTACCAGGAAGTTTTTATGTTGGAGCATTTCACTTGTTTCAAGCGTTTTAGTCCTTTTTTATACGGGATTAAAACTTATTAATTATTAATGTTTCTGAGCAAGTTAATGCTTGAAACAAGAATCAGCATAATCATTAGGCTGTTTGATCAACACTGACAAGTACAGAACTGCTTTGTTAAAGTCAGACGTTCTTATTTCAAGCTTCCCTTCCTTTCCATCTCTTTACAAATTAAAAACAGATAACGACTCAATGGAATTTATTGTTTTATTGCCAATGTTAAAACACAGCACAGCAATGATGTATTCTGAGACATAATACAGAACACAATTGTATATAATAGACATATCTGGGGAACACACTATGAGTCATTTGAACTGTTGTGCAATTCTATTATATCCCCAAGATGGTGTTTTACTTTGGCTCTTGCTGCTGATTGTGTAATAAGAGGTAAAGTCAACCCGCTCTTCAGCATCCACTAACTCAGTGGCCTGTGCAAGGTGTGCACCCAGCGCCGCCGCTCCCATAACGCGCACTACGTGCTGTGCGTAGGGCACCAAGTCCTGAAGGGGCACCACAAAATAGGCAACCAAAAAAATCCTCATAGTTATAATAATTATAATGCCGATATTATTTCAGTTTAGTAATATTAGGCACCTTTTAGGCATGTATATCACAGAACAGGCAGAACAAGAGATGCTTAGGGCACCAACATGGCTCGCGGCAGCACTGTGCACCTCACCTTGATAAGCCATGACGTTTCTATTAAAGCATTCAGTTTGAAATGGTTGATATTCCAAACATTAAAACCTAGAATCAACAACAAATCTGTTTTTCACCAGTCCAAATTCTGGCATATTACCATTCAGTACTTTGGTAAAGATCATGGACTTTTGAGTGATGTATTTATAACCATGTATCACAAGCCATTTGACTAATACAGCGTGGTTTACTTCATTGAAGCCGAGGAAGTCTCTAAATGTTCCACGTAAATACTGAAGATCTTCAACCTCAGATACAGTTACCCTGTATCACGAAAATTACGTTCCCCCAGAACCAAAACGTAATTTGCAATTACTTTTGACTGAAACGTATTTCTCTCCAGATTACGTTTGTATTTCACGTATTATAAATACGTCTCTAATCCACGTATTTTTGCCGTTTGTTGTCTCGCTTTTCTACAATGCTGTTATGAATTGAAAAAAAACTTACTCTAGACTTATTTATTATTACTTTATGTTGTATCGCCTGCGTATTATGATAGCAATAGGCGTGTTTACTTCTCATAAAACAAAAAAATCAGGTACCCGGAATAATCGAGGAAATAATTTGGGAATCATTAATAAAACATGACTTAAAACGTGATTCAAAAATAAATAATTGAACTATGAACTAATTGAGCTATGAACCTGGGACATGTGAGGCACAGTCTCCCTGCAACGGTAATAACTACCTGAACATATGTAAACCTCTATCCATAACGTCAGGTGAAAATCACCTGAAGACAAGCCAACCCTCGATGCTCAGTGAGCAGATGAGTCATAAATTCACCCTGCAATAAACGATGAATGTGAATTCTCAAGATCAGAGAAAAAGTGTGCTTTTTTCAATTCATAAAATGTAAATTTACTACAGTGTCAAATATTTGTAAACTTTCCTACATATTGAGAAAAAAAATCTTTAATATTTTCTTTCAAGACAAATGTACTTGTTTTTAGTGTAGCATTACTGATTTTAAGACATAGTGCCTATAACATATAGCTTTATTGCAAGATGATGGTACTTATTGCAAGATTATGATGGGCACCTTTTCCTACATATTGAGAAAATAATTCTTAAAATGTTTCATATTTTCAAGACAAATGTACTTGTTTTTCATCTGGCCACACTAGTTTTAAGATATTTTTGGGTTCTTCAAGGCTAGATATTTACCTTCGCATTCTGAGAATGCGGAAGGTTATGTTTTGATCGCTGTGTATTTATTTATTTGTATGTGTGTTATTCGCATGTTATTACAACTCAAAAAGTATTAAACCGAATCGCATGACATTTGGTTGGATGATTGGTTATTATCCAGGGACCATTTGATTAGATTTTGGGATTGATCGGGTCAAAGGTCAAGGTCATGAAAAGGTACCAAAAACTGGCTGCGGCGAAGGTATGCTCTCTACCGAGTGCCCCTTCTAGTTGTATTTGTTTTAAGAAAGTCAGATTTTCTCTTGGCAGATAATTTGCCTTATTTCAAGTAACATTCCCTCATTTTATTACTTTTTTTCTTGTTTTTGGAAGCTGAATTTTTGCAGTGTACACAAGATGAAAACATGAATGTCCTTCAAAGAAATAGAGCCGGTCCCAGTGGATCGACGACTAATTGTGTTCATGGAGATTCTTGACAGCGAATGGAGGAACAGGAAAGGCACCAGACTGACAGACAGTAGAGGTGACTGTTCTCATCCGGGAGAAAAGTGAAGCCAGAGAGCAGAACGCTGATGCAGAGTCTTTGTGTCGCCAAAAAGTAGACGAGGTTTGAAACTGGGCTCACAAGAAAACAACAGCACGGGTCCATTTGCCTGCAGAATCATGCAACAATGATGAGTGCTTGTTAGACTCTGGAAAAAACACCCCGGAATTCTTAAAAGTGCTTGAAAGAAACTCATTCATAGAAAGTGGTGTCCAACAATGTCTAAAGACGATGTATTTAGAGCCGTTCCCAAAGGCCACCCTCTAAAGGCCGTTTTTTTCTACACCGTGGTATTGTTACTCTTTACCTGCCAAATGTAAAATCTCTGAGTGTTTCTTCTGCCGAGATGCAGACAATGCAATGTCCTCGGTTCAAGTCCAGCCAAGAAACCTTTGTTGGTTTCCATTTCCTGCAATCGCTCTCCCGTCCACTAATAAAGTCATAAAATATCGGGTTTTTACGCCTGGCTGAGGTAGAAATGTTGGTACATCAATTAAAACATTTCAATGTACCTTAGTCCTTACATTCCTTAGTCCTCACATACGTTAGTCCTAACATACCTTAGTCCTCACATAACTTAGTCCTCACATACCTTAGTCCTTACATTCCTTAGTCCTCACATACCTTAGTCCTCACATTCCCTAGTCCTCACATACCTTAGTCCTAACATACCTTAGTCCTCACATACCTTAGTCCTCACATACCTTAGTCCTCACATACCTTAGTCCTCACATACCTTAGTCCTCACATACCTTAGTCCTCACATACCTTAGTCCTCACATACCGTAGTCCTCACATACCTTAGTCCTCACATACCTGAGTCCTCACATACCTTAGTCCTCACATACCTTAGTCCTCACATTCCTTATTCCTCACATACCTTAGTCCTCACATACCTTAGTCCTAACATACCTTAGTCCTCACATACCTTAGTCCTCACATACCTTAGTCCTCACATACCTTAGTCCTCACATACCTTAGTCCTCACATACCTTAGTCCTCACATACCTTTGTCCTCACATACTTAGTCCTCACATACCTTAGTCCTAACATACCTTAGTCCTCACATACCTTAGTCCTCACATACCTTAGTCCTCACATACCTTAGTCCTCACATACCTTAGTCCTCACATACCGTAGTCCTCACATACCTTAGTCCTCACATACCTTAGTCCTCACATACCTTAGTCCTCACATACCTTAGTCCTCACATACCTTAGTCCTCACATACCGTAGTCCTCACATACCTTAGTCCTCACATACCTTAGTCCTCACATTCCTTAGTCCTCACATTCCCTAGTCCTCACATATCTTAGTCCTCACATACCTTAGTCCTAACATACCTTAGTCCTAACATACCTTAGTCCTCACATACCTTAGTCCTCACATACCTTAGTCCTCACATACCTTAGTCCTCACATACCTTAGTCCTCACATACCTTAGTCCTAACATACCTTTGTCCTCACATATCTTAGTCCTCACATACCTTAGTCCTCACATACCTTAGTCCTAACATACCTTTGTCCTCACATAGCTTAGTCCTCACATACTTAGTCCTCACATACCTTAGTCCTCACATACCTTAGTCCTAACATACCTTTGTCCTCACATACCTTAGTCCTCACATACCTTAGTCCTCACATACCTTAGTCCTCACATACCTTAGTCCTCACATACCTTAGTCCTCACATACCGTAGTCCTCACATACCTGAGTCCTCACATACCTTAGTCCTCACATACCGTAGTCCTCACATACCTTAGTCCTAACATACCTTAGTCCTCACATACCTTAGTCCTCACATACCTTAGTCCTCACATACCTTAGTCCTAACATACCTTAGTCCTCACATACCTTAGTCCTCACATACCTTAGTCCTAACATACCTTAGTCCTCACATACCTTAGTCCTCACATTCCTTATTCCTCACATACCTTAGTCCTAACATACCTTAGTCCTAACATTCCTTAGTCCTCACATACCTTAGTCCTAACATACCTTATTCCTCACATTCCTTAGTCCTCACATTCCCTAGTCCTCACATATCTTAGTCCTCACATACCTTAGTCCTAACATACCTTAGTCCTAACATACCCTAGTCCTCACATTCCCTAGTCCTCACATACCTTAGTCCTCACATACCTTAGTCCTAACATACCTTTGTCCTCACATAGCTTAGTCCTCACATACCTTAGTCCTAACATACCTTAGTCCTCACATACCTTAGTCCTCACATACCTTAGTCCTAACATACCTTAGTCCTCACATACCCTAGTCCTCACATTCCCTAGTCCTCACATACCTTAGTCCTCACATACCTTAGTCCTAACATACCTTAGTCCTCACATAGCTTAGTCCTCACATTCCTTAGTCCTCACATACCTTAGTCCTAACATACCTTAGTCCTCACATACCTTAGTCCTCACATTCCTTAGTCCTCACATTCCCTAGTCCTCACATATCTTAGTCCTCACATACCTTAGTCCTAACATACCTTAGTCCTCACATACCTTAGTCCTCACATACCTTAGTCCTAACATACCTTTGTCCTCACATAGCTTAGTCCTCACATACTTAGTCCTCACATACCTTAGTCCTCACATACCTTAGTCCTAACATACCTTTGTCCTCACATACCTTAGTCCTCACATAACTTAGTCCTCACATACCGTAGTCCTCACATACCTTAGTCCTCACATACCTTAGTCCTCACATACCTTTGTCCTCACATAGCTTAGTCCTCACATACCTTAGTCCTAACATACCTTAGTCCTCACATACCTTAGTCCTCACATACCTTAGTCCTAACATACCTTAGTCCTCACATAGCTTAGTCCTCACATTCCTTAGTCCTCACATACCTTAGTCCTAACATACCTTAGTCCTCACATACCTTAGTCCTCACATAGCTTAGTCCTCACATTCCTTAGTCCTCACATACCTTAGTCCTAACATACCTTAGTCCTCACATACCTTAGTCCTCACATTCCTTAGTCCTCACATTCCCTAGTCCTCACATATCTTAGTCCTCACATACCTTAGTCCTCACATACCTTAGTCCTCACATACCTTAGTCCTCACATACCTTAGTCCTAACATACCTTTGTCCTCACATAGCTTAGTCCTCACATACTTAGTCCTCACATACCTTAGTCCTAACATACCTTTGTCCTCACATACCTTAGTCCTCACATACCTTAGTCCTCACATACCGTAGTCCTCACATACCTTAGTCCTAACATACCTTTGTCCTCACATAGCTTAGTCCTCACATTCTTAGTCCTCACATAGCTTAGTCCTCACATTCTTAGTCCTCACATACCTTAGTCCTCACATACCTTAATCCTAACATACCTTTGTCCTCACATACCTTAGTCCTCACATACCTTAGTCCTGAATATCTGTTTCTTTCCCCGGATGTTTAAAATGATGAGCTCAAAGGGAGTTGCAATTGATTTTTGCGAATTGATCACCCTCTGGCTACTGCCTGGCAAAAAAACGGAATATTTGTTGCCTGGGGAGACCGTACCTGGTGTTATTTTACCTGGTGTTATTGTTATTGTACCTGGTGTTATTTTACCTGGTGTTGTTGTATCTGGTGTTATTTGACATTCAAATTAATTGAGTGTGTTTCCATGCCTACACCTTTTCTCTATCGATTAAAGCTTAACAGTGGCCAGTCACTGGGGGTGGAGTTAAACTTGAATTTAATTTCTCCTCCATGATGTTGACGTCCTGCATGCCATTGCAGCACGGTTAGTACTTTCCTACTTCTGCAAGGCCCTCGGGACTCAAACCACCGAGCCCCTTGTTGTTGCTCTGCTCGTTATCTCCTTCCAGTATCAAAGGTCACCGGTTTCTCAACCTGCTATTAAACTCCGATGGATCCCGCTTTAACGCCACATCGGACGACATTGTTATCCACCCCGTCGGCCGCCCCAATCATTTAGCCTGGACGGCCCGGTGGCTCAATGAAGATTCATTATGATCCCGGAGCTGACAAAGGTCCACGATACCTCTCGTGGCAGCAAATGGCGAGGAGAGGAAGCACACGCCATCGGGAAACTCTAACTACCTCGACACGATGTCGGCGCAAAATGCTGGTTTGGTTTTGACGGGATTCATGCAGCATCACGCAGATGAAAGGTATTATTAAGGCTGCGAGGAGAAGGTGTTTGCTAGTCATTGCCGTGTTATGTTGTGAGGAGATGAAAGGGAACCCTATTAATGTCTCCTGGAGAAAAACATCATTTTCAGACGTTTTTCTTCTCCAAAAAGATCAGTTGCATAATAATCTGTGTCTTCACTCTTCAAACAGAGAAAAAAACCTTTTTATTTCTAAATCTGCTTTCGTGAAGTCTAAAAAATGAGTCAGCTGACCCCCCCTTACTGTAATAGTGCTATTATTTGTGTTATTGTGTTACTGCTCATCTCCTTTTCATGTGTTTTTATATAAAGGCTCTTGAACCCTTTTATAGGATAGCATATGGTTTTGTGGTCAATGATGCATATCGACACATACATTTAAATGTGGAAATTGCAAGTGTATTCTTCTTCTTTATTTGCATTCGTTTAGTTTTGTGGGAGCCCACTGGAAAATCGCTTTAGTACGATATTTAGTTCAGTAGCTGTGCTTCGACTTGAATAATAAAATAAACAAAATGATCTCCTCTTAAAGTAGCAGTTCAACTTTCCAACGTGAAAACCCGACATATCTAACTTCCATTCCTACTCGTCCACTAACTTCTTAACAAACTGACTCAGCGTTCACCTAACAGAGGAGAGGTATTGCAGTTGAGAAAAGTTTTCTTGAATTTAAGCATTATATTTGCTACATTCAACTCTACCTCCCATGAGCCAATTACTTCATCACCATTCTGTTGGTTAAGCAACTTTAGAAAAAAGTGCCAGAACGTTAGATTCCTTATGATGATAAAGTATGCTGTTGGGCTGTGGTCGGTGTTTGCGCCTAATGTCCACCCATTAATTGTTGATAAATTAACAACCACTGGGGGTGAAATTGTTTTTCAGAAGGTTTTAAATAGGTAATTTAACAAAGTTGGAATGATCTTCTGTCGTTACTTTGGGTGTACGGAGCATATTCTATCTAGTTTCTTGTAGTGTAGTTTAACACACACACACACATACACACACACACACACACACGTTGCCCTTCTATTAATTCATTTACTGGACTACAGCTGGACTCCAAACAATGAGTAACCTCCTGAATGGATGCACCTTTAAAACAAGCCTCACAGAAATATGGCTTCATGGACTTCCAGAAGGAATCCATTAGAGACGGTTTATTTTTCACCTTGAAACAAGCAGCAGTTCAATCAGAGAGAGACGGTTCCATGGACAAAGGATCATGTTTATTGTGAACAGATGATATGCAGTGATGAAGTCTCAGAGTCTTGGTCAAAGTCAAAGTCTCAGCGCTTGGACTCTACGGGGAGATTTGTAATTGAGGCTGATGAGCTGATGGAATGATGAGTTGAAGCTGATGGATCCGTGAAGACTGGGTGGCGATGTGGAGGTGGAGGGGTGCGTAGCAGCAACCTGAATGAACTGAAGGTAGAGAGACAGCAGCGAGACGATCGGCTCGCCATGTCATCGTTTCCCCGTGCTTATTGGATAGAGTGGACCAGCTGGAGTCATGACTGCCGGCGCCGAGCGATGCCGGCGAGTGAGCAATGAGTGAGCATGTGTGGGAAATGATTAGCAGACGTAGGGATAAAAGGCTGGCGTGAGGGGTGTGGTCTTCCTGCTAAGCTTCTATGTCACAAAACAATCTTAAATCGTCGTCAACATTGCTATTTTTTTGGAAAAAAACGTATCGAGAAATATATCGTCCGACAAGTTATGCAGATTGTCCTTGTCTTCCAACATGATCCATATTCACTTGAAGTCTGACATGATGTGTGATGGCAGCAGCATGTGGTGACCTCATCACTGTTAACAAGGCTTTCAACTAACAAGATGATCTCAACGCCATCTCAACGACGACACTGTTGCATGCTGGTTCATCTGATCGTTGCTCGAGGTTATGATGTTGAGGGTAGGCTTGACAAATTCTCTGTCTAGGTGATGTTTCCAAAGTCTCTGGGGTAATAACGATCCTCTCCAACATCTGGAGCGAGGACATTAAGTTGCCGCATCATTTCAAAGAGTCTGTTTTCACCGTGAGCGAACATCACAGGAAGTGATCTGAACAGTCGGGGGACGTGAGGGCAGCTTAGTGGAGGGTTTTACATGTTCTACTGGGTTTCACACGAGATATGTCCAGCAGTCTCCCATGGGGAACGTCCTGTATCTGTTTGGCCATCCTAAACGTCCTTTACTGCTCTTCATACTAATCCTGACTTCAATGGGTTTATACTGGAGTTAGTTAGCGACGCATCTCATACATATGCTAATGCTGCAAATATGATTTGAGATATGTTTGTAAGTTTACTGTACAAAAGGCTAAAAAAGGGATTAAAAGAAGATATATTTCTATTGTAGGGGTCCAATTATGGAATAATGTTAAAATGGATATAAGAATGGTGAATATATATACATATATATAAATATATAAATATGTATATATATATATATATTATTTTTCTTTGTTATTTTTCTTTATTTTATATTTTCTGATTTATTTGATATTAATTTAGGATAGGAATATATAAGCATTTTTTGCTTCTACCTATACCTTTTCAGTCTTTCTGTTTTGTAAATTATATAGAATAATATTGTATTGTATTTGATTGACTGAATAAAAACACACACACACCCAATGCATTGCGAATATTCCCAATGCTTTACTCGCGTAAGTTTATTCGCTTGACTATTTGTGGCTTTTCGCTTCATTCGCGCCTTAGACGGGGCGGGGCTTATGTCTGTGGCTTTACTCCGTGGAAACATCCCACAAACGTCTGAACATCTAACGCACTCGTGTTTAGGTTCATAACATTAATATCATATATTTATATATTCATACATAACATCACCCGTAGGCTCACACAGCTCGGTGACTTTCACCTCTATGTCTGAATAACTGTCTCTTCAGCTCCACTAGAGCAGCAGTTAGATTCACCATCGGCGGAGCACCTCAACGCTGATTGGCTTTCGCATCAAAATATTTTTTACTTGAGGCGAATATTCACAACGGATACTTCGCGTCAAACGCGCCGCCCGGCAACAATGTGCGTTTATCGCAACCACTCGCGTCCGTACGTTGACTTTGCATGGGATCTACTCGTGCTATAAATTCGTAACGCATTTGGTGTGAACACAGCTTAAAGGTGCCTCATGCACTGGTCTGGGGACACGAGGGCCACTGACCGAGCATGAGGAGCTAAGAGTGAGAACCGGTTGCGTTATATGACGATCAAGGCTTCAGACTACGAGCCACGAAGAAGGTTAACTAAACAGCAAGCAATATATCCTAATCCAACAACATGTCTAATAACATGTCTGACCTTATTTTCACAAGGCAAATTGTACTAATTGTAATTCTGCAGATACATCAATTGATTGCTTTTCAATGAAATGACAGCAAGTGTCCGGGATGGGGAGAATGCCTTTAACTGACTTTCCTTTACTTTCATTAAAAAGCTCATTGAAAGGAGACACATTGGCCGATAGCATCTCTGCCTTTTGTCTGACCTCAATTTGGCTCTGCAAACGAGTCTGGAGAAGCTGTCTGTGCATGAAAACTCACTTTGTTATAATCCGTCAGATTAATTCATTAAATCTGGTCCAGGGTTTTCTTTCCTTAATGTTCTGGATTGTTCTTGTGGAGCCGGTGTGGACTATCGGACACGGCCCGGAACACTTCTAATTAGTGTTAGCAGATTTCTGCGTGACACCATCTGACAGCCTTTTAGGACAGGAAACTAAAGCTGTTATACTAAAAGAACAGAGAATTAAATGCTCAGCATTTGTATGAAACATCTTGAAATAACAAGTACAGTTGTATTGATGGCGACCTCTGATCGGCTAGTTAGGTCTATGTTGGAAAAAAACGCATTTACGAATTAAGCCACGGCAGAGGAGTCTCAAAAACCCACAAACAAACAAATGCACTGCGATCCACAAATACACATATTTTAATTTATGTATGTGCATTGGGATGTATTTGTAAATCGTTCTGCATACATGTGTGAGTTTATTTATAAATCCTTCCGTGTGCATTTGTAAATCAAATATATTTGTTCTGTGTACATTTGTAAATTGAATACATTTATGAATTGTTCTCTTTGTGTTTGTATGTGTGAGTCTCTCTGTGTGCATTTGCGATTATTGAGACTGATCTGACCCCATAGATCCAACCCAAAGGCTTTGGGCCGTCCTTCATGTTATGTAAAACAAGCGGAAGACTTGGTGTTAAATATGAATTTACATTAAAATATTGTATAGATTGTACCTTTTGTTTATCCGTTGTTTGGGTTCAGCAGCATTTGTAAGAAAAGCTAGCCAACCAAAAGGGTAGATCGCAATGCAATATTTCAAGTGTTATTATTACTGAGCGGGTAGAAAACCAAAGTTTAGAGTAAATGCTTCTTCTTTTCCACACGCTGCCGTAGATAACGGCTCACGATGACATGAACAGAATAGTTGTCGAAATGTGTCGAGATGTTTCCGACACACTGACGTAACAACAGTCGCCGACTGGCTGACTTCACAAGCTATTGGCTCTGACTTGTTCTGGTTGGAGTTGATCAGCTTCAACGTGACGTGAGAGAACTTTGAACTGCAAGATGCCGACAACTGAAGACATACAGTCGATTCACGAGAGGAGACTCGCCCCTCTGACGGTCTTTTGAACTTCAGAAACACACATTCACTCCAGGGATGTTGCTTCTTTTTCTTTGCAAATGAGCTTCACTGAGTAGAGACAGCAACATGCAGAGTATTGAGACCAACGTTTGAATCAGGCTTTTGGGCAATTAAGAGCAATGCGCTCTGGCTGCTGGAGAAGTTTATCATTAAAACTATCAAAATCTGCATATTTGAATGTTTTTTATGTCCACATATAAAATGTGTTGGAGTGCATCGTCGAACGCATGTTGTGCAATGTGATTGGCCGGGTGCCTGTTGTTGGATTGATTTGAAGTATTTATTAACATCATGTTAATTATTTGGTCTTGGGGAGGATATCAAGTCAAACAACTTAGTCCAGTCTCCACCTGTGTAGTTACAAGTCTTTTTGGATGATGTCATATTGAGTCTAAACTCAATAATTCAGTTTATTGCATCATTACATCACAAACTCTCCTCAGAGGGCTTTACAGTCTGCACACATACGACATCCCTGACCTTTGACCTCACATCGGATCAGGAACAACTCCCAAAAAATAGAAAAAACCCTTTCAGGGGTGAAAAGTGAAGAACCCTTCAGGAGAGCAACAGAGGAGGATCCCTCTCCAGGATGGAGAGAACAATAGATGACATGTGACCAGATGAACATTCAATGAATATAACAGAATATATGAATAGTTGGTAGTCGGCATGGACCATGATCCAGACCTCCATGATCCAGGAGACAGAAGGAGGAAGAGAGGAGAGCTGCTGGCATGACTGCAATTATGCAATCATGTTTACTGAGGAATGCATTACTCCAGTCGACTGCAGCTACCGTCAACACTGATTGGACATCTGCGGCAGATTTCCCCTTCCATGATTTTTGACATGACACGCACATATGCAGAGCGTTAGGGGAAAAGAACGCCACCTATGGATTTACACCCAAAGAAATAAAAGTTTAACGATAGTTTGAGAATTGTTGAGGACGTAGCTTCATTCATGAGTAGGGATGGGTATTGTTTGGGTTTTTTCCGAAACCGGTGCTAAACCGGTACTTTTAAAACGATACCGGTGCCTGAACCGATACTTAGAAAAAAAAAAGCACAATGAGGGTATTAAAAACCTCTTCCGCCATATTCCCTGTAAAAGCCGTTCTCATGGAGCACTGACACACAACGGATATCAGTTTGTCGCGCTCGTAGCTCGTAGCTACGAGCTAAGAGCTAGCTTAAACATGTTTATAATGGCTAATTTATTATTTCTTGCCCTACTTCCCATATGGCCCTCGACACACACACACACACACACACACACACACAGCCCACCACAACCACCCGCTTTACCAAACAGGCCGGCTGCGCCGGCTCGATAACGCTCAAACACTGAGCGGCGAGCAGCTCTTCATGCGCGGAGCCTCCAGTGTTAATGTGACGCTTCCCTCCGGTATATCTTTTGCTTTTGGGGCTCCGCTGTGTGCGGAAGCTGCCTCAGATATACCATAAAATGAAAAACACTTGTGATCTACACTCAGTAAGAACGATACGTCATATTTATTTACACGAGAACACAAGTGCGTTGATCATTAAAGAGAGGTGGAAACATCGTGAAGCTTTTATTGCAATGTTTAATTTTAGCACCGTGGCCCAGCATCAACGTTTGACCATGTTTCCTAAGATACCTGCTGCAGATAACTAAAGTAGTGCTTTATTCATGACTGTTTATCATCCATCTTCAGCTCTACTCGTCCTGAGCCAGACTCTTAGATTAGATTAGATTAGACTTTATTCATCCCCAGGGTGAAAAAAAGAAGAAGAAGAAATTAAAGTATGTATACGGCGTGCAGGTTTATTAATGATCAACACAGATTTATTGATGAGCAGTTTGAGGAGGATTTGGCGAGAGGAGATTTATTATGAAGTCTAATAGCAGTGGAATGTTCTCCTGTATCCTCTTCAGGTTTTGGACACAGATAATAGAAAGAAGAAAATAATAGAAATAGATAACATAAACCAAGCTGAAGGAAGTCAGGTGCAGCTGTTAAAGAGCCCACCTAAAGAGGTTAGGGTTGATGTCTGGGTCAAACCAACACAGGACCCAGGGGACCACTGCTTCCAGTCCCACGTGAATCCAAAGGTCTCGTTGACTTAGTTTGACTTACTTTTCATACGTAACTTTGGAATTCATGTTCATGTTAATCCTAAAACAGCTCCAAAGAATCATAATTCCTAAATCTGAATGATATACCTCCCTTCACGCTACTCTCCACCCATCAGATCCTAGACAGTCGAACGCGGAGACATCTGGACGGATGTTGACTTCCATGTCTCTTCCTTTCATTTCCACCATCGTCCCGGTCCGGTGGTCTTCTTGTCCGGGTCTTTGAATGTCCTTGGCACCACGTCATGTTTGTCTCACGACTTATTCTTTTACCGGACGTGAACAAATCTCATGATGAACACTTATCACCAAGTCAGAACGTTTCAAAACAACTCATTCAAACCCAAACCAGTCTGTTGTGAACCTCACTGAGTACCTTTGTGAGTTTGTTGGCAAAACAACAGGTTCTTCACTTCAGGCGGTGCGCTGACGTAGTAATAACTACTCTTGATGGACAAATGCTCCGAGTACAGTTTGTGCAGTAATGTCGGCGCTAGTCCTCTCTTGCTGCGACAACTGTGACACCACATGACAGTTTCAGTGTTGAGAGCAGGACGAATGACTCTCGGCAGAGACTGTACGCGGTCTGCATTTTGTCCCTTTCGTTTCAGGTTCTGATAGAGCATGCATGGACGAGAGACACCCAACGCAGGGACAGAAGATCACTCAACACGAATAAGTAGATCAAGCAAAATGTATTTTTGTCTAATATATCAAGGTCCTACATGCTATAATATACCTTTGTTAGAAAAATTATGGTTTTAGTTACAGGAAAGTTATTAATTATAATTGACGTGCACATTATTCAATAGAAAATATGTTAAACTTCTGGAAAATATTTTCTGTTGAATAATGTGCACGTTCAATTTGATAATTGAGAGCTGATGACCTCACTGTGTGACATCACAGATGCGGCTTTGATCCCATCAAACTGTTTCACCCAAAGAGTGTGTAAGTAGGGACCACATCATCAGGTTCAGAGAGCAGGACGAGACGCCGCCCAATGGTGGGACAGAAGAATCGCCCAAACTTGACGCCATAAGGGTGGCAGGCACCGTTAAACTTTAACTGCAACGATCTTTTTCCTTTTCGCTTCAGTGTTGAGAGCAGGACGAATGACTCTCGGCAGAGACTGTACGCTGGTCTGCATTTTGTCCCTTTCGCTTCAGGTTCTGATAGAGCATGCATGGACGAGACGCCCAACGCAGGGACAGAAGATCACCAACACTAATAAGTAGATCAAGCAAAATGTATTTTTGTCAAATATATCAAGTTCCTACATGCTATAATATACCTTTTGTTAGAAAAATTATGTTTTAGTTACAGGAAACATAATTAATTAATTGACGTGCACATTATTCAATATGTTAAACTTCTGGAAAATATTTTCTGTTGAATAATGTGCACGTTCAATTTGATAATTGAGAGCTGATGACCTCACTGTGTGACATCACAGATGCGGCTTTGATCCCATCAAACTGCTCACTCCAAAGAGTGTGTAAGTAGGACCCACATCATCAGGTTCAGAGAGCAGGACGAGAGACGCCCAACGCAGGGACAGAAGAATCGCTCAACTTGACGCTATAAGGGCGCCCAGGCACCGTTAAACTTTAACTGCAACGATCTTTTTCCTTTCGCTTCAGTGTTGAGAGCAGGACGAATGACTCTCGGCAGAGACTGTACGCTGGTCTGCATTTTGTCCCTTTCGCTTCAGGTTCTGATAGAGCATGCATGGACGAGAGACGCCCAACGCAGGGACAGAAGATCACCAACACTAATAAGTAGATCAAGCAAATGTATTTTTGTCAAATATATCAATTTTCAATTTGTTATAATATACCTTGTTAGAAAAATTATGTTTTAGTTACAGGAAAGTTTATTAATTATCAATTGACGTGCACATTATTCAATAGAAAATATGTTAAACTTCTGGAAAATATTTTCTGTTGAATAATGTGCACGTTCAATTTGATAATTGAGAGCTGATGACCTCACTGTGTGACATCACAGATGCGGCTTTGATCCCATCAAACTGCTCACTCCAAAGAGTGTGTAAGTAGGACCCACATCATCAGGTTCAGAGAGCAGGACGAGAGACGCCCAACGCAGGGACAGAAGAATCGCTTCAACTTGACGCCATAAGGGCGCCCAGGCACCGTTAAACTTTTAACTGCAACGATCTTTTTCCCTTTCGCTTCAGTGTTGAGAGCAGGACGAATGACTCTCGGCAGAGACTGTACGCGTCTGCATTTTGTCCCTTTCGTTTCAGGTTCTGATAGAGCATGCATGGACGAGAGACGCCCAACGAGGGACAGAAGATCACCAACACGAATAAGTAGATCAAGCAAAATGTATTTTGTCAAATATATCGTTCCTACATGCTATAATATACCTTGTTAGAAAAATTATGTTTTAGTTACAGTAAAGTCATTAATTATCAATTGAATGCACATTATTCAATAGAAAATATGTTAAACTTCTGGAAAATATTTTCTGTTGAATAATGTGCACGTTCAATTTGATAATTGAGAGCTGATGACCTCACTGTGTGACATCACAGATGCGGCTTTGATCCCATCAAACTGCTCACCCAAAGAGTGTGTAAGCAGGACCCACATCATCAGGTTCAGAGAGTAGGACCCACATCATCAGGTTCAGAGAGCAGGACGAGAGACGCCCAACGCAGGGACAGAAGAATCGCTTCAACTTGACGCTATAAGGGCCCAGGCACCGTTAAACTTTAACTGCAACGATCTTTTTCCTTCGTTTCAGTGTTGAGAGCAGGACGAATGACTCTCGGCAGAGACTGTACGCGGTCTGCATTTTGTCCCTTTCGCTTCAGGTTCTGATAGAGCATGCATGGACGAGACGCCAACGAGGGACAGAAGATCACTCAACACGAATAAGTAGATCAAGCAAAATGTATTTTTGTCAAATATATCAAGTTCTACATGCTATAATATACCTTTGTTAGAAAATTATGTTTTAGTTACAGGAAAGTCATTAAATTATCAAATTGAACGTGCACATTATTCAATATGTTAAACTTCTGGAAAATATTTTCTGTTGAATAATGTGCACGTTCAATTTGATAATTGAGAGCTGATGACCTCACTGTGTGACATCACAGATGCGGCTTTGATCCCATCAAATTGCTCACTCTCGCTTCAACTTGGGACGCTATAAGGCGCCCAGGCAATCGTGTTAAACTTTAACTGCAACGAGATCTTTTCCTTTCGCTTAGTGTTGAGCAGGACTACCGACTCTCGGCAGAGACTGTATCATGTGGTCTGCATTTTTGGGTCCTTTGTTTCATAGGTTCTGATATAGAGCACATGCATGGACTAGAGACGCCCAACCAGGACAGAAGATCACTCAATACTTAATAAGTAGACTGCCAAATGTATTTTTGTCAAATATATCAAGTTCCTATTATAATATACCTTTGTTAGAAAATTATGCTTTTAGTCATATGGTTAATAAATTATCAAATTGAACGTGCACATTATTCAATATGTTAAATGTTATTTTCTGTTGAATAATGTTCAATTTGATAATTGAGGAGCTGATGACTCACTGTGTGACATCAACAGATGCGGCTTCAGGGCTTATCTCTGTGGCTTTACTCCGTGGAAACATCCCACAAACGTCTGAACATCTAACGCACTCGTGTTTAGGTTCATAACATTAATATCATATATTTATATTTATATATTCATACATAACATCCCCCGTAGGCTCACACAGCTCGGTGACTTTCACCTCTATGTCTGAATAACTGTCTCTTCAGCTCCACTAGAGCAGCAGTTAGATTCACCATCGGCGGAGCACCTCAACGCTGATTGGCTTTCGCATCAAAATATTTTTTACTTGAGGCGAATATTCACAACGGATACTTCGCGTCAAACGCGCCACCCGGCAACAATGTGCGTTTATCGCAACCACTCGCGTCCGTACGTTGACTTTGCATGGGATCTACTCGTGTTATAAATTCGTAACGCATTTGGTGTAAACGCAGCTTAAAGGTGCCTCATGCACTGGTCTGGGGACACGAGGGCCACTGACCGAGCATGAGGAGCTAAGAGTGAGAACCGGTTGCGTTATATGACGATCAAGGCTTCAGACTACGAGCCACGAAGAAGGTTTACTAAACAGCAAGCAATATATCCTAATCCAACAACATGTCTAATAACATGTCTGACCTTATTTTCACAAGGCAAATTGTACTAATTGTAATTCTGCAGATACATCAATTGATTGCTTTTCAATGAAATGACAGCAAGTGTCCGGGATGGGGAGAATGCCTTTAACTGACTTTCCTTTCCTTTCATTAAAAAGCTCATTGAAAGGAGACACATTGGCCGATAGCATCTCTGCCTTTTGTCTGACCTCAATTTGGCTCTGCAAACGAGTCTGGAGAAGCTGTCTGTGCATGAAAACTCACTTTGTTATAATCCGTCAGATTAATTCATTAAATCTGGTCCAGGGTTTTCTTTCCTTAATGTTCTGGATTGTTCTTGTGGAGCCGGTGTGGACTATCGGACACGGCCCGGAACACTTCTAATTAGTGTTAGCAGATTTCTGCGTGACACCATCTGACAGCCTTTTAGGACAGGAAACTAAAGCTGTTATACTAAAAGAACAGAGAATTAAATGCTCAGCATTTGTATGAAACATCTTGAAATAACAAGTACAGTTGTATTGATGGCGACCTCTGATCGGATAGTTAGGTCTATGTTGGAAAAAACGCATTTACGAATTAAACCACGGCAGAGGAGTGTCAAAAACCCACAAACAAACAAATGCACTGCGATCCACAAATACACATATTTTAATTTATGTATGTGCATTGGGATGTATTTGTAAATCGTTCTGCATACATGTGTGAGTTTATTTATAAATCCTTCCGTGTGCATTTGTAAATCAAATATATTTGTTCTGTGTACATTTGTAAATTGAATACATTTATGAATTGTTCTCTTTGTGTTTGTATGTGTGAGTCTCTCTGTGTGCATTTGCGATTATTGAGACTGATCTGACCCCATAGATCCAACCCAAAGGCTTTGGGCGTCCCTTCATGTTACGTAAAACAAGCGGAAGACTTGGTGTTAAATATGAATTTACATTAAAATATTGTATAGATTGTACCTTTTGTTTATCCGTTGTTTGGGTTCAGCAGCATTTGTAAGAAAAGCTAGCCAACCAAAAGGGTAGATCGCAATGCAATATTTCAAGTGTTATTATTACTGAGCGGGTAGAAAACCAAAGTTTAGAGTAAATGCATCTTCTTTTCCACACGATGCCGTAGATAACGGCTCACGATGACATGAACAGAATAGTTGTCGAAATGTGTCGAGATGTTTCCGACACACTGACGTAACAACAGTCGCCGACTGGCTGACTTCACAAGCTATCGGCTCTGACTTGTTCTGGTTGGAGTTGATCAGCTTCAACGTGACGTGAGAGAACTTTGAACTGCAAGATGCCGACAACTGAAGACATACAGTCGATTCACGAGAGGAGACTCGCCCCTCTGACAGTCTTTTGAACTACAGAAACACACATTCACTACGGGGATGTTGCTTCTTTTTCTTTGCAAATGAGCTTCACTGAGCAGAGACACCAACATGCAGAGTATTGAGACCAACGTTTGAATCAGGCTTTTGGGCAATTAAGAGCAATGCTGGAGAAGTTTATCATTAAAACTATCAAAATCTGCATATTTGAATGTTTTTTATGTCCACATATAAAATGTGTTGGAGTGCATCGTCAAACGCATGTTGTGCAATGTGATTGGCCGGTTGCCTGTTGTTGGATTGATTTGAAGTATTTATTAACATCATGTTAATTATTTGGGCTTGGGGAGGATATCTAGTCAAAAAACTTAGTCCAGTCTCCACCTGTGTCGTGACAAGTCTTTTTGGATGATGTCATATTGAGTCTAAACTCAATAATTCAGTTTATTGCATCATTACATCACAAACTCTCCTCAGAGGGCTTTACAGTCTGCACACATACGACATCCCTGACCTTTGACCTCACATCGGATCAGGAACAACTCCCAAAAAATAGAAAAAACCCTTTCAGGGGTGAAAAGTGAAGAACCCTTCAGGAGAGCAACAGAGGAGGATCCCTCTCCAGGATGGAGAGAACAATAGATGACATGTGACCAGATGAACATTCAATGAATATAACAGAATATATGAATAGTTGGTAGTCGGCATGGACCATGATCCAGACCTCCATGATCCAGGAGACAGAAGGAGGAAGAGAGGAGAGCTGCTGGCATGACTGCAATTATGCAATCATGTTTACTGAGGAATGCATTACTCCAGTCGACTGCAGCTACCGTCAACACTGATTGGACATCTGCGGCAGATTTCCCCTTCCATGATTTTTGACATGACACGCACATATGCAGAGCGTTAGGGGAAAAGAACGCCACCTATGGATTTACACCCAAAGAAATAAAAGTTTAACGATAGTTTGAGAATTGTTGAGGACGTAGCTTCATTCATGAGTAGGGATGGGTATTGTTTGGGTTTTTTCCGAAACCGGTGCTAAACCGGTACTTTTAAAACGATACCGGTGCCTGAACCGATACTTAGAAAAAAAAAAGCACAATGAGGGTATTAAAAACCTCTTCCGCCATATTCCCTGTAAAAGCCGTTCTCATGGAGCACTGACACACAACGGATATCAGTTTGTCAAGGCCAGAGCTCGTAGCTACGAGCTAAGAGCTAGCTTAAACATGTTTATAATGGCTAATTTATTATTTCTTGCCCTACTTCCCATATGGCCCTCGACACACACACACACACACACACACACACACACAGCCCACCACAACCACCCGCTTTACCAAACAGGCCGGCTGCGCCGGCTCGATAACGCTCAGACACTGAGCGGCGAGCAGCTCTTCATGCGCGGAGCCTCCAGTGTTAATGTGACGCTTCCCTCCGGTATATCTTTTGCTTTTGGGGCTCCGCTGTGTGCGGAAGCGTCTCAGATATACCATAAAATGAAAAACACTTGTGATCTACACTCAGTAAGAACGATACGTCATATTTATTTACACGAGAACACAAGTGCGTTGATCATTAAAGAGAGGTGGAAACATCGTGAAGCTTTTATTGCAATGTTTAATTTTAGCACCGTGGCCCAGCATCAACGTTTGACCATGTTTCCTAAGATACCTGCTGCAGATAACTAAAGTAGTGCTTTATTCATGACTGTTTATCATCCATCTTCAGCTCTACCTCGTCCTGAGCCAGACTCTTAGATTAGATTAGATTAGACTTTATTCATCCCCAGGGTGAAAAAAAAGAAGAAGAAGAAATTAAAGTATGTATACGGCGGTGCGAGGTTTATTAATGATCAACACAGATTTATTGATGAGCAGTTTGAGGAGGATTTGGCGAGAGGAGATTTATTATGAAGTCTAATAGCAGTGGAATGTTCTCCTGTATCCTCTTCAGGTTTTTGGACACAGATAATAGAAAGAAGAAAATAATAGAAATAGATAACATAAACCAAGCTGAAGGAAGTCAGGTGCAGCTGTTAAAGAGCCCACCTAAAGAGGTTAGGGTTGATGTCTGGGTCAAACCAACACAGGACCCAGGGGACCACTGCTTCCAGTCCCACGTGAATCCAAAGGTCTCGTTGACTTAGTTTGACTTACTTTTCATACGTAACTTTGGAATTCATGTTCATGTTAATCCTAAAACAGCTCCAAAGAATCATAATTCCTAAATCTGAATGATATACCTCCCTTCACGCTACTCTCCACCCATCAGATCCTAGACAGTCGAACGCGGAGACATCTGGACGGATGTTGACTTCCATGTCTCTTCCTTTCATTTCCACCATCGTCCCGGTCCGGTGGTCTTCTTGTCCGGGTCTTTGAATGTCCTTGGCAATTCACGTCATGTTTGTCTCACGACTTATTCTTTTACCGGACGTGAACAAATCTCATGATGAACACTTATCACCAAGTCAGAACGTTTCAAAACAACTCATTCAAACCCAAACCAGTCTGTTGTGAACCTCACTGAGTACCTTTGTGAGTTTGTTGGCGAAACAACAGGTTCTTCACTTCAGGCGGTGCGCTGACGTAGTAATAACTACTCTTGATGGACAAATGCTCCGAGTACAGTTTGTGCAGTAATGTCGGCGTTTGGGTCCTCTCTTGCTGCGACAACTGTGACACCACATGACAGTTTCAGTGTTGAGAGCAGGACGAATGACTCTCGGCAGAGACTGTACGCGGTCTGCATTTTGTCCCTTTCGTTTCAGGTTCTGATAGAGCATGCATGGACGAGAGACGCCCAACGCAGGGACAGAAGATCACTCAACACTAATAAGTAGATCAAGCAAAATGTATTTTTGTCAAATATATCAAGTTTCTACTTGTTATAATATACCTTTGTTAGAAAAATTATGTTTTTAGTTACAGGAAAAGTCATTAAATTATCAAATTGAACGTGCACATTATTCAATAGAAAATATGTTAAACTTCTGGAAAATATTTTCTGTTGAATAATGTGCACGTTCAATTTGATAATTGAGAGCTGATGACCTCACTGTGTGACATCACAGATGCGGCTTTGATCCCATCAAACTGCTCACTCCAAAGAGTGTGTAAGTAGGACCCACATCATCAGGTTCAGAGAGCAGGACGAGAGACGCCCAACGCAGGGACAGAAGAATCGCTTCAACTTGGACGTCATAAGGGCGGCCCAGGCACCGGTTAAACTTTTAACTGCAACGATCTTTTTCCCTTTCGTTTCAGTGTTGAGAGCAGGACGAATGACTCTCGGCAGAGACTGTACGCGGTCTGCATTTTGTCCCTTTCGTTTCAGGTTCTGATAGAGCATGCATGGACGAGAGACGCCCAACGCAGGGACAGAAGATCACTCAACACTAATAAGTAGATCAAGCAAAATGTATTTTTGTCAAATATATCAAGTTCCTACATGTTATAATATACCTTTGTTAGAAAAATTATGTTTTTAGTTACAGGAAAAGTCATTAAATTATCAAATTGAACGTGCACATTATTCAATAGAAAATATGTTAAACTTCTGGAAAATATTTTCTGTTGAATAATGTGCACGTTCAATTTGATAATTGAGAGCTGATGACCTCACTGTGTGACATCACAGATGCGGCTTTGATCCCATCAAACTGCTCACTCCAAAGAGTGTGTAAGTAGGACCCACATCATCAGGTTCAGAGAGTAGGACCCACATCATCAGGTTCAGAGAGCAGGACGAGAGACGCCCAACGCAGGGACAGAAGAATCGCTTCAACTTGGACGTCATAAGGGCGGCCCAGGCACCGGTTAAACTTTTAACTGCAACGATCTTTTTCCCTTTCGTTTCAGTGTTGAGAGCAGGACGAATGACTCTCGGCAGAGACTGTACGCGGTCTGCATTTTGTCCCTTTCGTTTCAGGTTCTGATAGAGCATGCATGGACGAGAGACGCCCAACGCAGGGACAGAAGATCACTCAACACGAATAAGTAGATCAAGCAAAATGTATTTTTGTCAAATATATCAAGTTCCTACATGCTATAATATACCTTTGTTAGAAAAATTATGTTTTTAGTTACAGGAAAAGTCATTAAATTATCAAATTGAACGTGCACATTATTCAATATGTTAAACTTCTGGAAAATATTTTCTGTTGAATAATGTGCACGTTCAATTTGATAATTGAGAGCTGATGACCTCACTGTGTGACATCACAGATGCGGCTTTGATCCCATCAAATTGCTCACTCCAAAGTAAAACAGTGAATATTTCAAGGGCTTTTATTGTGAAAAGCTAAGAATGAAGAGAGCGGATCTGCGCTGCGCTGCTTTTGTCAGGGTTGAAAAGAGAAATGAAGTTAGTGGTCTTGGCATGTTGATGACTAATACAAGTGTACATGTTGAATGGGTCCTGTCAGGAGCACTTTGTGTCTTGTTTCCTGTCTTATTTTGAAGTCCCTGTCTCTCGATTCCTCTGTTTCCATGCACTTCCTTCCCTGTGATTGTCTGTCTTGTTTCTGATTGTTTCCTCCTGTGTGAATATTTAGCCCCGCCCTCATTGTTTCTACCCGTGTCTCGTTCCCAGTGTATTCAGTCTGTGTCTACTGCTTGTTCGTTGTCAGATCGTTTTGGTTTCCTCCGGTTGCCAGACTGTGGTGCTGCTCGGCTTGATTGAAACCTCTTTTTTGACCTGAATCTGATCCTGTGTGCAGCTTTTGGCTCCACGTTTTGCCCTCACCCATAACCGAACGATCTGACCAAGAAGATGAACCCAGCAGACAAGATTTTTCCTGAACGATTCCGTCAGGCCTTTGAACACATTTCAAAGTGCCCGTTTTGCCCGTAACACGTCCATTCTGAACCACGTGTTGCCTGATGCTATAGGTCTATTCACAGTGATAACTCTCACCGAGAAACAAACTAGTTCCACAAGTAAAAAAGTACAAAAAACAAACAAAACAAATCGCACAAAACAATGTCCCCAAGCGGCGAAAGGCCTGAAGACGTATCACGGTCCACAGTCCACAGGCAATACTTGCTGCCTATGAGGAGTTAGCGGGTAGCAATCAGTGGTCATATTGGCCAATATCGGCCTAATGTATTACACCTGGAGAGTTATGATCACAAATGTGTCCAGCAGGTAGAAACAGGCAAACCATGAGCCTCTCAAAAGACCCATCACACAGTTAAAATAATCTCAATAACACAGCAGCTTCCCATATATAACTTGATGTCAGTCCTCTGCCTGTTTGCACACGGTGACCCTCTTTCTGTCTGAGATGAGTAATGAATCCGTCATCGCTCCACCTGCACCAGACTGCTTTACGTCCCTCGGTTTGTTTGCAAAGATTACATCCTTCACCTCGCAAGCCTTTTTATGCAAGCAGAGGACAATCTCCCCGGCCCGCTCTCTCTTAATATTCACCGTCCCAAATAACCGCTGAAGCACAGCATTCTTCCCTGCTTTTATGCCACAGAGATGTCAAGTGGTCGCAGCTCTACACTCAGAGCAAGGTGATGTAGTATCTCTCATATTCAGCCTTTGGGATATTTATTAGAATATCTCGATCTGCCAATTCATCATGTGAATGTTGTTCCCGTCTGCCAAAGAGCTCGGTGAGATGTGGAATGGAAATGGAGCATGAACTTTGCGTTGTCGATAGATGAGCAGACTAACATTTCATATAGCCAAGAGGCCGACACACACAAGGAGAAATGAAGGTGCCACCTGGAACCGAAAATAGTTCTTCAGAGTGATGCCATAGAAGAACCATTTCTGGTTCCACAAAGAACCTTTGAATCCAGGGTTCTCTAAAAAAGAACCATTTCCTCAGAGTTTTTTTAAATTTTTTTTAAATGGTTGATTTAATAAGGGACAGTGCACATTTATAAAAACATTGCAGTAAATGTGCCAGAGTTAGCCAAGAGGCTATTTTTCATCTGTAGTCCCAATGTTGCTGATGTTAAGAACAAACTTAAAAACATAAAATTACAAATACAATCTACAGATAAAGCAAATAAAATAAGAGAGAACAATGTTAAAATGGACAGAATAAAAACATATTGTCAGAGTTCTTCAAAGGACCTATAAAGGTGTCTCAAATAACCTTTAAAATGGTTCTTTAAGGCACCATTTCTGGTTCCACAAAGAACCTTTCAAACCAGGGTTCTTTAAAGAACCATTTCCTCAAAGAGTTATTCAAAGGACCTATAAAGGTGTCTCATAGAACCTTAAAAATTGTGCTTTAAGGCACCATTTCTGGTTCCACAAAGAACCTTTCAAACCAGGGTTCTTAAAGAACCATTTCCTTCAAGAGTTCTTCAAAGAACCTATAAAGGTGTCGCATAGAACCTTTAACAAATTGTTCTTTAAGGCACCATTTTCAAAATGGTTTTTCAGTAGGTGATGGTTCTTAGTAGAACCACAAAGCCTTTTAAAAGAAACATTCAAGAACCATTATTTCTCTGTGCGTATAAAGAGCATTCAAGACCACCTGAGGCTGGAAATCAAGCCAGCTTGGTATCACATCAGGAGGTGCTCGATTACAAATCTTCCTGTGGAGTCAAAGCACCAAAGATTCTGTCAAGACTTCATCATCACATATCATCTGTTCATAATCAACAATTATATGTACTTAATCTGATTTATCTCTCCTGATTAAACTATACAGAGGGAACATTTTTACATAACTCTCCTGATTAAATTATATTAAGACAAAGAATGATGGCCAATTAAGGGCACGGCGGCTTTAATGTGGCAGGTGGATGCCATCTCAGGTCGCTTCTCTGACAAGCTAGCAGTTGGAAATCGTTTCCCACCCCAGAATAACCAATCTCTGTTGAATCTGATCATTTGTACCTGCTGTTTTGGGTTAACAGCAATATCCCTCGGATTGCTTATCGGTCATGGCGATAACATTGACATCTGCTTTAAAAAACAGACTTCTGCCCAATACAAGCAAATGGCAGAGGTGCAGCAGGCAATTCGCCAGCGCAACATCAGAGTTGTGCCAAAAGCTTGGCTCAAGGCACTTGACATTGTAAATGTGGGGCTGTCTCACCAAATAGAAGCACATCCAAAACACCATTTTAAACTGTTCTATCCAGCAACTGACAGCCAATGACAGCAGCAACCAATGACATGTGATAATCCATAATTACATTCATCTCTAAGTTACCCACGGCCACTACAAATACATGCTATCCATGCTACGTGGGTCTTTTCCTGAATGGCCTTTTCATCATCAACTCAGAACATCAAGTGTCTCCACCTGAGATGTGGTTAACAAAGAGCTGGAGAAGAGAGGGTTCGTCCTGGCGTCCTATGCGATGGAGCATGACGGTGATACATACTCTATAACACAAAGAGATCTGAGGATATCCGTGACTAAAAATGCAATGTGTGCAGCAGGAACTCAACAGGCAGCGACTTCATATTGTTGAAGCTGAAAATGGCAAGAAATTGCAAAAGAATAAATAAATAACCACTGATTGAATAAAAAGAAGAAGAAAAAAACATGGCACCAACTAAACATACAGTCGGATGGGTGAAATGTGGCAAATTGGGTGCCACTGTGGGTCAGTGGACAGCAAGTCTGTCTTTCAATCAGGGGGCTGGCAGTCCAATCCCCGCCTTAGTCGATGTGTCCTTGAGCAAGACTCTTGACCCTGAGTAGCTCCCTGTAGATGTGTCTATGGTTTATGAATGTAACATGATTCTAAGTCACTTTGGATAAAAGCGTCAGCTAAATGACACATAATGTAACTTACCAACAGATATCTGACGATGTTCACTGAGAAGCAAATAAGAAGTAACCATACGTGTTTGGGCTTGTTGTAAGGGTTGAATGATGGAATTCTGGGTCCTGATATGCTGAAGGAATTCCTGTCAAAATCTGCCCTTGTTTCCAAGAAAAAATACCTGCAGGAACTTGGGGTTGCCACATATACAGTATACAGGACTGTCTCAGAAAATTAGAATATTGTGATGAAGTTCTTGAATTTCTGTAATGCAATTAAAAAAACCAAAATGTCATGCATTCTGGATTCATTACAAATCAACTGAAATATTGCAAGCCTTTTATTCTTTTAATATTGCTGATTATGGCTTACAGCTTAAGAAAACTCAAATATCCTATCTCTAAATATTAGAATATCATGAAAAAGTATACTAGTAGGGTATTAAACAAATCACTTGAATTGTCTAATTAACTCGAAACACCTGCAAGGGTTTCCTGAGCCTTGACAAACACTCAGCTGTTATAAATCTTTTTTTTTACTTGGTCTGAGGAAATATTAACATTTTATGAGATAGGATTTTAGAGTTTTCTTAAGCTGTCAGCCATAATCAGCAATATTAAAAGAATAAAAGGCTTGCAATATTTCAGTTGATTTGTAATGAATCCAGAATGCATGACATTTTTGTTTTTTAAATTGCATTACAGAAAATAAAGAACTTTATCACAATATTCTAATTTTCTGAGACAGTCCTGTATATATATATATATATTAGGGCTGGGCAACGATTACAATTTTTAATCGCGATTAATCGCATGATTTCCCTGATTAATCACGATTAATCGCATTTGGATACGCAAAATCCAATAATTAATTCAAAAGTAGTGTATAGCGCACTTCTATTTTAAATGATTAAACATCTCTCTTGTTCTGCCTGTTTTGTGATATACATGCCTAAAAGGTGCCTAATATTTCGAGACTGAAATAATATCGGCATTATAATTATTATAACTATGAGGATTTTTTTAGTTGCCTATTTTGTGGAGCCCCCTCAGGACGTGGTGCCCTACGCACAGCGCATAGTGCGCTATGGGAACGGCGGCCCTGGTAGTAGTTTATAGCATGCCACATTTTTTAGGTCTCAAAAGCAGGACATGTCCGGGGAAAACCGGACGTCTGGTCACTGTAACTAATCGGCCTGCAGTCTGTAGCTCTCCACTTCGCTGTGGCATTAGTTAGCTTCTCTTGCCTTTGTTGATCTCCTCCCTGCAGCGTCGTCTGCCGAAGCCTCGCTCCACTGTGTGTTTGGTTGTATGATTTGCTGGCATCAACGGTGTGTTTAGCATTTAAATGATATTTAAGACTGGAAGTACTCCGGTGATAAGACAATTCATCTTGGCAGTGTTACATATGACTTTGTTTCTGTCGACTCCGCCGTCTTTAAGAACTTTAAATTGAAAATGGCCATTTAAAATCTCCGTACTCTTCTCCATGTTTGTTAAACCGCGAATGACTTTCTTTTCCGGTTCCGCAGCAATCAGTAGCAGACTTTTACAAAATAAAAGCCTGTGAGGAACACACTTTTACAATAATAAAATAAATAATAAAACCTGCGTTAACGCGCGATAAAATAATTGTCGGCGTTAATTAATTGATGCGTTAACGCAAGATTAACGCGTTAACGTGCCCAGTTTTAAAAATTGTTGAAATAAATTCCCCAGGTCTGTAAATATGTATTTGTTTAATTCACATTTTTTATAATTTAAATGTATTTAACCAGGAAAAGCCTTATTAAGATTAAAAATCTCCTTTACAGTGTCCTGGCCAAGACAAACAGGAGCACACTAAACAAAGTTTCAGACATACAACATAAAATAGTCACAGACAATAAAAAAAGAAAAAAGAAAGATATGTTTTTTATATCACAGCATGAGTTAAAACTAAGACTCAAGTCATCATATCCCAGTTCACACAGGTGGACACACCTCAGTCAAAAAACAACATCTTCAACCAGATGTATACTTATATGTACTGAATTCAAGTTTCTCTCTTCCATTAAACTAATGTAAACTCACCGCCACACGCAAGTCAATGGTTGGGTTTCTGTTGCCATCGGAGGCCATTTTGAGCAAAGGAACCATACGTTGATGTTTGCCGTCAGATTCTGGAGGGTCACCCCCGGCAATCTCCTCCTCGCTGGAGCTGCCGCCTAGAGCCAAACGCACTGAAAAAAGAACCTCTTCCATCCGCGCTAATATTGTAGAATTCCATTTCCACCGTTGGGAACGCAACTCATTTTCTATTCAAGCAAACGCCGCCACGTTCACGTCACTGGATGCAAGAAGAACATACTTCTGCTTAGTTATACCTCAAATAAATGGTAGACCTAGTGAATATGAATGTCATTAGTTCAATCAGGAGAGACTTGTTTTTAGAGTTTAACAATAATTTATTACAATTGAATGGTGCCAAGTCTTTGGCGATTGGACTCCATCCTGAATTAGGATAAGCTATCGGGGTCGAGATGCTGATACTCTTCTTCTACACCACGGTGGATGATCAAAGAAGAGTCGCTGTAACCCGATGAAGAAAGAGGGGCAGGACTGAAGCTGATTGGAGGAGCCCGGTGAGGAGTCGGGTCTTTTCAGTTTGAGCTGAAACGACAACTGACAGCAGCAGAGGAGAAACTATTTTAAAAGATTGCCAACGACGCTGTGATTGGCTTACAGTCCTGCGCTGCCTCCGATTGGTTCATCCATCGTACCCGCCCCCAATCAGCTGACGGAGTAATTGCTGCAACACTAAGAGGCTGATTATGAGTGAACAAGAGTGCAAAGAGGGTCTTCCTTACAGAACTTCCGCTTGAGCTTCATGAAATGATTTTTTTTCCCCGTAGATATGTGTCTAATTTGTTCTTTTGTACGTGGGGATGAATCTCACTCTGTGAATCGCTTATTATGCTAAATTATGCCGGCAGTCACGCTTTCCGATTCGGAAGCTATCTGGTCTCCAAACCCAGTGAACCCAATCTCTGGGAGGAAGAAAAATAAAATCTGGAGGCTTCATTTCAGACAGAGATTGGGACTGAGATTAACTGATCCATAACGCCGCGCACTTCAACGCCCAACTTCACTTTTACAGCTGCGTATCTTCAAAACAGCAGCTGGCACAGTGCTTCAGATAGCTGAGAACATTTGAACTAGAAGTAAAAAAAATCACATTCCACCGTCTCAAAGACGAAGCGAGGAATCCAATGTGCACTTCAGTTTGTTGGAGCTCGTCGGGGGAATGCTTGGCCTCTCTCGACAGGTGAGCCGGCGATATACAGTATCGTCGTATTTGGTATCTGTTGGATGGCGTTGCCGTGTAACCGAGACGCCTTCGAGCACGCTGCTGACAAACAGCAAGACCTCGCCGAGACATTGTTCAGAAAGGCAAGACTTCCTGTCGGTAGCCCATGCACCATTTGCTTCATGTGAAAATAAAAAACTGGCTGACTCGATGTGGACAAGTGTGATGAAGTGTACCTATTCCGTGTGACATCCTCACCACTAAATGTGCGTCCCGTCATCCGCTTGAATGCATCGGAGCTATATTGACAAATGTTGAATCCAACCAACCTTAACCACACCTGTCCTGATCCGCTGTGAAGTCCTGGGACAGGGATGTCGTATGTGTAGAGATTGTAAAGCCCTCTGAGGCAAAATGTGGGCTGTATAAAATAAACTGAATTGAATTCTAACACTCCTTTTGAATAGAAAAAGGCAGCCTGGTTTCAGACCTCAATTACCAACCTCGCTTTTCTGTTTCATCAGCTATTCAAAAAGGTCTTTAGGGAGAGAAACCGATCATCACTTGGAGATAGATAGCTGGATAACTTGATACAACCATAAAACATGACAGGCTACTCTGCCTCACCACCGACGCATCAAGCCACTACGAATGTACCGATGGGAAACTAGCACCCAGTCTCTGGCAAGTTTAGAACTGACCCTAGAGGGGAGCCGACGCTTTAGGACCACTGACCGAGCGTTAAAATGGTTTCAAGGTGTCACGGTTTCAAGGCTTTATTTGACATTTTTGCCAAGACCAACAATCCAGACACATTGGAACTCTAGTCCAGGGCTCAGAGTCAACAGTTTAGAAATAACACTTAAAAAACAAAATATAAAGGAAAACACTATCCAGAAGTGCTAAAAAGGTGTACACGATGTTGGACATCATCTTGAGAAGTAACTGTTCGAGCGTCATATTTCTTTAAGCAATATTGTTCATTTCAAAACGCAATGAATTCACGTGCCAAACCCACAACCTGAGCCGGCTCTCAGCTTGAGTCTCACTGCTGAAGCCTGAGCTTAGAGCAGGATGACTATGAATTGCTGGAGAGCCAAAATAAACCAAAGCCTGCTCGCCATATTGATTTTATTACATTGATTACAAGTCAAATTAGTTTACAGCTTGTTCCAAGTGGTCGAAAATATATGAATTCAGTTTAAATGCTCCGTGCAGCAGCCTCTGTCTCAACTAAAAATGATGTTGGTGGGAGAGTTTCATTTTATTCACTAATGATTTGTTATGTTATGTGATTACAAATAAATGAAGATTATGGTATTTTGTGGTCAAAATGGTGCACGTCTTTAGGGTTTTTAAAGCGTCGGAAAGTTTTCTTTGAGTAACTTGAACCGATTTGGATCTAATTACATTTAGTTGAACTGATTTGTATTTGCTTTTTTATCGTCGATAGAACTACCTAATGGTTTCCTTTAGTGGCAATTCACATGTTTTTTTGTTGGTTTAATGGATACATAGCATCGTTCCAACGACTCTTTAATGGCACATTTTCACAGCAGGGGGCTGACGAGACTCACTGGATCCCAACACGCGGGAAATGTACACTATGAGGAACATAACGGGCCCTCAGCTCAGCGGATCATTGGAGGCCTATGAAAAATGATCTGATGAAGAGAAAAATCACAATGGCAAATAATGTTACCGGACGTGTAATGAGGGTTGCCCTAGTTAATGAAGCTAAAAGAGACAAAGGCAACACAAACAACATGATGTTGAATCTGGACTGGAAGAAAAGTCTTGTGTGTGGAAAATGACTTACACAATGTTAATATGGAGACGCTGCAAGGACTAGGTGTAAGGCAGAAGAGTGGTAGAGTAGAACTAGTCTTCCAATCTGCTCCCCCCACAATGAAAAGACTTGGAAAGCAAATAGATCCATAAATACACGGACAAGGTTTTCGGTAGCTTGGGGCTATGTAAGCAGATGGATTTATCTATAGCGCCGCTCTGTCACTGCAAATGAAATACGGCCTCATAATTGATGTCAGAAAGACAAAGAGCTTGATATGCGTCCAGAAATGGATCTGGTCTTCAGAGCATTGTTTGGTTTACTGAGAAACATTTCCTTTACTGTCTTAAATCACATGTACTAACCTATTTGTGGTAATATTCTAGATATTGGAAATACCTCTATATTAAAACATGTCAATTTTGCAATTACTGTCAATGATTTTACACATAAAGCATTTGGGGTCTGCGGGACATCAAATGATGAGAAAGTAAAACGAGTGTCAACAAAACACAACTAATGTCTAATGTCAGGATCACTACCTCAGTTAATATTGTAAACACAAGTTTATGGTCCCAATAGTTAGTTTGAGGATTTCTTCAACACAGCGTGATGTTCATTGAGTAAAGTATGGTCCATTAAGAGTCAAATAGAGCATAAATCAGGGTATGCTTTCGGGCGGGGCTACAAGGTGATTGACAGGTCTCTACCGGAGCATCGTCTCATCTGGGAGTTGTCTTGTTTGTGTCTAATAAGGTTAGTCCTTTCACTGTGTCGATTCAGTTCACATTCTAGTCACATGTGGTTTTACTTTGCTAGTGTGACACTTCCTGTTGAAGAAAAAACATTCTGGCAACAGTCAAACACCAAGATGGCAACAGGCAAATGCAATTTCGAGACTCTAAAACCCACAATCCACAAACCAATGGGTGACCCCACTGTGACTGTGTCCATTCCTCTACTGCCTAGAGATGGCACTGATTGGACCATTACATATATCCATTACAATCAAGCTATAGGACTCTGCAGCCATCTTCCCATGTCCACTCAGCTCTGTAGTTCCTGAAATATTATCATGATTCCGTAGCCAAGCCTGGTTTTCTGCTTTCTATCCTAGATTGGAACCATTTTTATCGTAGACCAATGAGCAGTCGACGTGCGTATTGATCCCTGAAGTCCTTGCAGCTGCTAATTTGTGACAAACAAATGCTCAGGTTGTCGAGCAGGACATTGAACCTTGGTGGTCCTTTTCATTTTATTTTACAGAGCATTGTCGCTGCAGCACTTTGCTTACTTCCTCATCATGTTCAACAATATCACGCTGAATGGTTTGATAAAAGAAGCGAGAAGAAGAGAAAGACCTTCAAGTGTTCAAACAAATAGCATTGAGCGGTTTTCTTTGGAAAGTGGCGGATTACAATGAAAGAACTATGGTAACAACTATTCAAAGGGTTGCTGTTAACTATTTTACAAAGTGTGATACCATCAAACAAGAATCAGCTCACAAACTGAAAAGTATTAAGTACCAATCTTTAGTTTGTCTTCTGACATAGCGATGGGTCCATTTGCATATACTGATACTTTTTTCCATATAATCTCCTTCTGTTTTAGAGTATCAAACAGTGAGTTCAGGGTCGCCAGGGAACAAACACTGTTTTGCTTCAACACATTTTTAGTCTTACGGGCGACTGTGGCTCAGCGGTGAGCGGGGTCTTCCTTCAATCAGAGGATCGGTGGTTCAATCCCCGGCTCCGCTAGCCCATGCTGATGTGTCCTTGGGCAAGACTCTTAACCCCAAACATTGCTCCTGTAGCTGTTCTACAGTGTGTGTAAATGTGACTTAGTCCTGATTGGCAGGTGGCTCCTCCCATCAGGGTGTGTTGGGTGAATGATGTCATGTCATGTAGTGTTAAAGCGCTTTGAGTGGTCGTAACACTAGAACAAGTGCTCTACAAGTACAGGTCTATTCACCATTTACGTACTTTATCAATGCCCAAAGGGGGAAGTTGTGCCCTCCGTGTCTCCTCTGATGCATTCATAGGCTCATCACTCAACCAGTGCACTGATTGGTGAAATGAGTCTTGACCAAGGACGCTTCAGCAGGTTGCCGTACTGGGGGATTCTATTTCCTTTGTGTGGCTGTTTTTGGCTTTATTTACATGATTGATTGATGTGATTTCTCTCCCTTGCTGTGTAGGACCTGGGACCTATTGGACCAGAAAGAAACTGGAAGGGCATCGGTATCTCCCTGCTGTTAATTGTGGCGGGGCTTTCTCTCATTGGTCTGTCCATCATTCTGCTGTCAAAAGGTGAGGCTGCCTACAGCTCCAGGGCCACAGAGTTTGTGAAAGATGAATGGAGGATTGTATGTAAGCGGTCCTTTAACTTGATATTCCAATCATTCATGAAACATGAAGCTTTCTCCAGATGCAGTAGAGCCACTTGTCTTTGTCGAGTCTAACCTATTCCTTCATAACATTACAGTTTCCTTGTGTGTGTTTGTATGTGTAAAAAGTGCTAATAATATCTGTTGTTTTGATTTACCCTGGTTTCAAACCTGTGAAGCTTGATTCTAAGACTTTAAAAAACACAGTTGGAGTGTATTGTTGTCGTTGTTGTATGATTGTTGAATAGTAATTGACAGAAAAGGAAAGGTGTTTTCTCTCCCTTCTGTAGATGATGATGGTAAACCCTTCGGTTCACAGTTGACACTGGATGACCTCTTTCAAAGAAACTTCCAAATACATGACCCCGATGCAAAGTGGATGAGTGGTAAGTCACACTCTAACACTGTCCATAATTATAAAGTCATATGAAACGTTGTCATGTGTGTTTTTTGTCTACATAAAAGCCGTGGTTGTTCATAGTCATGGTAAACAAACCTTCATGAAGGTATTTCATTCTTTACAATATGCTACGTTAGTTCAATGTAGCGGTCGCTGGGTTTCTTTTCTCACTTGTTCCCTCTGAGTTGAGGCAGGAGACAAACAAGGCCAGCGGTTTTGATATCAATATATATGATCTTTATACCAAGATGATTAAAATACACCTTGTAGTTGCAATGATATTTACAATTAATCTTCTTTCTGTGGATTTCTTAAAGTATGACTCCCAAGTATGTTCTTATTTCTTTATGGTCTTGTTTCTACATGTGATCACTCAAACATCTGAGCAATAGTCTGAAGTTAATGATTAGAATCACAAATGTTACAGATTGAATTAAGAGAAAACATTTTCAATGTGAACTGCAGTATGTAACCGATAGAAATATATCTTATCCGCCTCCATAACACCATGTGCCATCTTAACGCCGTGAGTGTTCAGAGAGCCCATTCATCAGTGTGTTTCCAGGCTGGGGCCTGAGTCCACGATTGGAAATGAAACCCAGAAGATGTGTGAGTCACCGTCTGTGGTCTGGGTTTCTCATCACAATGCTCACCCACACAACTCTTCTCCTTCAGACACCATGAATGGAATGGTGCTCGTAGTATCGGTGCTGTCAAGATTGGCAGGAGTGCAGAGGCCGGCTCCTCTTAGGCCAGCTCAGTTTTCCACTTCTGAACACTTGACCTTGCCCATGTGCTCCCCTCTTTCATGTCTCTGGAGGACCGGAACACACAAGTCCTTCGAGAAAAACTTCCAAAAGTTTTTTTCATATATTGGCTGGATTCTCCCAAACCATCTTTCTTTTTTAGTGTGCAGTTCATGAAAGGAATTAAATCTCTGAATGATCCTTACAGCACAGAATACAACCCAATTGGCAGTTTGATGTGATTCTGACATATACTAACAATCGGTGAGCCAACAGTTGTCGGTTCTTGGCAGTTTGATTCTTGAATAAGTATTTGATGTGAAGCGGGAAAAAAAGCTTAAACGCTCAGTTTATCTGCAGAATTGAGTGATGGATACCACATTGAATCATTAAAAAAAAAAGATTAATATTACAAATATTGATTAATACAGCTTTAGGTAAAAAATATATTAATATACCGACTCTTGTAAATTGTATAAATGAAATCACCGGAATACAATATTCTTATCGTTATTCTTTTTTCTGCTCTTGCATTAAATAAATACTTGCAAAGTATCCATCTGTATATTAGTTACTCAGCTTGTGTGATTTCATCACGCAATGAACGGGGAAAAAAGGACAAAAGTCTCGATGAATTGCAGTATAGGGATGCCGCGTTTCACAACAGCAAAACACACACACACACACACACCTACACACATTTACTTCAATTCACGAAGCCCTTTCTCCATTTTTGGATCCTTCGTTCTCTGTGGAGGCAAATTTGTTATCTGTGATATTGGGCTATAAAAAATAAACTGAAATGTATTGGACTGTTTTCTTGAAGAATTCAGGATATCACGGGGGGAGTAATGAAATGGTAATTTAGTGGGTGGCTTATTCCTACAAAGGGAGGGTTGGTTATCTTCTTCAAAAACATGTTTGCTTTTTTTGTTATAAAAAAATGACATCCTGAGAGCAATCAATGAATCAAATGCACAAAAAGTCAAATGGGTGCCTGTCTCATAAAGCCATCCAATCATTGTCAGCGCTGATGCAGCATTTATAGCTGATAACATCGTCCCAACCGAAGCAGTAGTGTGAACCCCCCTCCCCTCCCCCTCCCGCTGAACCCTGTGTGACTCGGCTCAGCCGTCGCCATGTTGAGAGCTGTGTGGAGTCACTGCTTGTTGCCTTGAATTATTTCCTGTTGAGCGACTCAAAGCTTCTCTCATCATACTTTCGGGGACGGCCGAATGGAGCGTTCAGGGCGGCTGTCATGAAATGACGGACAACCAAGATGCACCTCTGTAATAGCTCAATAATGAACCAGCTGAATTCACAGGACTTGAGATGTATCATAAACTGTAGCTTACAAGCAATAATTTACTTGCGTGCCAATCGACTGGCCTATTGGAGGACAGTGATGAAAGGGGAATGATTACCATCAGCTCCAAGAATCACAGGAACATACTGGGTTAAAGAGGTGCACTGGACTTATCACGACAAAATAAACAGCTTAAAAATAATAAGGGTCAGAACATAACTCCTAATTCCAATGTTCAAACCTGCAATCACACACCCACTCTAACCTAAGATTTTAAAGGGCCATAGCAATACTTTATCATCGCATGTCCACTAAGAGTTGGGAGACTCGCAAGAGAGAGTCTTTGTTTGACAAACTCCAAAAACACTGGACCATACAAGTCCCAGGATGCAACTCAGTGGCGTCTTGTTGTCGGTCTCCTTGTCTGGCCGTGCCCATCAGATATAACATCATTAGAGGTTATGGCCTGCAGAGTCACAGGAGACATTTCACATTGTGCTGTCACAGCAAATAACATAATCTTCATGTGTACGGACATCAAATATGAAGGTAAAATGTCCACTTATTTAATGCCTTGAACTTGAAATTATTGATACGTCTCTTTAGAGTCAAATAGACCAGGAAGCAGGGTATGCTTTAGGGCGGGGTTACCTTGTGATTGGCAGGTCTCTACAGCGATCGCAGTGGTGTTTCACCTCATAAAAGTTCATTGCAACGTGTTTGTCCCATTTCTGTACTCTGCTCAACGCTCTGGTGTTACTTCTGGTTACAAAACTGATGAAAACCGCTAACTCGAGGCTTCAAAACAGCTCTCTCAAACTCTTGTCTTCGTCCCACCCGCCCGTCAGTTGGTGTGAGAGCACCGGCATCGGCGTAACGGCGGATTTTCTTTCATTCTTGGCTTTACAGAACGGTGGCAAACCATCTGATAGCGGGGACACTTTTAATCACAGCTGAGATTGCGTTGTCACCTTTTATCCTCCGAGGGTTTATAGATGGAACTGTTGTCAACTCAGGAGGACAGTAGCCCCATTTTTCAATTACATTTGCCGTGAGATGTTTTATACAATCATCGATTTGACGCGTGCCCTGCATATACAACATGCAGAGGGGATGTGGTCTGTTTCACGGCGGGGACGGTTTCCAAATCACAATAACCTTTTTGAAGATTCCTTTTCTTATTGAAAACAAGCAATCCATCTGTCTATCATATTAATGTTCCCGTCGTTATAGTCTAAGTGTTTTCAGTGTGTGCTAGTCTATAGCCTTCTTGTCTGAGATTGATGCCTTTAGAGCTTAGTCATTGACATTTATATGAGATGGGGACCCTGGAATGATTTACACCTGTCAAATACATTAATGGGATTCCGGCCTCCCTGAACTGTAATGTTGTTAGGGGATTACATTAGAGACACTTCTGTCATTGTTTCCACTGTTGGAAGTTGAAGTGTAATCTCCCTGAGCCCAGCTGCCGGAGACGGATCCTCCTAAATGAGTCTTTATTGTTGTTGTTTTCGTCTCTCTTGTCTCACACTCTTCTCTCAGGGGCCATCCCAGGCATCGATCGCTCTAATCATTTTTTTCTTGCGTGTGTTTCTTTTGCGAATCAATTTCAACCCCTCCCAAGAATATTAAATGTTGGCTTTCAGTACAATCAACAGAGGAATTCTGTTTGGTCCACTTGAGGCGTCCTTTTCCTACGGAGGGAGCGATGTTTCCCAATATCCCAAATTATAATGTACATTTTGGTCTTGTAGCGCAAGGTGTGGGTGCAGAACGTAGTGCCTCTCTCCTCGGTGTCGGGACTCTAAAAGTAACGAAGAATAAGCTGGTGGAGGGGTTGAGTAGCAGAGTTTATCACAATATTCTCAAGCTACGTTTCCTTATCTGAACTGCTTTGTCTCTCATCCTTAACCATAGTCTGCCAGGACAGGGTGTCTAAAGGAATAAACCAGTGAAATGTAAGACTTTTTAAGACTTTTTAAGACCACGTCTAAATAAAATTTAAGACCTAATTTACGATGGAAATATACATTAATCTAAATTAATTATTCAAAGTAAACACACTGATGTCTGTTCAAAATTAACAGTATGGTGTAATGCAAAAGGATAACACAAATGTCATTGCTATTGTAAATTATATTTATTAATACATTTTCAGAACATTTAAGTCCCATGAACAAATTTCTCTAAAATTAAGTAAATATATTTAAAAAATACATGCAACATAGTTCCTTTTGAACAAAAAAAATCCATAAAATAACAAATAACATTTCCAGCAGCTTTTAAAATGCAAATTCATTTACATAATAGAATGTGAGTGAGTGAGTGTGAGTTCTCATGTCTCTATGTGATGGATGTTTGTGCACAGGTTCATGTCTACTCCTGAGCTTTTGTGAATATACTAGGAAAACAATCCTTTTCAAACTGTATTAATATAAAAATTTCCAGTTGACATTTGGTCCATTCTCCTGGAAAAAAGAAAGAAAAAAGGCAGACATTAGCCAAACAACAGTCACCACATCTCTTATGACACCACCACTTCAGATTAATGTCAGACTGGATAAATAGGAATGAATACAATTTTTACAAATTAAGCAACGTGAGCCATCCCTTGAGCCTAGTGAACACTATGTAGACATATTGACAGGTAAACACCACTCTACTTACTACCATTCTAAAACTATTTTTAATTAGTCTAATTAATGTGTAGTGCGCCTATGCATAGCTGTTATTAACTTGACATGAGTAAAGCTTAACTATATGAAACACATACTCATATACAAGAGGATAGTTAATACATATATTTATGTTAGACTTACTTTGAGGTGCTGAAGTAGGTCCTGGGCGGTGTCATGGCCCATGAGCTCCACAGGATCCTGACTGGACGTGGTCATTTCACCAATAACGCACATGAAGTCCAGCTGTCTGCTCGCGGTGGTCTGGTCCAGAGTCTCGTGGAACAGAATGAAGAACGCACTGCAGCGTTGGTCTTCGGTGATGAGCTCTTTGTTGCAAGGCGCTGGATTTCCTCCGGTGACCTCCAGCGTTGTAGTTGACGTCGTTGCGGGCGGCGGAGCAGCAGCTAGCGGCGGAGCAGGAAATAGCGGCGGAGCAGCAGCTCGCGGCGGAGCAGCAGCTAGCCCCGCGGGCTGCTGGCGGCCTTCGCTAGTCTCTGTGCTTCTTGCTCTGCACGTGAGATTGAACCGCTGGAAAGACTCGCGACACATAACGCAGATTCAGAAGCATTTCACCCACCGTGACCAGAAACACTCGTTCTTTTCAAGCCGTTGTTGAACTTGCATCCTGCCATGTTTTCTAAAGTAGCCGATGCTTCACGTTGTAGGGGATGGGACCGAATACGCGGTGCTCACCCGTGTGCGCGCATCACGGCAGCTTCGATGCCGGCGCGCACATCGCTCTGTCGCGCGAGCCGAGAATTGTTTGCGGGGGGTGGGATTTCACCCTGTTATAGGGGAAACACTGGAGTTGATAAGCGTGTCTTCTTGTCTGATCAATACGCAACTGTGAGGTGCGGGAATGGACCGAGCGGACAGCTGCTGATCACTCAACAGCCCGCCCTGCTGAAATAGACAGTGCGCGCACAGCGCGCCAACATATTTTTTGGGAGCACCGAAGACCCATTTTGACCCAGGAAAACCCCTGGACATGACACCCAAAAAATTGAAGACCAATCCAATCTGAATTTAAGACAATTTAAGACTTTTTAAGGCCTTATTTTTAGGAAAAGCAATTTAAGACTTTTTAAGACTTTTTAAGGACCCGCGGACACCCTGCAGGACCACCGTTTTTACAATCCCAGACTTAATTCAATTCAATTCAGTTCATTTTTATAGCCCATTCTCACAAATTACTAATTTGTCTCTGAGTGCTTTACAATCTGTACACATAGACATCCCTGACCTTTGACCTCACATCGGATTAGGAAAAACTCCCAAACAACCCTTCACGGGGAAAAAAGTGAAGAAACCGTCAGGAGAGCAACAGAGGAGGATCCCTCTCCAGGATGGACAGAAGAATAGATGTCATGTGTACAGAAGGACAGATTTAGAGTTAAAATACATTCAATGAATATGACAGTGTATGAATAGTTGGTAGTAGGCATGGACCACGATCCAGACCTCCATCTTCCATCAGGCAGATGGAGGTAGAGGTGGAGTGGACGGGGCATCAGCAGCGCCATGGCATCAGACCCTGCCAGGTCCAATGGACCCTATGAAACGTGAAGTCACAAGGACTCTGGGGAGAAAGCAAAGTTAATAATGTGCAATGAAGAGATGAAAATTCATCCATAAGTAAGTGAAGAGACCACGATGGTTGCAATGCACAGACATTGCAGAATATATTATGAAAATATTTACATAACTAGGCTAGTCTACAGCCATGCTAGCGGGTTCCTTGGGGCTGACTTTAGGCCAAACATTGCTTTGAGCTAAATGCTGACATGTACTCGCCAAACCAATGTTACATTATTGATGTTTAGCAGTGTGCTAGTGGTGTTAGGATCCGTGTCCGGCTCCTAGTGTGTGCTGCCTTATTCTTCCCCTCCTGTCTGTTGTGTTATTGCGGTTGTAACAGCTTCCGGGTCGTTACCCGTGGGTTAGGGTTAGGGTTAGGGTTAGGGTTAACCCTAACCCTAACCCTAACCCCACGAGCACAAAGGATACCCAGACCACGACAAGGTTCCGTTCGATACCATGTTTAATTGTCGGCACACAACACTCAGCAGACCGCAAGCCTGCGACTCTGCTCACTCTCCTCCCTCCCTCCAGCTCTGCTGCCCTTTTTATATGAGCAGCATTGGCTGCTGACTGATTGGCAATCAGTCAGAGCAGCTGACTGATTAGCAACCAGCCAGCAGCCGAGGCCAGATTGGGGACAGCTGCCACATATCCCCACCACTTGATTTAGGCCGGGGCTCCATCCAGGCTAACCTACTCCCCCTCCCCCCCATGAGAGCTGGGGCGGAGGAGGGGGCTCTGGGGAACCGGGCTCAGGACGTGGGGGCTCTGTGGGACCGGGCTCAGGACGTGGGGGCTCTGGGGAACCGGGCTCAGGACGTGGGGGCTCTGGGGTCGACCGGGACGGGGAGCTGAAGCCTGCCGGGATGGGGAACAGGGAGCTGGGACCGGCCGGGATGGAGACGGAGCAGGGGTAGCTGGCGCCGCCGACGGGGCCGGGGAACCGGGGCCGGCCTTCCACCAACTGGTCCAAGGGAACAGGGGTCATCGGCAGCGCCGACGATCCGCCGGGTCCTGTTCCGGTCACCAGTCTGGTTCCTGTGAGGTGGAACATGGAGTCCATGTTCATCCCGTTCGAGTCCAGGAACTTTGAGTTTGGTAGAGTTGCCCTCCCGACTCCGGCGAAGGAATAATTGTAGTCTTTGTTTTGTTTTACTGTTTGTTGGTTTTTTTTCCCTTGCTAATCAGGAAAATAAAGTCCTTGCTTTATTTTCAAAACTGCAGCGTGAGCATGCGTTTGGGTCCTCAACACCACACACTCTAACAAGTAGGTTAACATTTCCCCCGATTATGGCGCTCGATTAAAAGTTAAGGGGTCACCAACGGGCTTACACTCCATCCTGAGGGAGGCCTGGACGTGAGCACCAGATGTCAAACCGTCCAATAGCTGTTGATGTTTCACTCGAAAGCAGAAACGTCCATGTGCACAGCGGGGGATCGGCAAAGTCAGAGGGAAAATTCATGAATGTACAATATGTGAAACATTTGTAATAACCATTGAATGATGATGTCATTGAACACAATCCAGAGTTTTGAAGAAACATCTCAAAGGGTTTCTGGTGGTGGGGCCGTATAACGTGCGCAGTCTTTGGATGTTAAATGTGTGCTTCAATCTATCCTTAACTTAAGGTGATTGCCTATAGAATTGACTGAAAACACATCCTTGTTTACCCGTTGGTCTGAATTAGAGGGCCAGATGCTGGCGGTGGTCGGGGCTTTTTCGATTGTATGCAAATCCCATCAAGTGGCCTCGTAAATAATGCAAACTTTTGAGCCCCGCGCGACTGCAAATCCATGTGGCTGAGGTTGCCACGGCAACACATGCACTATATTGTGAATCGCTTAAAGTCAATTGAGGTGAATGCAGTGAAGACTGCTCATCCTTCGTGGAGATGGCCTCGCTGTCATCGCGCTCTTGTCGAGAAAATCTTTTTTTCAGCCAACTGAATTATTTAGAAAGAGTAAGTCCGTTTATTTATTTCAACATGCTTTGACGTCTAATAACATGTGATAGTGCTCCTCCAGAAACAATAATCACAGACATAATCTCACATCTAGAATTCAGTTGACAACAAATCAAGTTTCTTGGCACAGGGCAAATCTATTAGCAACGTTGCTGATTCAAATGCTCAAACCCTTTAGAAACATTTAAAACACATATGATGAAATGATCAACAGTCTGTTTGTACTTTCAGACGAGGAGATCATCTTTCGGAGTTGGGATGGAGACATTATGAAAATCAGCACGCAGAGTAACGAGACGGAGCTCCTGCTGAAGAACACCACGTTTGTAAGTGTTAACGTCCATCTTTGTTTCTTAACCCTTGTGTTGCCTTCTGGTCATTTTGACCCGATTCAATATTTAACCCTCCTGTCGCCTTCGGGTCAATTTGACCCGATTCAATGTTTAATGTCGGTGTTCTTTCGGGAGTCAACAAACAAACATAAAGTACCTCACACTTAAACTTGGAAAACAATATTAATTCTAATAATTTTCTGGAGATTTTAATAGCTGGGGTCATGTTGACCTCAAGGGTAAAATATGTTAGTAAATATAAAGGTAACAGGAGGGTTAAACATTGAATCGGGTCATATTGACCCGAAGGCGACAGGAGGGTGAAACATTGAATCGGGTCAAATTGACCCGAAGGCAACACAAGGGTTAAACCCTGAGACATGTTTCTAGTTTCCCTCTATTTCCACTGGGGTCCATAAACTAACATTAACAAGATGATATCAGTTTAGAAGATTTATATAATTTTTTATTAAATTGGCTTCATTAAAGCAGTGGTTCTCAAATGGGCGAACGTGGACCCCTTGGGTTAGTGAAAAGGCCCTCTCGGGGGTACGTGAGATTTGTTTAAAATGTAGTGAATGGGATATCATAATTCACCCTTGTTCCTGGTGTAGTTCTTTACACAGTTATTAATGTAATGAGTCACACACATCGGTGTGACTGTTCCGGGATCGCGGTCCCTTTAAGTGTTGTGTTGCTGTTTGTGACGTCGAGCCCCATGCGGGTTTGGGATCTGGGCAGCGCCATCTTGTGTTCATTCGTTTTGATATACGGAATAAACAAGACACACACTTGTGTGCTCAACTTGAGGAATTGTGTTTTGCGTTTTAATGCAACTTCCACAAAAATATATTTAAAATGAGCATCCAGTAAAAAAAGCCTTTGGAAATAGTTATATAATAAATATTCATTAAAATATAAGTAAGTTCATAAACTGAGTTGTATGTTATGATTGAATTATATTATTATGATATATTATATGCAAAATGCTGCACATTACATATTTTTTTCAAACCCAAAATGCTACATAACTCAAAAAAAGGTTGTGAACCATTGCATTAAAGAATATTAAATGACAATTATCAACAACAGAAAAACAATTGTTTGCAGAATTTTATTTTCTGCTTTCTAATCTTTTGAGAGCATGACTCATTGTTACTACGACAACTCAGCCTTTCCCCTCGGCAGGTGTTGACCCCGCTAAGGTCAACTCAACTTTCACTGTGAATTGTTTCGCCCCTCTCGGTTTTGTAGAACGACGTCAGCGTTGCATTGAGAACATGCTCCTTTTGTTTGTGTCTCGGGAATTATTGAATTTGAAGAAATCTCATCCAAATTCTTCCACACAGGCAACTTTTAAGGCGTCAACGTTTGCAGTCTCTCCAGATCTGAACTACGTTCTACTGGGATATGACGTCAAGCAGGTGAGAGCCTCTTATTATTATTCTGCCTTCATATATATATATATATATATATATACAGTATATATATATATATGTGTGTATACTGGTGTTTGGCTTGGGGACAACATGCACATAACCAATCTATCTCTGCCGAGTCAATGAGTTAAAGCCAACATTGACAGGAACAAGCGGACAGAAGCGTTTCCTGTGATGACGGTATTTGTCTGAAAATGGTGTATGCGCGTCAGGCTGAAGTTGACACTTGTTACGGCAAAATGTGTCCGCACCCAATTTTGAGTCTTTTTAAACTGAAATGACGAATATCAAAGAACCAGAACTTGTCTATGAAATCATTTATTCCTGCAAAAAGAATCACAGTTACACGGAGTCCCTCAGGAGTCTGCCAAAGGTGAACTGAAGAGTCACCGTTACACGGAGTCCCTCAGGAGTCTGAAAAGGTGAACTTCAGAGTCACAGTTACACAGAGTCCCTCAGGAGTAGGGTTGGGTACCGGAAACCGGTGCCAATGTGGGCACCGGTTCCAATACAACCGGTGCTACCCGGACCGAAACGCAACACACATTCCGGTGCTTCCTTCCGGTGCCTGAGCCGATTGAAATTGAAAAAAACTATTGTTGTGAACTTCTCAGTTGACTCCGCCCTGTCAGCAGGTTACGATAGCCTATCATATTTAACTTTGACAGCGGAGGCGTGGCCGTGTGTGACTGCGTGAACCTGTGTCGACAGGGATGGATTAACCAACGGGCCTACCGGGCCCAGGCCCAGGGGCCCATGAGCTCAGGGGGCCCCTGTGCCTGAGCCTCCGCGCGTGACATTGCTGTGATTAACATTGTATTGATATGAATATGATGATATGACACGATGCGCCGTAGCCGGTATATGCTGGGCTTAAGTCCTTCATGTCAGTAACAGGGCCCCAATAGTCCTAATCAGGGATGGATTACCGAACGAGCCTACCGGCACCAGGGGCCCCTGAGCTCAGGGGCCCGTGAGTTCAGGGGGCCCATGAGCTCAGGGGGCCCATGAGCTCAGGGGGCCCCTGGGCCTGAGCCTCCGCGCGTGACGTCGCTGTTATTAACATTGTATTGATATGAATATGATGATATGACACGATGCGCCGTACCCGGTATATGCTAGGCTTAAGTCATTCATGTCAGTAACAGGGCCCCAATAGTCCTACTGAGGGATGGATTACCGAACGAGCCTACCGGCACCAGGGGCCCATGAGCTCAGGGGGCCCCTAAGCCAGAGCCTCTGCGTGAAGTAGCTGTTATTAACTTTGTATTGATATGATGATATGACACGATGCGCCATAGCCAGTATATGCTAGGCTTAAGTCATTCATGTCATGGTCATATAATTCGCGTTATGTTGTCGTTGTTCCATACGGACTGTTTTGTTAGCAATGTTTAAAAAAAAAAGTATATTTAAATATATATATAGAATTTCTTTTTTACTTCTTTTTTTGTTTGTTTTTTTTTTGCGGGTGTGGGGGGGGGGGCCTTGACACGTCCAGGCCCAGGGGCCCGTGGTTTCTTAATCCGTCCATGCGTGTCGAGCACACCAGCGTCAGGCTGGGCGTGATGGGGAGACCGTCACCGGTCCCCCTGAACATGTGGAGACCGATGATGACGAGCAGCCTTAACTCAGATTAGTACCGGAATGTTGATTGCAAGTCTTGCATTCATAAAAGTAGGCCAAGAAATAATAAATTAGCCATTATAACTATGTTTAAGCTAGCTCGTAGCTCGTAGCTCGCGCTAGCTACGAGCTACGAGCGTGACAGTCTGCTAGCAGATGTGTTGATGTCCAGCGGTCCCGGCTGTATACCCGGTGTTACCGGGAATATAATGACGGAGGAATAAAGACCGTGGGGCGTCACTTTGTTTCAGTGTAACTCTCGCTGTCAGAAGCAAAACTTTATTTGTCACGTGTCATCTTCATTACCTCTAATTGGTTGTTCTCTTTGCCCATCAAAACAGTGACAGGATTAACCCTATAAGGTCTGCACATGACAATATATATATATACACACACATATCATATAATGGAGAACATATATTGTGTTTGTTAACAGTCTGATATCCGTTGTGTGTCAGTGCTCCATGATAACGGCTTCTAGGTCTACAGGGAATATGCCCAAAGAGGTTTTTAATGTCCTCATTGTGTGTTTAAAAAAAAAAGTATCGGTTCAGGCACCGGTATCGTTTTAAAAGTACCAGTTTAGCACCGGTATCGGAAAAAACCCAAACGATACCCATCCCTACTCAAGAGTCTGCTCCGCCAATGTACGTCCACTTAAAAATGCTTATTGCTACTCGTGATTGTCATTCTAAGTACCTGTTGTCGTATGAGTTTCACTCAAGGGAAGGTCTGAAATCTGTTTAGGTGACGAGTCGCTTGTGTTGGAGCACTGGAAGTGTAGCTGAGTGTTGGAGCACTGGAAGTGTAGCTGAGTGTTGTGTTGCCATGTCTGAATATTCATGAGCATTCTTTCCAAATTGATGAGGACTTTGAGGAGAGAGGGGGAAAGAGAGAGAGAGAGGGAGGGAGAGAGAGAGGGAGAAAGAGGGAGGGAGAGAGAGAGAATCAGCTGCTCCAAGGCCACGGCTCTTGGAGAAACTGATGTTGTGGGACTTATTGCTGCCTGATATTTAATCTTCCAAGCGAGAGTTAACCTTGAGCGAGACACACGATAACAAACTGTTTAAGCGAAATGTAAAGAAGAAAAAAAGCGTTAGATTCTCTGTAGGGTCCTTTCCATTATATTGTCAGTAAATTATAACAATCTTTTAGTGTAATTAAAGTTACTCTGCGAACACACATTTGGCCTTGCGGCTCGTTTAGGTCGTTCAAATACTGGACACATGTTTTTAAATTGTTGCCCGTATTGGTCATCTAGACACAAAAACATGGAAAAATAGGTTGAAAAAATATATAATTTTAAAGTTATAATGTGTAACAATGTCCTACAAAAATGTATAAATTGACACAAAGTAATGCCTCTCAATCATCACCTATGACCCTCTAGAACAGGGGTGGGAAACCTTTTGGCGATGGGGCCACAATGACTTTGTCTCGATGACACCACCCTGTCATACAAGTCCTCTCCTCGTGTTGTCCCCTTTAGAGATTTCATTGTCAGAGATTCTTCCGTTATCTCAAAATCTTAATTAATTCCTCTAATAAAAATCAAGAGCTGAGCGGTGTCTTATACGTTGTTACTTTCATCCAGTGCTAACGAATATAGCTTAAAAGACTCAGTTATTTTGTCTTACTCGCTGGCTAAGTCTTCGTCAATTAGTTATATACGCCGAGTCCTCCACTTCTTACTCTTTTTCCATTTCAGCTTCAGATTCTTCCTCATGTTCTTCATGTTCCTTCACATCAGACTCTTCTTCCATTTGTGCAGTAGGTGGTGTGGGGGCTTCTTCAAAGGAAGCATGTGGTCTGGATGTTCAGCCCCTGGGATGGACCTGGCCACCTTCCCAAAGGCCCTGCCTCCTCCTCTGTGCCTCCTTCTCTGTGGCCTCAATGTTCTGGCCTCTTCCGCGATGCCTCCTGTCATGGCCCCGCTGAGGCCCCCTCTACCCCTTCTACTCTCTTTCTCATTCTGTATCATCGATTGTGGAAATATGGATCGTGGTCCATGCCGACATGCCTCATTATTCATAATTAATATCATATTCATTGAATGTGTTTATGTAACTCTGTTCATCTGGTCACATGACATCTATTCTTCTGTCCATCCTGGAGAGGGATCCTGCTCTGTTGCTCTCCTGACGGATTCTTTACTTTTTCCCCTGTGAACGGGTTTTTTTCTTTTTTTTGGGGAGCTTCTCCTGATCCGATGTGAGGTCAAAGGTCAGGGATGTCGTATGTGTACAGATTGTAAAGCACTCTGAAGCAAATTTGTGATTTTGGGCGACACAAAATAAATTAAATTAAATGTTTGTCAACTGGCACAATAAATTCAAGATTCAAGATTCAAGATGTTTTATTTGTCACATACACACACAGGGTGTGCAGTGAAATGAAAGTGGCAATGCTCAGCAGGAATGTGCAAGGGCAACAAGTACACACTATTTACAAATAAAAAACAACACAATATTTACAGTAAGTGTGTGTGTGTGTGTGTGTGTGTGCCTAAGAGGGGCAGTTGTGTGGGTCTATGTGGGGGTCCTGGTGAGGTCGGAGTTCACAATCCTGATGGCCTGAGGAAAGAAACTCCGTCTCAGTCTCTCTGTTCTTGCAGCGTGACTACGGAGGCGCCTGCCTGACCGCAGCAGCTGAAACAGTCTGTTGTTGGGGTGGTGAGGATCCTTCATGATCCTGCCTCTGGTTCTGCACCTCCTGGTGTACAAGTCCTGCAGGGTGGGGAGTGTAGTTCCAATAGTGCGCTCAGCCGGACGCACTACTCTCTGCAGAGCCTTCCTGTCCTGAGCGGAGCAGTTGCCAAACCAGGCTGTGATGCTTCCTGTCAGGACGCTCTCTACAGCTCCAGAGTAGAAGGACTGAAGGATCCTCTGGGAAACTTTAAATTTCCTCAGCTGCCTGAGGTGGTAGAGCCGCTGCCTTGCCTTTCTCACCAGAGTGTCTGTGTTTGTTGACCATGTCAGATCCTCGGTGATGTGGACTCCCAGGTATTTATACCCGCTCACCCTCTCCACAGTAGTCCCGTTAATCCCCAGTGGTGAGTACGTCCTCTGTTGTTGTACCCTCCTAAAGTCCACAATCAGCTCCTTAGTTTTGGTGACATTCATGATGAGGCTGTTGTCCTGGCACCAGAGTGACAGATCAGCAACTTCCTCCAGGTAGGCCTTCTCGTCGTTGTCGGAGATCAGGCCCACCACCACTGTGTCATCCGCAAACTTGATGATGGTGTTGAGCTGAACCTGGCCACACAGTCATGTGTGTACAGGGAGTACAGTAGGGGGCTGAGGACGCAACCCTGGACGGATCCTGTGTTCAGGGTGAGGGATTTGGAGGTGTCTGCCCACCCTGACCACCTGTGGCCCGGCGGTCAAGAAGTCCAGGATCCAAGCACACAGGATAGTGTTCAGTCCCAGCTCAATCAGCTTGCCGGCCAGTCTGGAGGGGACTATGGTGTTGAAAGCTGAACTATAATCAATGAACAGCAGTCTCACATAGCACCCCTTCTGGCTGTCCAGATGAGAGAGTGTGGTGTGCAGTACCTGGGAGACAGCATCATCCGTGGATCTGTTTGGGCGATAAGCAAACTGCAGCGGGTCCATGGAGGAAGGAGGAAGGCGCAGATGTAGTCCTTTATCAGCCTCTCAAAGCATTTCATGACCACCGAGGTGAGGGCCACGGTCGGTAGTCATTCATACATGCTGGAGAAGCATTCTTGGGCACAGGGACTATAGTGGATCTCTTGAAGCAGGCGGGGACCACGGACTCAGCCAGGAGAGGTTGAATATTGTGGTGAACACTGGAGCTAGCTGGTTAGCACAGGTCTTCAGTACTCGCCCAGATATGCCATCTGGACCTGCAGCTTTCCTGGTGTTCACCCTCAACAGAGCCCTCCTCACACTGTGCTCGGTCACAGAGAGTGTGTGTTCATCCCCAGCGGTAGAACTCACCTCGGCTACGCTAACGGTGTTGTTGTTAGCTGGCGAGCTAGCGCTGTTGTTGCTAGCCTCAAACCGTGCATAAAATGAGTTCAGGTCGTCCGCTAGGGATGCGTCGGCACTCACCATTGCGCGGGGTCTGCTCTGGTAGTCTGTGATAGTCCGTAGCCCCTGCCATAGGCGCCTGGTGTCGCGCTGCTCCATCTGTGATTCCACTCTGTCTCGGTACCTCCTCTTGGCTTCCTTCACCGCCCTCCTCAGTCCATAGACCGCTGCCTTGTACTCGTCCATGTTGCCGGATACAAGAGGATAATATAAAACATACAGTTATTGATCAACACACCACCACAGGTTTTATAAAGTACAAAAGCCTGATATATTTGTAGACTTTTATTAATCACTCACTAATTCATGTGAGTGATATATATGCACCTACCAAGCTAAACCTGCAGTCAAACAAAACAATCTTTTTTCCCTCTTACATTTGCAAACGGGGGGGGGAAGAAGTCGACGGTCTGAATCAGTTGAAGCGATCAGTATTTGCTCTGCTTCAACTACTCCCATCTTCTCTTCGCAGAAACTTTGACCCTTCCTGCTGTCACACACAGCTGCACTCCCAGGCTGCTAGACTCTTAAACTAGCCCCTCCAGCCCAGCCACGTCTCCTGGGTGAGGTTTAGCTGGCTTACGAGACAAGTTGGCCACAGAAAAAAAAAATGATTCCATCACTGCATCCGAGTGTCTTGGATAGGGTTGGCGGCCACTCTTGGCTCCCAGCAGGTACGGCCAAGTGCCCACTAGACAACAGACATTTAATTTAGCCTTTCAGAATCTGTTAGGTAGGGTCATCACCAGGCTTGGATACCGGCAGAATATATAGCAGTAATAACCTAGGAACAAGTTATATCCAGACTTCTCCAGGCAAGAACAACATGCAATAGATCATGTGTGTGCCGAGAACTATAGAACAAAATTGCTAATTGTATTGTTTTGCTCACAGCCAGTCACCTCAAGCGTTGGTCCGTTTTATGCAACATAGTCCCGTAATGTAGTCATCGTGACTCACCCGTTGGTTTGTTGACTGCCTTTATGAAGCTTTGAGTTCGTAGTTTTGGCCGTCGCCATCTTTGATTATAGTCTTCACCATATTTACTTTTTGCAACCGGTGAACAGAAGTTTCCAGAGTTTGGAATGCGGAGAATTGACGTAACGACGCCATTTACAGCTGAGGTAGAGGCAGCGACCTGTCAATCCCAGTATCCCGGCTCTAAAGCATACTCATCTTCATGATCTGTTTGACTCTAATTGGACCATAATTTAAATGAACATCACGCTGTTTTGAAGAAGACTTGAAACTAGAGATTGAGACATAAACTCATGTTTACAATGTTTACTGAGGGAATACATCAAGAGAAGTACAGTCATTTATATAGACTTCTATACAACCAGAGGAGTCGCCCCCTGGTGGTCAGAAGGGACAACGTTCACACCAACGCAGCATACCAATAATAATGTTTGCATTACCTTACTTGCAGGATAATTTATGGTTATTCGTTTCATTCACTTAATCTGCGCCGGAGAGGAATGGTTTATCTCCATGGAAACAGTTATCAACTAAGCCACTGATTTCCACCATCAACTGTGGTAGAAATAACTACTATTGCTGCTTCATACACATTTTGGAAAACTCCCAGATATCACGGGAAAGTAAACATAGTCTTGTCTGGGTTCATAGGATCGGTGGATTTCAACCCAAAGTAAACATCATTTTGCTGTAATAAAAAGGATGCTGAAATATCTTCATAATGAGTCATGTATTAAGTCAGGAATTCATGTTTTCTTAGTTCTCTCCGCAATATGACAAGCAGACAACTTTTGAAATACTCGTTTTCTTAATGGAGCTGTGATCGGTCGGTGCTAGGCTACGCTAACATTGTGCTAACACTCCATCAACACTCAAAATAACGTCATGTAGGTGCAAAGACGACAGCCTGGTTATCGTTTGTACGCGGTGTCAGCGTTATTGTGGGACGTTGTACATTGTGTTGTTTACTTCCTTACTTTTGCAAAGGGGATAAACATGACATCAACCTTCAAACCCTTTAGAAGCAGAGCAGCCCCAAGCATCCCACTGTGATATGTGGATAAATCCCAAACTTGACAGGAATAATATTTCTTTTAGAATACAGTATAAATCACTTTGTTCCCATTCTTATGAGCCAAAATACGTTTGATATGTCCCACAGTGAATGCATACAAGTGAATGTATATCCCTTATTGGGATTCATTGGTTGGCAACACATGAATAAATCCCACCTCCATGGTGGTGGTGTCATTGAGGATCAGCACTCTGAGCCCAAACATGTCTAAAAATAGCACTAAACAAACAGTGAGTTTTGTTGCCCAGCAACTGCAGGTTTGCGTCAGCCTTTAACGTGGCGTTTAGCCTGTGTCGATGGAGATGGAGGATGGTTTCAATTCAATTCAGTTTATTTTATATCGCCCAATATCACACATTTTGAATTTGGCGCATCAGCAGGGCCGTGACAGGAGACCGGCCCACCAGGCAGGAGGCATCAGACCCAGCCGGGTCCAATGGACCCTCTGAGACGGGAAGTCACAACGACTCCGGGGAGGAAGCAGAGTTAGTAATGTGTGATGGAGAGATGAAATCTCATCCATAAGGAGAGAGGAGAGGAGAGAGCTGCTCAGTGTATCCTAAACGTCCATAAGGAGAGAGGAGAGGCGAGAGGTGCTCAGTGTATCCTAAATGTCCATAAGGAGAGAGGAGAGGAGAGAGGTGCTCAGTGTATCCTAGACGCCCATAAGGAGAGAGGAGAGGCGAGAGGTGCTCAGTGTATCCTAAACATCCATAAGGAGAGAGAGGAGAGAGGAGCTCAGTGTATCCTAAACATCCATAAGGAGAGAGGAGAGGAGAGAGGTGCTCAGTGTATCCTAAACGTCCATAAGGAGAGAGGAGAGGAGAGAGGTGCTCAGTGTATCCTAAACGTCCATAAGGAGAGAGAGAAGAGGAGCTCAGTGTATCCTAAGCGTCCATAAGGAGAGAGGAGAGGAGAGAGGTGCTCAGTGTATCCTAAACGTCCATAAGGAGAGAGAGAAGAGGAGAGAGGAGCTCAGTGTATCCTAAACATCCATAAGGAGAGAGAGAAGAGGAGAGAGGTGCTCAGTGTATCCTAAACATCCATAAGGAGAGAGAGAAGAGGAGAGAGGTGCTCAGTGTATCCTAAACATCCATAAGGAGAGAGAGGAGAGAGGTGCTCAGTGTATCCTAAACGTCCATAAGGAGAGAGGAGAGAGGTGCTCAGTGTATCCTAAACGTCCATAAAGAGAGAGGAGAGGAGAGAGGTGCTCAGTGTATCCTAGACGTCCATAAGGAGAGAGGAGAGGAGAGAGGTGCTCAGTGTATCCTAAACGTCCACAAGGAGAGAGGAGAGGAGAGAGGTGCTCAGTGTATCCTAAACGTCCATAAGGAGAGAGAGAAGAGGAGAGAGGAGCTCAGTGTATCCTAAGCGTCCATAAGGAGAGAGGAGAGGAGAGAGGTGCTCAGTGTATCCTAAACGTCCATAAGGAGAGAGAAGAGAGGAGAGAGGTGCTCAGTGTATCCTAAACTTCCATAAGGAGAGAGAGAAGAGGAGAGAGGTGCTCAGTGTATCCTAAACATCCATAAGGAGAGAGGTGCTCAGTGTATACTAAACGTCCATAAGGAGAGAGAAGAGGAGAGAGGAGCTCAGTGTATCCTAAACGTCCATAAGGAGAGAGGAGAGGAGAGAGGAGCTCAGTGTATACTAAACGTCCAAAAGGAGAGAGGAGAGGAGAGCGGAGCTCAGTGTATCCTAAACGTCCATAAAGAGAGAGGAGAGGAGAGAGGTGCTCAGTGTATCCTAAACGTCCATAAGGAGAGGAGAGGAGAGAGGTGCTCAGTGTATCCTAAACGTCCATAAGGAGAGAGGTGCTCAGTGTATCCTAAACGTCCATAAGGAGAGAGGAGAGGAGAGAGGAGCTCAGTGTATCCTAAGCGTCCATAAAGAGAGAGGAGAGGAGAGAGGAGCTCAGTGTATCCTAACGTCCCCCCTCAGCCTCTCAGCCTACAGCAGCATCTCTAGGTCTGGACCAGGTAAACCTGATTCAGCTCTAACTATAAGACCATCAAGAGGAAAGTCTTCAGTCTACATGAGGTGACTGAGTCTGCCTCCAGGACTGAAGGTGGAGCTGGTTCCATAAAAGAGGAGGAGCTTGATACCTGAAGGCTCTGGCTCCTTCTACTTTTTAAGACTTAAGGAACTACAAGTAGCCCCACATGTAGTGAGCGCAGCGTTTGTGTTTAGGGGATGCGCTCAGACACACGATAATCAGGCCGATCGGCTGGCGCTCTCCTGCTGATACGCAGCACTTTTCATTTCAATATTTCAGCATCTTCTATTGTTGTGAGCAGATTCTGGTACAGAGGTGGAATCGTTTGTTATCGATGTTACTCAGGCAGATATAATTCAAATGAATAACATGAGGCAGCATTTTTGAAGAGAGGGAGCCAATTTACACAAATTCAACGGGCAATACAAACTAGTAAATTACTTCTCCTATCTCACTATAATGGAACGAGTCTCGTCGGTCCTTTGACCCCCGTTCATCCGATCAACTTTACACCAGGCAGATGAGTTGTTGTGGACCCAAGGAAGTGCATAATAGAGAGCGAGCTCTTCAGACACCAGGATTTATGTGTTAATAGTATATTATTTCAGGCTGTTCTCAACCAGCATTCGTAGCTAAACCTAAAACAATAGTGTTGATATCCCTCTAAATAATTGTGTTGGTTATCCATGTAGTCATGAACCGGGAGATATAAAGTCAGAAGAACCTGTCGAACCTGAACAAGGTTCTGATCCTGAACCGTCGTCACCATCCATCAGTAACTCGTTGTGTCCTCAGAGGTAATCTCATGAAGATAAGGGCCTCTGGCCTCCAAGGTGTGGGTCCAGAGATAGAAGCAGGCAGCGTGGAGAGGGCCCCTGTTAGCCAGGGTCCCTCCAGTAAGGGACCGAGCATTGATTTAAACGGAGCACAAAGAGAGCTGTTGTGATTACGGGGAAACACACTTCTGATGCCATTTGTTTCTGCATTTAAAATCAGCTGGAATGGACCAGGCTCAAGCTGAGAATGCATCAGATGGTGACGATACGGCGCTGATCCGGGGCGGCGCTGCGTGATTATCATCATCATCATCATCATTGCACCTGGTTGTATGCATAGTGCAGCACAGTTCTGCCTCAGCTTCTGCAGAAGTTTCCACCCGGTGGAAAATCGTGAAAATGCAATTGCAAAAAGATAACGGAGCCAACGGGGACCTCGCAGAACGTTGATGGTTTTTAAAGGATTCAGTCAGATTTTGTCTTTTTTTCACTTCGCCTCCTGATGGTCGTTCAGAGTTTGGAACGGTTTTGAGAAATATGTTTTAGCAAGTTTTGGATTAGAATTAAAGTTTTGATTTCGACAGGTTGAGGTCACACACACACACCGCCGGCATTCACCAACCAAATGGTGTTAAATCATCTTTTGCAGCTGTTGCCCTAAAACATCTGTGTTGCCTTTAAGGCTTTTTCTGTTTGCGTTTAGTTTAATTGTTGTATTAATTCAAAGAGCTAATTAATATCCATACAATACTACGAATCTGTCTTCTGAACTGCGGTTTAACTGGGCGTTAAGTCAGAGTTCAGACACACGAGAACGCGACAACTGTTGTGCACCGACAGATATGCTAGAGAGGTTCATGTCATTTATGTTCGCTTTCTCTCATTCCAGGCTTCCTGATTGTTTTCACCTGTCATCACACCTGTTTCCTATGCTCATCAGTGTCAGCCCCGCCCCTGATTGGTCCCACCTGTGTCTTGTTACCATGTGCTTAAATTCCCCTGTCTCCCAGTGTTCCTTGTCAGTTCGTCTGGTCTTTTGCCATGATCAGGTCGGGTTAGGTTGTGCTCTTGAAAAGTTTTTGATCCCTCACTACGTGAGCGCTTTCATTTTGTTCACGGCAGAACCGAAAAATAAAGTACTTACAAATACTTTATCTCTGTCTCCCGGGTCGTGCAATTGGGTCCTACTTCCTAAGTGTCTGAGATCGTAACAGAACGAACTGACCACATTATGGACCCAGCCGACCCAAGAACGCTTCACGCCGCTCTGTCGGTACAGGGCGTGACGATTTTTCATCACGAGGAAAAACTGGACAAAGTCAGCCGGGAAATACAAGAGCTGAGAGGACGCCAGGCCGGGGTTCAGGAAGAATTATCTACACAGATGCAACAACTGGTTGCCCAAATGAATAATTTTTCACTCATCAACAGACTGCTCCTCCGGTGACGTCATCCACAGCTGAGAATTTGCCTGTCAATACTCCAGCTGACGACCCAGGTCAGGCTGTTTCCTTCCCGTTACGGCTGGCTCTTCCGGAGAGATTTTCCGGAGACTCTTCGAATTGCAGAGCCTTTCTGGTACAGTGTGATCTGCATTTTCAACACAACCCAGCAGCTTTTTATCTGAGCATGGTAAAGTGGCGTTTATTGTGTCTCATTTAACGGGAAGAGCTGCAGCCTGGGCTACTGCAGAATGGTCTAGAGACACCGAACTATGTTACTCATTGGCCGATTTCATAGAGACTATGAGGCGCATTTTGACCACTCATCGCCTGCTACGGAGGCCAGCAGAAGACTGTTTCAAATCGTCAGCTCAACCGTCAGGTGGTTGATTATGCCATCGAGTTTCGTACAGCAGCAGCGGACAGCGGATGGAATGTTCCGGCTCTTCGTGACGCCTTCATGACAGGACTTTGAACCGATAAAGGACCAGCTGGCTCCACTGGAGACACCCGGGATCTGGAATCCCTCATCGCTGTGGCCATCCGGATCGATAACCGTCTTCGAAAGAGAGAGGGCGTCGACGCAACCGAGATGTTATTCCCAGCTTCCAGAATTCGCCTCGGAGGGTCGCGCCGCCAGCGGAGGATTTCCAGCTCATGTTACCGGACCATCAGAGGACTACACTTCCGAATGACTCCGGTGAACCCATGCAGCTTGGAAGAACCAGGCTTTCTCTGGAGGAGAGGCAGCGCAGTCACGGGAGGGTTGCTGTTTCTACTGCGCCAGCCGGGTCATCAACTCGCTTCATGCCGGGAAAGATCGTGCTCACCAGTCAAAAGGAGGGCGCTGGTGAGCAAGTTTCCAGACTTCCTCCTCGACCTGTTACTCAGGTAGACATTTGTATTAACAATCAGACCATTGACCAGGGTGTGTTAATAGACTCAGGGGCTGACGAAAGCCTTATAGACTGGGGCCTAGTCAAACAGCTAAAATAAAAACTGTCCCGCTATCTCATCCTGTTAGTGCCAGTGCCTTAGACGGCCGCTTGTTGTTCACAGTTACCCATTGCACTGAGCCCATACGGATTACTATAAATAAGGACCATACCGAGAGCATGCAATTTCATATTTGAGTCGACTCAGCACCCGATTATTTTGGGGTTTCCTTGGCTGAAGATCCACAATCCTCACATAGACTGGCCTTCAGGGAAAGTTAAGGAATGGGGAGAGGATTGTAAGGGCAGGTGTAAACTTTCGCAACCTGTTAATGCACCAACAGACTCTAGTAGGATCATTATAGATCACCCTGACTATCCTGATCTACACAAGGTACCTTCCTGTTACCATGATTTAAAAGAAGCGTTTAACAAGTCTAAAGCCTTGTCGTTACCTCCTCACCGAGATTTTGACTGTCCCATTGATCTCTTACCGGGAGCCTCCATTCCCAAGGGGAGACTTTACTCGATTTCGAGACCTGAGAGAACAGCAATGGATGAATACATCTCCTCTTCACTCAAATCAGGGATTATCCGTCCTTCATCGTCTCCAGCCGGAGCGGATTCTTTGTGGGAAAGAAAGACGGGTCTCTGAGACCTTGCATAGACTACAGTCCACTAAATGACATTACGGTGAAGAACCGCTATCCTCTGCCACTCATGTCATCTGCTTTTGAACTGCTTCAAACGGCCAAGATATTCACCAAGTTGGATTTAAGAAATGCATATCACTTGGTTAGAATAAAACAAGGGATGAGTGGAAGACTGGATTCAACACTCAGAATGGTCACTATGAGTACTTGGTAATGCCTTTTGGACTGTGCAATGCACCGCTGTTTTTCAAGCTTTTGTGAATGGGGTTTGGTGGGAATTCTTGAATATTTCAGTGTTTGTGTATCTGGATGACATACTGATTTTCTCCCCAGACGCTAAATCTCATGTTAACCATGTCCGCCAAGTTTTGCAGAAACTACTGGATAATCAGCTATATGTCAAGGCAGAGAAGTGCGAGTTCCACACAGAAGAGGTGTCTTTCTTAGGATACATAGTCTCACCTAATCATATCCAAATGGATCCTGCGAAAGTCAGTGCAGTATCCCAGTGGCCCACACCAGACTCCAGGAAAAAGGTTCAGCAGTTCCTAGGATTTGCTAACTTCTATAGGAAGTTTATTAGGAATTTCAGTTCTGTTGCTGCTCCTCTGCATGTTCTGACTTCTCCTAAGGTTCCCTTCAAGTGGACCCCCCAGGCGGATCTTGCTTTCAAACTTCTCAGAGATAGATTCACCTCAGCTCCCATACTCACCATTCCAGATCCCCAGCGCCAGTTTATGGTCGAGGTGGATGCTTCCAATGAGGGAATTGGAGGAGTACTGTCTCAACGTTCTGCAGAAGACAACAAGATGCATCCATGTGCTTACCTGTCGCGGAAGTTGACAACGGCAGAGCGGAATTATGACGTGGGAAACAAGGAATTGTTAGCTGTAAAAGCTGCCCTCGAGGAATGGAGACACTGGCTAGAGGGTGCAGAGCAACCGTTTTAGTCTGGACAGATCACAAGAATCTAGAATATATAAGAAAGGCTAAGCGTCTCAACTCCCGTCAGGCCAGGTGGACACTTTTCTTTAGTAGATTCAACTTCACACTCTCTTTTCGTCCCGGTCTCAGAATCAAAAACCCGATGCTTTGTCTCGTCTTTACGATCCCGAACCACTTGCGGTAGAGCCCAAGACCATCCTTCCACTTAACCGGGTGATCGGAGCCTTTTCCTGGCAAGTGGAGTCAGACGTTAAAGAGGCAAATGTCATGAATCCAGCGCCTAGCGAGTGTCCCAACAATCTGCTGTTTGTTCCTGAGGCTCTTTACTCCAAGGTCATCCACTGGGCTCACTCATCTGTGCTTTCGTGCCATCCGGGAGTAGCAAGAACAATGTTCAGGATTCAACAACGTTTCTGGTGGCCATCCATGAAGAAAAGTGTGGCCGAGTATGTAGCGGCTTGTCCGGTGTGTGCGTGTAATAAGACCTCATCTCAAGTTAAGATGGGCTTGCTCCAGCCACTGCCGATTCCCCATCGTCCTTGGTCACACATTTCGATGGATTTTGTGACAGGATTTCCCTCATCCAGAGGCAAGACTACGGTTCTAACAGTGGTTGATCGATTTTCAAAGATGGCTCACTTCATCCCATTGACCAAGCTTCCCTCTGCCAAAGTCACCGCAGAGGTCATGATGAATCACGTATTCAGGATCCATGGATTCCCTAATGACATTGTTTCCGACAGGGGTCCACAATTCATTTCCGCCTTCTGGAAAGAGTTTTGTCGACTCATAGGTGCCACCGTCAGCCTGTCATCAGGATATCACCCTCAGTCAAATGGACAGTCGGAGCGTCTGAACCAAGAACTAGAGACTACGCCACGTTGTCTCGTCTCCCGAACCAGACCACCTGGGTGACCACCTCACATGGGTCGAGGTTGCCCACAATACCCTTCCCACGGCGGCCACAGGTCTCTCTCCATTCCATTGTGTCAATGGTTTCCAGCCTCCACTTTTCCCTAACAACGAGGAAGAGGTGATGGTTCCATCGGCACATGCCATGATCAGACGTTGTCGCAGAGTTTGGGCTGGTGCTCGCCAGTCTCTTCTCCAGTTCAGCTCGGATGAAGGCTGTTGCGGACGTTCATCGCAGGGTCGCTCCCTCCTACAGTCCAGGCCAAAAGGTTTGGCATTCTACCAAAGACTTACCACTCCATGTCGCCTCAAAGAAACTGGCTCCGAGATTTGTGGGTCCGTTTCCAGTGTCCAGAGTCATCAACCCGGCGCACGCTTGCAACTCCCAGGACCTTGAGAGTGCACCCAACGTTTCACGTTAGTAAAATCAAGCCGGTGTGTGAGAGCACACTTGTTCCGCCTCAAGCCCCTCCACCGCCCCAGTTCTTTGAAGGGGTGACGTTTACAAGGTCCGTAAGCTACTGGAGGTCCGTAATAGGGAGGGCAAGCAATTCCTGGTAGACTGGAAGGGTTACGGTCCTGAGGCTAGAAGCTGGATAGCTGCTTCATTTATCGAGACAAGACTCTTATCCACGACTTTACAATCAGCCTGGGCCATCAGGAGTTGGCCCTAGAGGGGTACTGTTGTGCACCGACAGATATGCTAGAGAGGTTCATGTCATTTATGTTCGCTTTCTCTCATTCCAGGCTTCCTGATTGTTTTCACCTGTCATCACACCTGTCTCCTATGCTCATCAGTGTCAGCCCTGCCCTGATTGGTCCCACCTGTGTCTTGTTACTATGTGCTTAAATTCCCCTGTCTCCCAGTGTTCCTTGTCAGTTCGTCTGGTCTTTTGCCATGATCAGGTCGGGTTAGGTTGTGCTCTTGAAAAGTTTTTGATCCCTCACTACGTGAGCGCTTTCATTTTGTTCACGGCAGAACCGAAAAATAAAGTACTTACAAATACTTTATCTCTGTCTCCCGGGTCGTGCAATTGGGTCCTACTTCCTAAGTGTCTGAGATCGTAACAACAACAGAGTTTATTTGCTAAAAAAAAAGAACTAAACTGTTTTGTTTGAACTTTTAAAAATGATTTTAAGATGTACAGAATGCTCAACCAACACAAGGGAAACACTTTATAACACTAAACAATGTAGTTTAGTTATCTAAACCTTGTGTTCAATTATTTAACCGAACAACATTGTGTTTGTGGTCATTAAAAAGAAAAAATTCAGACCCAACCAGGACCTGCTGCCCCTGTGTCTGCTACATCTAATTAGTGAATAACCAGGTTAACGACAGTGTTGTAAACTCAGCCGGCGGCACCGTGATAATTGAAGAACTTATTGCACCGGGAGAGTTGTGAATCAGCTCTGAATGTTGTGCTCTGCACACGGTGACGTCATGTACTGTAAGCCTAATTAATTATGGATTTATTGGACGGTAATTAGGGCTCTCCGGCTGCCGTCTGACTGCACCGGTGTCTGTCGAGGACGCAGAAACATTGGTTCACATACATCCTTAGTCTGTGGATATTAGAGCAGTGCAGAGATCGTATTTCAGTTATTCATGGGAATAATGAGAAGCAGATATAATTCTTTATTGACCATCAAACGGATTCAGATGGATGCATTAATGCACTGATAAAGGGGATTATCAGAGTTGGAAATCAACGTAAAGATGGAACATTTCTACTTAACGGTTCATTTTCACGTTGATTTGCTTCTCTCTGTTATCTCCATACATCTCATGTCTCTTCAATCCATGAAGTTCCATCACTTCCATCTCCCTCCAGCTCCATGCTGTCGTTCTGTCCTACGTCATACAACACGTTCTATTCAGTTTATTTTGTGTAGCCCAATATCACAAATCACGAATTTGGCTTTACAATCTGTACACATATGACATCCCTGACCTTTGACCTCACATCGGATCAGGAATAAAACTCCCAAAAAATAGAAAAAATAACTTTCACGTGGAAAGAAATGAGACCTTTAGGAGAGCAACAGAGGAGGATCCCTGGATGGACAGAAGCAAGAGAAGAGGAGATAGGTGCTCAGGGTATCCTTAAACACTTGAGAGGGGGGGGGGGGGGTAGCTGCTACCCACAAGCCCATTTCATCCCCCCCTCCTTGGTTAGAAAAAAGACTTTGTGATGCCATAGGAACCGGCACCAGACTTTGTTGGTATGTTTCACGGACGCAGTTCTAAATGTAGCGCGACCACATTATTGTATTATTGTCCCCGTGTCTAATACCGGGGAAATTGCTTCCCCCCCCTCCAGTTTTTGGTGTATGCGTAATGCGATTGGCCGCGGGAACAATTTGGGTGTCTGGCGAACTAAGCGGGCTTGAAAATGAGCTTCGAGACGGCAGGATTCAATCGAGTCGCCGGCAGACGCGTTAATCGTCAACGTGACAGCCCGGATCCACGGAGAGTGATGGCCGGCCGCCGCCGTCGCCGTCTCACGCCGTCTCGTGAATCCATCACAATCGAGCCGAGCTCTCTCTCCGTCGCACTGTACTGCCGCGTCGAAGCTTCACACGCATTCTGCCGCCTTCCGTCTTGCTTTCAGTGCAGAATGTAAAGAGCACTGCGAGTGTCCTTTCCATTCGTTCGGGGGAAAAAAAGCACGTTAATGCGGCCGCAGAGCGCCGGTATTCATCCAGGATGCAAACGCATTCAGGAGGATGGATGGTGAAACAGAAATGAATGAGCCGCACGCTTTGCCAATTGATTATTACTTTGACACAAGAGGACTCAGAACTCTCTCCAGGCCCACCGAGGTTCGAAAGGCGCATTGTGTTCTATAGGTGCGTTACGGTCTGTAAAGCACCCTGTGATGAACCGGAGCGAGGACCAATGAGACGACGGCTGTAACAGTATTAATGACGTCAGCGGCGTGCTAGAGGATGGAGGTGAGGAAGCGGTGGGGTTGGGGATTGGGGGGGGGGGGTAGTCGTGTCTTCAGGTCGGTCGGGGTCAGATGAATGAAGCGGCACCGTAGGTCATCCGTCCAGCTGTGAATGAACCCTCGGTGAATATAATAGAGTCAAATAGAATAGATTAGAAAATAATATGTTGTGTATTAAATTCATCTCAATTAAAAAAGACAATCACAGTTGTCTCTGTGACATTTAAGGTGTCACAGCTCGTACGTTGAGTAATGGGCAGAATACAGTTTTTTCGTAGTACGTCGATTAATTCCGAGCACACGGTGTTTAGGACTCTGCAGTATGGGATATCATGAATGCGTCACACTTGCATCTAGAGCCGGGAGGTGAGATCCGGTCACAGGTGGTCTCTCTGAGGCCAGGTGTGAACTGACGAGTCCCAGGAGGCCGATGCAGGGAGATGGGAGCGGAGAGTATCGCATGGGACTGGATGAGAGGGGATGACAGGAGGGAAGAGAGGGCGAGTGAATACCAATGAGCAGAGGGGGGGTGGGGGGTCGGGGGATGGGGTGGGGGGAGCTGAGGTGAGGTAGGATAGGTTGACCAGGTGCATAAGAAGTGGACCTCGCCACTGTGACGTCACTCATTGGTTTTGCGGACCGGCAATTTGAAGCCTTGAGTTTGGCGTTTCGGTCGTCACCATCTTGGTTTTTGTTGCAACCGGAGGTGACACGAGGGGGCGGAGCTAAGTACGACCGAACGCTGAAAAAACATTTACATGGACACCGACATTTTACAATGACCTTCAATGAAGTGAAAACGCACATCGCTGTGGGAGCAGCCTGCCAATCACAGAGGAAGCGCCCCGCCCCTAAAGCATGCCACGCCTTTTGGTTTGATTCTAAATGAGACCATGATCAGGGTCAGACGATGAAGATGATGATGATGATTTAATGATGATGATGAAGATCATGCCGATGATCATGATGACGACGTTGATGACGATGAAGATCATGACTATGATGACGATGATGATTTAATGATGATGAAGATCATGACGATGATCGCGATGATGATGATGAAGATCATGACAGTGATCACGATGATGATGATGATTTAATGATGATGACGATGAAGATCATGACGATGAAAATCATGACGATGATCACGATGATGGTCATGACGATGATTTAATGATGATGACGATCATGACAATGATCACGATGATGACGATGAAGATCATGACAATGATGATGATCATGACGATGATTGAGAAACGTATGCATCTGCCCGCCTCTCACTCTTTTTCTCTCTCTCACTCTCACTCTCTCTCTCTCTTTCATGTCATTTCAACAGCTGAGATCAGGCGAGCTTTGTTGTCCCTTCATTCTAAAATCCAAATCGGTGCTGTGTTATTGTTATAACTGTCCAATTAAATACAGAGAGCCTCATTTCGCTACAGAGCGGAAAACTGGAAAAAAATTAAAATAAAATAACACCGAGCTGGTTGAGGGAAGGAAAACAAAAAAAGCTGGCTGGTACCAAAAGAAACATCACAAAAAAACATGTTTACCCTCAGAATGCTTTTTACTTGTGTTATTACTTTGAGAGAATATCTATTCTGGTGTCTATTCTATACACACATATTTTTCTTCTTCTGATGTGTTTTAGATCTTCCAGCACTCATTCCTGGCCTCGTACCTGATCTACAACCTGTACACACGGTAAAACACCACCACAGCACGGCAGTGTGAATAATACAGTGACACACAAAGACGTCGCCGTGACAACGTCATGCTGCGTTCACACCAGAAGTGTTGGGAAGACTCGCGGGAGTTTACCTGCTTGACCCTTTGTGGCTTTTCGCGCACGTCATTCGCTTTTCGCTAAACTCACGCCTTAGAAGGGGCGGGGCTTATCTCCGTAGCAACAGTTATCATGTCCTTCATGAAGAAATTACATTACATGACAATTAGCTGACACTTTTATCCAAAGCGACTACCAATCCTGTTACAATCAAACACCGTAGACACAGATACAGGGAGCACTTCAGGGTTAAGTGTCTTGCTCAAGGACACATCGACTAGGGTGGGGATTGAACCACCAACCCCCTGATTGGAAGATGGACCTGCTGACCACTGACCCACAGTCGAAGAACTAACCACTAGTTCTGATTTATACTTGTTGAGGACATCCCACAAACGTCTGAACATCTAACGCCCTCGTATTTGGTTCATAACATTAATATCATATATATATATATACACTACCGTTCAAAAGTTTGAGATCACTTAGAAATGTCCTTATTTTTCAAAGAAAAGCATTGTTTTTTTCAATGAACATAACATTAAATCAATCAGAAATACACACTATACATTGTTAATGTGGTAAATGACTATTCTAGGTGGAAACGTCTGGTTTCTAATGAAATATCTCCAGAGGTGTATAGAGGCCCATTTCCAGCAACTATCACTCCAGTGTTCTAATGGTACATTGTGTTTGCTAATCGCCTTAGAAGACTAATATCTGATTAGAAAACCCTTGAAAACCCTTGTGCAATTATGTTAGCACAGCTGAAAACAGTTATGCTGGAGATATAAGCTATAAAACTGGCCTTCCTTTGAGCTAGTTGATTATCTGGAGCATCACATTTGTGGGTTCGATAAGACTCTCAAAATGGCCAGAAAAAAAGAAGTTTCATGTGAAACTCGCCAGTCTATTCTTGTTCTTAGAAATGAAGGCTATTCCATGCGAGAAATTGCAAAGAAACTGAAAATTTCCTACAGCAGTGTGTACTACTCCCTTCAGAGAACAGCACAAACGGGCTCTAACCAGAGCAGAAAGAGAAGTGGGAGGCCCCGGTGCACAACTCAGCAAGAAGACAAGTACATTAGAGTCTCTAGTTTGAGAAATAGACGCCTCACAGGTCCTCAACTGGCAGCTTCTTTAAATGGTACCCATAACGCCAGTGTCAACGTCGACAGTGAAGAGGCGACTCCGGGATGCTGGCCTTCTAGGCAGAGTGGCAAAGAAGAAGCCATATCTGAGACTGGCCAATAAAAGAAAAAGATTGGTATGGGCAAAGAACACAGGCATTGGACAGAGGAAGATTGGAAAAAGGTGTTATGGACAGATGAATCCAAGTTTGAGGTGTTTGGATCACACAGAAGAACATTTGAGATGCAGAACAGGTGAAAAGATGCTGGAAGAGTGCCTGACACCATCTGTCAAGCATGGTGGAGGTCATGTGATGGTCTGGGGCTGCTTTGGTGCTGGTAAAGTGGGAGATTTGTACCAGGTAAAAGGGATTTTAAATAAGGAAGGCTATCACTCCATTTTGCAACGCCATGCCATACCCTGTGGGAAGCGCTTGATTGGAGCCAATTTCCTCCTCCAACAGGACAATGACCCAAAGCACACCTCCACATTGTGCAAGAACTATTGAGGGAAGAAGCAGGCAGCTGGTATGCTGTCTGTAATGGAGTGGCCAGCACAGTCACCAGATCTCAACCCCATTGAGCTGTTGTGGGAGCAGTTTGACCGTATGGTCCGCAAGAAGTGCCCATCAAGCCAATCCAACTTGTGGCAGGTGCTTCAGGAAGCGTGGGATGAAATTTCAACAGATTACCTCAACAAATTAACAGCTAGAATGCCAAAGGTCTGCAATGCTGTAATTGCTGCAAAAGGAGCATTCTTTGACGAAAGCAAAGTTTGAAGAAAAAAATTAATACTTCAAATACAAATCATTATTTCTAACATTGTCAATGTCTTGACTATATTTTCTATACATTTTGCAACTCATTTGATAAATAAAAGTGTGAGTTTTCATGGAAAACACGAAATTGTCTGGGTGATCCCAAACTTTTGAACAGTAGTGTATATTTATATATATATTTATACATGACATTGAGCTTTGCATCTGCCCGCCTCTCCTCTTTTTCTCACTCTCACTCTCTCTCTCTCTTTCATGTCATTTCAACAGCTGAGATCAGGCGAGCTTTGTTGTCCCTTAATTCTAAAATCCAAATCGGTGCTGTGTTATTGTTATAACTGTCCAATTAAATACAGAGAGCCTCATTTCGCTACAGAGCGGAAAACTGGAAAAAAATTAAAATAAAATAACACCGAGCTGGTTGAGGGAAGGAAAACAAAAAAAGCTGGCTGGTACCAAAAGAAACATCACAAAAAAACATGTTTACCCTCAGAATGCTTTTTACTTGTGTTATTACTTTGAGAGAATATCTATTCTGGTGTCTATTCTATACACACATATTTTTCTTCTTCTGATGTGTTTTAGATCTTCCAGCACTCGTTCCTGGCCTCGTACTTGATCGACAACCTGTACACACGGTAAAACACCACCACAGCACGGCAGTGTGAATAATACAGTGACACACAAAGACGTCGCCGTGACAACGTCATGCTGCGTTCACACCAGAAGTGTTGGGAATACTCGCGGGAGTTTACCCGCTTGACCCTTTGTGGCTTTTCGCGCGCGTCATTCGCTTTTCGCTAAACTCACGCCTTAGAAGGGGCGGGGCTTATCTCCGTAGCAACAGTTATCATGTCCTTCATGAAGAATTTACATTACATGACATTAAGCTGACACTTTTATCCAAAGCGACTACCAATCCTGTTACAATCAAACACCGAAGACACAGATACAGGGAGCACTTCAGGGTTAAGTGTCTTGCTCAAGGACACATCGACTAGGGCGGGGATTGAACCACCAACCCCCTGATTGGAAGATGGACCTGCTGACCACTGACCCACAGTCGAAGAACTAACCACTAGTTCTGATTTATACTTGTTGAGGACATCCCACAAACGTCTGAACATCTAACGCCCTCGTATTTGGTTCATAACATTAATATCATATATACAGGACTGTCTCAGAAAATTAGAATATTGTGATAAAGTTCTTTATTTTCTGTAATGCAATTAAAAAAACAAAAATGTCATGCATTCTGGATTCATTACAAATCAACTGAAATATTGCAAGCCTTTTATTCTTTTAATATTGCTGATTATGGCTTACAGTTTAAGAAAACTCTAAAATCCTATCTCATAAAATTTTAATATTTCCTCAGACCAAGTTAAAAAAAAGATTTATAACAGCTGAGTGTTTGTCAAGGCTCAGGAAACCCTTGCAGGTGTTTCGAGTTAATTAGACAATTCAAGTGATTTGTTTAATACCCTACTAGTATACTTTTTCATGACTGACTGTCACCCCCAGGACTACCACCTCTTCTTCCACCTTCCTCTCTCCTCCTTCTTCCCGCTCCTTCCTCTTCCTCCTCCTCACTCCTCCTCCCTCCTCCTTCTTCTTCCCTCCTCCACACACGTCACTTTAACATGCACTTTAACAAAAACACACCACTTGAAGCACACACCCAAACACTTCACATTATTTGTTGTCTTTCTGTCGTGTTGATTGTTGTTTGTTTGTCATGTCCAAATGTTGCACCTTCCACCAAAAAAAATTCCTCGTTTGTTTGTGAAAACATTCCTGGCAATAAAACTGTTTCTGATTCTGATTCTGATTCTGATTCTGATTCTGATATTTCTGCATTACAGAAAATAAAGAACTTCATCACAATATTCTAATTTTCTGAGACAGTCCTGTATATATATACACTACCGTTCAAAAGTTTGAGATCACTTAGAAATGTCCTTATTTTTCAAAGAAAAGCATTGTTTTTTTCAATGAAGATAACATTAAATCAATCAGAAATACACACTATACATTGTTAATGTGGTAAATGACTATTCTAGGTGGAAATGTCTGGTTTCTAATGAAATATCTCCAGAGGTGTATAGAGGCCCATTTCCATCAACTATCACTCCAGTGTTCTAATGGTACATTGTGTTTGCTAATCGCCTTAGAAGACTAATGGATGATTAGAAAACCCTTGAAAACCCTTGTGCAATTATGTTAGCACAGCTGAAAACAGTTATGCTGGAGATATAAGCTATAAAACTAGCCTTCCTTTGAGCTAGTTTATTATCTGGAGCATCACATTTGTGGGTTCGATAAGACTCTCAAAATGGCCAGAAAAAAAGAACTTTCATGTGAAACTGGCCAGTCTATTCTTGTTCTTAGAAACGAAGGCTATTCCATGCGAGAAATTGCAAAGAAACTGAAAATTTCCTACAGCGGTGTGTACTACTCCCTTCAGAGAACAGCACAAACGGGCTCTAACCAGAGCAGAAAGAGAAGTGGGAGGCCCCGGTGCACAACTCAGCAAGAAGACAAGTACATTAGAGTCTCTAGTTTGAGAAATAGACGCCTCACAGGTCCTCAACCGGCAGCTTCTTTAAATGGTACCCGCAAAACGCCAGTGTCAACGTCGACAGTGAAGAGGCGACTCCGGGATGCTGGCCTTCTAGGCAGAGTGGCAAAGAAAAAGCCATATCTGAGACTGGCCAATCAAAAGAAAAGATTGGTATGGGCAAAAGAACACAGGCATTGGACAGAGGAAGATTGGAAAAAGGTGTTATGGACAGATGAATCCACGTTTGAGGTGTTTGAATCACACAGAAGAACATTTGTGAGACGCAGAACAGGTGAAAAGATGCTGGAAGAGTGCCTGACACCATCTGTCAAGCATGGTGGAGGTAATGTGATGGTCTGGGGCTGCTTTGGTGCTGGTAAAGTGGGAGATTTGTACCAGGTAAAGGATTTTAAATAAGGAAGGCTATCACTCCATTTTGCAACGCCATGCCATACCCTGTGGGAAGCGCTTGATTGGAGCCAATTTCCTCCTCCAACAGGACAATGACCCAAAACACACCTCCAAATTGTGCAAGAACTATTTAGGGAAGAAGCAGGCAGCTGGTAAGCTGTCTGTAATGGAGTGGCCAGCACAGTCACCAGATCTCAACCCCATTGAGCTGTTGTGGGAGCAGCTTGACCGTATGGTCCGCAAGAAGTGCCCATCAAGCCAATCCAACTTGTGGAGGTGCTTCAGGAAGCGTGGGGTGACATTTCAACAGATTACCTCAACAAATTAACAGCTAGAATGCCAAAGGTCTGCAATGCTGTAATTGCTGCAAAAGGAGCATTCTTTGACGAAAGCAAAGTTTGAAGAAAAAAATTAATACTTCAAATACAAATCATTATTTCTAACCTTGTCAATGTCTTGACTATATTTTCTATACATTTTGCAACTCATTTAATAAATAAAAGTGTGAGTTTTCATGGAAAACATGAAATTGTCTGGGTGATCCCAAACTTTTGAACAGTAGTGTATATTTATATATATTTATACATGACATCCCCCGTAGGCTCACACAGCTCGGTGACTTTCAGCTCTCCGTCTGAATGTCTCTTCAGCTCCACTAGAGCAGCAGTTAGATTCACCATCAGTGGAGCAGCTCAACGCTGATTGGCTCTCGCATCTCGGCGTCGGGCGAATTTTTCGCCAAAATTATATGTGTTAATATTTCAACTTGAGGCGAAAGAGGCACATTTTTCACGGCTCGCAATTCGCGTCATTCGCAACCATTTGCGTCGCAACTTTGCTCATGGGATCTCCTGAATGCAGCTTTAACTCAAAGAATCCATCCTTAGAGGATTTAGTGTCAAATTCCAATCCTGTTTTTGAATCACTTAAGATGTCGCGTGTTGTGCTTCGTCCTCAGAGAGGTGCGGGAGCTGAATCCTCCCGAGGTGTCGGATTCGGTCCTCCAGTTTGCCTCGTGGGGCGTTCAGGGACAGGACCTGGTGAGTTTACGGGCCCCCGGACGACGGCAAGTCGGTCTGAAAACGATGACTCTTCCTCTTCCTCGTTTGATCCTGGAGCAAAGATAGTTCATATAAATTTGATATTATAATTAAAACATATTCACATTTTCAACAATAACACACTAACTTCCATACATCTCCACGCCAAGCAGAGTTTTAACTCATTTCCAACACGGAAACCCAAAGCACAGTTGATACCGACCCACAATCCTCCTTGTTTACAAGTTTAATGGGTGTAATATTCATAAAGGAAGTCACTCAGTAAACCTGCATCATGCAGCGATCATGCACAAATTATCCAGGAATATGTTCGACCAATATGAAACGTGAACGAAAAGCTGACGCGTTTCTGAGCATTCATTGGTTGGAGGATCTTTTCGGGATATTGAGGCCAATAATGAATCATTAACGTGGGTGTTTAGTCTCGGCACACTGTGGAGCTGAAACGATTTGCTGACTCATCAATTAATCGATGGACAAAAAAGTATTCAGCAACCATTTTGATTGTGTTTGATTATTCAAGCAGAGATCTCAATATTATATATTATATAAGCAACTATTTAAATAGGTCAGTTTAATGTTGATTTCTCATCTGTTTCTGCTCCAATTATTGAGAAATAATAACTTGGGCTACAAACTGCTGCATGCGGAAAGGTGAAAAGGACGTTGTGTTTGATTCTGTAAAATAATTCACTCATAGAACCCGTCCTGCTGCGAGGTAAAGGCTCATTACTATTCCGTTGTGTCGAGGAAACACAAACCACGACGTCTCGTTGTGACCGTGCGGCCCGTCGACCAGAGAATAATCGCTCCATTACTTCCTCCGGCGCAGACAGGGGAAGTAATTAACCGTTTGATAGCGCGTGTATCTGCTTTCCTCGGCGTTCCTATACCTCCGCGTTATCACCGGAGACGAGACACCCGGCCGACGCGTCTCCCATCAGTAAGAGGGTCCTCTCTTTGCTCGGCGGAGACGTTCCGCCTCCTCCGTCCTTGAGCGCCGCGCCGTTAACTTCAAGAATAAAAATGCATTAACGGTTCCTTCTATGTGCAATAAGGTGTATAGGTGATTTGTACTATGTGTACATGAATGGTTTTTATACACTATAATGCAGTACTTATCACACATAAATATATATATATGTATATAAATTGTCTACTTGTTCCACAGATATATGTATTTGAAAACAACATTTACTACCAAACGGATGTTCAGAGCAGCTCGTGGAGGCTCACGTCTTCTGGACAGGAGGACGTCGTCTTCAACGGCATCTCAGACTGGCTGTACGAGGGTGAGCCGTTCAGAACTCATCTGTGTTTATGATCTATAGGCACACCGCAAAATGTTCTACGCCTTTTTGTATGACAATTGACAAACGTGTAGGACAATACATTACATTACATGTCATTTAGCAGACGCTTTTATCCAAAGTGACTTACAATAAGTGCATCAACCACGAGTACAAACTAAGAACAACAAGAATACAGAAAGTAACATTTCCTCAACATAGTCAAACAACAAAAGTACCATAATAAGAGCCATTTAAGTGCCACTGAAATGCTAATCTGTGTTTTAATCCAGATATAGTCGGAAAAGATGTGTTAGTTTTCGGCGGAAGATGTAGAGACTTTCTAGTACAACCTTAAATAGTATGTAATCAACAGGGCTCTGTGTTCTGACCTTTGCTTGTGGGGTTAAGGCAGACGCTAACACTGTTAATACAGCTGTGACCCCTCATGGGAGGTCGGGATGGACGGGGGGGGGGGGGGGGACCACAGTTCACAATCTGTTCATGGTGATACATCGAACCTCTGTCGTGTTATTGCTCAGTGGAGTAACGAAACAGGGAAAGTAATAACTTTTTCACACAAGGGTTTCCTAAATGTGACCCTCCCAGTCAAGAACACTGTAGTGTCATTACTATTTTTCGAGGGAAACATATTTTCTCAAAGATTTGATTTTGGCGTATCACACATACGTTTCATTAAAGTCTGAGGTCGAGGCAGACGGATGGATCGGACACTTTCACCCAGGAGACCGACCTTTGTGTCCTGTGTGAAACCAAAAGTAACAATATATACATTTACTAAACCTATCCAAGTAGATCTGTTGCCTAAACATTAGCCATCACTGAGAATGTACTTTTGAAATGGCAAAAGCTGGTGAAACACTATAACTCTGAAATGCACTAATGCAGACATGTTGCGAAAAAAACCGTTTCTTATCAGAAACAGAAGTGTGTCGAAAAGTTGTGAAAACATACTCATTGTTCGCAGTAACGTTCAATGCCAACATTTTATTCACAGAGCTGTTTGTGTTTTCTCCTGCTCTAAACAGAAGGTTATACCTCAGGCATCTCTTTTATGATTCTTGTTTATTGCTACTGTAAAAACTCCCCCGTTGGATAACATCTGGACCAATATTTTATTCCCCGACACGTATAGAATAACCTGGGATTAAAAAGAGGAGCGTGGACTAACTTTGGCATTAATCAGCAGGAGCACTGAGTCCCTCTGACGTGGTCTGATGTGTTTTTCTCCTGGGGTTCCAGAGGAGGTGTTGCACACGCAGGTTGCCCACTGGTGGTCACCTGACGGCTCCAGACTGGCCTACCTCACCATCAACGACTCCCTGGTTCCCAACATGCGGCTGCCCCGGCTCACGGGCTCCCTCTACCCCCGGGGGAAGGAGTACCCGTACCCAAAGGTAACGCTGACGCTGCGTTCACAACCAAAAGCGTTGCGTGAGTTCACTTGCTCGGCTTTTCGCTTCATTCGCGCCTTAGAGGGGGGCGGGGCTTATCTCTGTGGCTCACCCGTAGGCTCACAAAGCTCGGTGACTTTCACCGACTACGACTGAATGACTTCCGCTTCCAGCTCCTTCAGAGCAGCAGCAGTGAGATTCACCAATGGCGGAGCAGCTTAACGCTGATTGGCTTTCGCAACTCACCGTTGGGCGAATTTTTCGCAATTCGCGTCATTCGCAACCATTGTACCATCGTACGGAAACTTTGCTCACGGGATCTACTTGCGTGAAAAATGTGCAACGCTTTTAGTTGATTGACCCTGATTGGCTTTCGCAAGTCGCCGTTGGCCGAATTTTTCACCAAAGTTTCAATATTTCAACTTGAGGCGAATAAGGCACATTTTTGGCGCCGCGCAATTCGCGTTATTCGCGCCTCATCGAAAATGTGCGTCATCGCAACCACTGACGTCTGTACATTGACTTTGCATGGGATCTACTCGCATGGGAAATTTCTCAATACTTTAGGTGTGAACGCAGCATTAGAGCACTAAAAGATGAAAGTACCTCTCCATTCAATTGGGTTATGACACGGTTCTGATGATGATGCAGATTATTAAAGGTAACAGTTCACTGTGGAGTAGAGCAGCACGAGAACATGCTTCAGCTCACTGTGGACCTTTGGTGGCCCGCTGCCCATTTTAAAAATACAATACGAGCATGTTTTAAATAAATTACGCCGCATGCATGGCCTAGTTTGGAAAATTTGATTTTCAACTTCATCAAGCTAAATCATCTTCACTCCTGTTAATCTCAATTTTAGATTTACATATTTACAGCAAACATTTACGGTTAATTTATTATTTAGTGGATGCCATCGAGGCCATGAACATAAAAGCAAGTGTTGTCAGTTCTCTGCCTGTTTTAACTTTACTTATGCACATATTTACACATAACATCATCATTTTCTGTGGCACATGGAGTTTTTCTGCTCTAGAAATATTGATCATTTTACGGAATAACGTTCGAGAAACAACACAGTCACTAATATTTTAATATTATAAATCAAAACTGTTTGGCCTCCACAGTGGAATTAGTGCATTCCACTTAAAAGCTGAATGCACTAAAACCTGCAACTCCATTCAACCAGCTCCATGAAAAAACACCATATAGTCTCAATCTTATCAGTCTAATCAGTCTCAATAATTGAAAATGCACACAGAGAGACTCACAAAAGCAAACACAAAGATTCACATATGCGAACAGAACAATTCACAAATAAATTCGATTTACAAATGAGGGCGACATCTGATTGGCTACAGAGAGGTCTATATTGAAAAAAACGCATTTGTGAATCGAGCCTCGGCAGGAGAGTCTCGACAACCCACAAACAAACAAATGTGTAGCGATCCACAAACAAACAAACGTATAGCGATCCACGAACATTCTGTGCTTTGTAATGTTTTTGTGAATTGTTCTGCGTGCATTTGTTCTCTTTGTGTGCATTTGCAATAATTGAGACTGATCTCACCCTATATACCCAATAAGGTTAGTAAATCCTGTCCTTGTTTAATTCATGTGGCTTGGCTTGCTTTGAACAGAGATGTGTGGCACTGGGAGGGATAGACATGTGATGCATGCACGCCTTCCTTTGATGTGCACTTTCAGCCCTTCAAAATGTCTCCCAGGCGGGAGATGGGTGCTGGGAGAACAGGGCAGTGAGGGTCATCGGGGAAAGGGCAGCCTCAAGTGTCGCTTCAGGCGCCATCGATGGGGGAAGGGGCTTAGGATAGGAAGGCATCTAATTCATGAAGCACTTGATGTTCACCTCCCCAACGCGCACACACACACACATACACACACAGAGGAGGGTTGGTGTTATGACATCATTTGATTAAATGAAGCAGAGATTTTAAACTCTCTGAGGACACGATGCTGTGTGGCAGATAGACTTCGGCTTCAGTCACATGGGGCTGATGCAGAAGTACCTGAGAGAGTCGGCCTACTCTTCACGAGTATCCAGTGTCTGAACATAAATAAATACCTCATTACTGTCACCTGCAGGACTGCTGACAAGAGGAAACACGAGCATGTTTACACATGAACCACGTCGGTGTTCATGGCTTCCTTCATGTTAGCATGTCATCACGTTGCTGTTAGAATTGAGCTAAAGGCTATTTATATATTTTAAATAGGACCCTTGAGAGTTTAAAGCAAGGGAGGACAATCTCTTGTCCTCATTGGCCACATGAGAAGAACAGTGTTTAGTCTGAAAAGTGTGTTTCTCTTGTGGTGATGGCCACATAGCGGCATAGAGATGGTTCCCATGACAACCACCTGATTCTTTTGTTTGAAGTTTGAAATGTGTACAACTTTATATATGAGGCTGTGAACAGGTGTGTGTGTGAGAGAGAGAAAGAGAGAAAGAAAGGGATTAACCTCTTCCACTCCACCCCCATTTTCGAGCAAAAACGCCTAAAATGATCTGACGAAATTAAAATGGCTGTAGTTTCTGAACCCCTCTGAATAAATTTATCAATGAAGGCTTTCTAGAAAGATTACCCTTGTCAATACTTGTGAAAGTGTCAAAAATCCTTTAGGTCATACAGAAACAGAGCAGTGGGCCTTTGAAGTCAGTAAAAATGTAAGATTTTTGTCCGCCTAAAATAATAAAGTATATTTCAGTATAAATAACTGCCTGTGATTGTATCTGTATAGGAAAAGGACAGTATAGGTGTGTAACTGCACTAGTACTAAACACCTGCTTCAAATTTGAAGAGGATAGGACAAAGTATGACAATCCTACATTGTTTTTCATGAAAAGATCCAGGCGGAGCTCCAAAAAGGACATTTGCAGACTCCAAATGCACACATGGTACCCAAATGATATTATAAGACACTGAAGGTGTTTTCCTTTACATGTTGATATGGAACAACATATACCAATGTAAAGAACTGTAATATCACTGCAAAATATAACTTTTACTCCAAGTAGAGCAGATGTATTGCTAAATAATATATACATATAAATATATACTACATATATATATAGATATATATACACACATAGTGACATATATATGTAGTATATATACGTATATAGTACATAATATATATACACACACAAATATATATGTATGTATAAACATATATATTTCTATACATGAACATATATATTCTGTAAGGAGAAGACTGGCTGCGCCCACGTATTTCAGAGGAGTTCCGTTACGTGTGACTCAATTTGCATATGCAACACGTCGTTAGAAAGCCGTAAGTCTCCTCTAGAGTAGACGAAGGGATTGACAAGTCTAACCTAACTTTTACTTAAAAAATGTAGTCAAACAAAAACGGAGCAAATCACCGTGTTCATGGCCTGGCAAAGACAGCGCGGTCTCCTGGCTTCAACACGTTACTGTCAGGGAAGACACAGCGCACCAAAAAAAAAGTTTTTTTGGAAAACTTTTTACCATTTCTGATTCCGCTAGCTCTTTGCTAACTTCCGCTAGTACTTCCGCTAATACCTCCGCTAATACATCTACTTAGAAAGTGTATTCTGTATATTTTCTCCGTCGAAATGTTGCAAGACCCGACTTGCTGCATTTATCGCGACTTTAGACATTGTGTGTTTGGGCTCCTCTTGTGAAAAATTATTACGAAATAAAAGAAAATGTATATGTTCTTTGCAAAGATGAGGATGTGTTGAATGCTGGGATACCAAACATGCCCATGTTTATTGACGTGGTCTGCGTGAGCAAGCCGTTTAAAGGGAAGGGGAGGGTCTTAAGGACGCCGGCGTCCTCAGTGGAGTGGAAGAGGTTAAGAAAGACTGTCTCACATTTATAAAGAAAGAAATGGTCTAAACTTGACACTTCGGATCTATTAGCCTCCACTCCCACTGAACAGCATCCTTGTAATATACATTTGTCTTTATGTTGATTTCAGTAAATAAGGTAAGCAGAAGAAGTTTTATCCAGAAAAAGTACTTTTAAACTTTTAACCGGTTCAATTTGACCCGCAGCATAACAGGAGGGTTAATAGATATCTGATCAGAATGATCAATGAAACTTTGAACCACAACGTTGTTTATTTATTTCTCCAGATTGAACCATGACAGACATTTTTCAAATATATTATTGTATTAATTCAACATTCTTTTGATTTCTATGAGAAGGCATTATCGTGGGATGTTTTTTGGGGAGGTTTGGATATTTAATGGCGCTCGTAAATTAAGTTAAGATTGTAATGAAATCACTTTTAACTCAATATTTTCTGTCAAATGATTAATTACCACTTGCCGAACAGGTAAATCATGCAAACATCTGGAAACACTCTGGCTGTAGGGTAGTAAAGGTAAAGTATCGGGGAAGCATATGTACATTTAGCACGTCGTCTGCTCTCGGGTGTGTTTCATCCGTCAGATTACTTACGTGTCACGTAATGTGCGGCTAATGGCGCCGATACAACAGAACGGAGACGCTCCAGAAGGCCATCGAGACGGGTTGGAGAAGACCGGAATAACAAACAGTACGGATAATGTGGTCATGAATGTGCAATACATGCTGTCATCCTAGATTTCCCTTGTCACGTAGACTAATGAGCTCCATTTTTTGGAGCGAGGTTTTAAACGAGTGACTGGCCCCGGGGCCCGCGCAGCGCACAGCAACACACTTTGTTTTCATATTCTCATCATATTCTCTGTATGGAAGCATGAGAAAGAAAAATAGAAAAGCCGGTCGCCGGAGTGCATTGCAGTATATTAAATCAGATTAGTGAAGGTAATGGCACATTTGTGGCGTGTTCGCTCCAGATGGGACAAACCAACCCGACGGTCAGACTCTACGTGGTCACTCTGGACGGCAGCGCCCTCACCACGGAGCTGACGCCTCCCGGCAGTCTGGAAAAGAGGTACGACTTCAACTTTTTAAGGGCTCGATCACACCAGACGCGCCTCTCAAAAATGCGTAGCCCGTAAAACCGTTGATTCCCTACGGTACGGCCTTTCAGACGCGCCTTTTAAACGCCACGCGGCGCGTTTATCTTGCGTTTTTCAGGCGCGCTTAAAAGTTAAAGTATTCTCAACTTTAAGCGCGAGGCGCGGAAGCGCACCGCTCATCAATGTCACACTCGGCCAAGGCGGCCAATGGGATCAAGCAGGAGGCCCAAGGCAGCCAATGGGATCAAGCAGGAGGCCCAAGGCAGCCAATGGGATCAAGCAGGAGGCCCAAGGCAGCCAATCGGATAAAGCAGAAGGCGGGCTTTCCTTCCGGTTTTCCCGACAAGAACCTCATATTAGCGGTATTTAATGAGGAGGGGCTATATCATTCTAAATCTAAACATGACTCAAACTGACTCCTGCTCGGTCGGAAGTGCAACTGAAAGCTCGTCATCGAGACACAATTCGCGGAATAGATGGTGGTATTCGCCGTACTCTTTCCTTTCTTTTAAAAAAATATCTTGAACCCCAAATCAACGGTTGGTTGCGCACGCAGCTCCGCTCCACAGGCGCACCGTTTTGCCCGGCGCATTTTTGCCTAGGTGTTTTTGGTGCGGCTGCGCTTGTAAAAGTCGCGTCTGGTGTGATCGTGCCCTAACGTGTGTTTTATCGTGCGCTCGCCACTCACCGCGACTACGTGTTCCTCAGTGAGTTCTACGTCACCATGGTGAGCTGGGCGGCGCGGGACGGGCTGAGCGTGCGTTGGGTGAATCGAGCTCAGAACACGTCGGTGCTTTCGCTGTGCGACGTCACGACGAGCGACTGCATCCAGGTGGGGCCGGTAACGGCGAGAAGTGTTTCCACGATTTATATATGCGCGATGTTCTGACTTCATCTTCCCGACTCAGAAACACGTGATGACGTCAGAGACGTGGCTCGATCGTCAGGTGAGTGTGTCGGTCCATTTTCATTCATGAGCTTATCCATACCAGAGAGTGTATGTTAGACATGGTCGACGGGGTTTTCTTTGGATGTCGCCATCAAGTTTTTTGGAACCAGAGTGAAGGCGGAGCTTAGTCCAATCTATTGCTACATAAGACATTGATCGGCGACGGGTTAAAGTTGTCATCAACCTGTCAATTACAGTAAAGCCATAAAACATCCTCTATTTTATGATCTGTTTGACTCTAAATGACCATAACTTAATAAATGATGACATCATGCTGTATAGAAGACTGGAAACTAGAGATTGAGACATAAACTCATGTTTACATGTTTACTGAGGGAATACATCAAGAGAGAAGTAGAGTCACTATATAGACTTCTATACAACCAGAGGAGTCGCCCTCTGGTGGTCAGGAGAGAGAGTGCAGCTTTAACACATGACTTATTGACTTCTATACAACCAGAGGAGTCACCCCCTGGTGATCAGGAGAGAGAATACAGCTTTAACACATGACGCATCGACTTCTATACAACCAGAGGAGTCGCCCCCTGGTGGTCAGGAGAGAGAAGGCAGCTTTAACACATGAATTATAGACTTATATACAACCAAAGGAGTCGCCCCTTGGTGGTCAGTAGAGAGAATTCAGCTTTAACACATGAAGCATAGACTTCTATACAACCATATGAGTCACCCCCTGGTGGTCAGTAGAGAGAATGCAGCTTTAACACATGAAGCATATACTTCTATACAACCATAGGAGTCACCCCCTGGTGGTCAGGAGAGAGAATGCAGCTTTAAGACAAAGCATAGCCTTCTGTACAACCTGATGAGTTGCTGCCTGGTGGTCAGTAGAGAGAATGCAGGTTTAACACATCAAGCATAGACTTATATACAACCAGATGATTCGCCCCCTGGTGGTCAGGAGAGGGAATGCAGCTTTAACACATTATGCATATACTTCTATACAACCAGAGTAATAATAACCATGTTGACAGTGATGAATTATAAAGGGCAGAGAACACATCATATTTATGACCTACTACTAACTATTAATGGCAGTGTCTATATGTTTTCTGTCTGCTTCCCCAGAACGAGGAGCCACTCTTCTCCAAGGATTGCACAACGTTCTTCATCACTTCGCCCTTAGGACACGGTGGTCGCGGGACATTCAACCATATCACCATGATCTCTAACCAAGTACAACCATTATAGTTCAATCAAATGAACACATTTAGTTTGATTAATGAGCTGCATAATTGAAACTCCTTGTTTAGATTTATTCGTGTAACCCTCTTATCAGTCCTGAAGCCATTCCAATTATTCACGCCGCTCATGTGATTCCATTTGGAGTCTCAATTCTCATCATTTTAAACTATATTCTTACTACATTTCCTGAAACACCAGAGAATTAAGAATTGCATTCGGTTGAATAAATTACGTAGAGTACCGTAGGTGCACCGGGGGCAACGGGTTCTGTTCCAGATGAATTCAGTTCCTGGAGATAATAAGTGGAGCAAAGGTTTTAGAATGAAAGGCAAAATGTATTTACGTGACACAGTTCAGCAAGAAGGCGATTCAAAGTGCTCGACATGAAACACTGAAAGTGCAAAATAAACGCATTATAAATAAAATAGATAATCAGGGAATTAAAGTCTGTATGAACAAATATTGAATATATTGCAGCGGCAAACCGAACAGTCGACAGCCTTGATCTGGAAGAAGTGAGAGTTCTCTTTGTGGGAGTTTGTTCCACATTGATGGAGCTCAGAAACAGAACTCTGCTTCTCCAGCTTCAGCTCTGACTCTTCGGGGACGGACCCGTCCCGGACTACCTGAGACGGCTGCATTGGTGCATAGTGTAGCAGAACATCTGGACTACACCATTCACATCTGTGACAGACAGGGAGACCTCAGAGCTGGACTCATGTGATCCACTTCATGGTCCTCAGGGAGGACTCGAGCAGCAGCGCTCGGATCCAGCTGCAGCGCTGCAACACGTTTCTTTAACGGAGACCTGTGAACACGCTGTTGCTCTAGTCGAGACCAAATAAGGCCGCACACACTCAGCCTCAAGGAGTGCTGAGCAGTAAATAAGCATTAAGAAACGTAGACGCTAATCTCCCCATCTTAGCCTTCAGAATCCTTTGGAATCACGTCGAAAAGCGTTAACTTTTGAAAAGTTGCAGTCATTTGAATTTGACATGTCACTTTCTGTGGCCGGAGAAGGGGTTCTACTATAAGAGTTTGAGCGTTGTAAGATGAACTTCCAGCTGCATCCAGAGTATCGTTCCTCGGCATGAGGAGCATCAGACCCACGTGACTGCAGCGCCCCGCACAGGGACGCCGTGAGGCCTATTGTAAGGGGGCTTCAGCGCCCCTTAAGCTAGCTGTTTGCTATTTTGTTAGAAACTCTCTATTATTGTAGTAATATTTGTTGCCATTGAATGGTATATTTGAAACTGAACTAGTTCATCTTTATTTCAGTGAACATATCCAAATGAGCATGAAATATGAGTACGCCCCTCAAATTCTGTCTCTAACAACGGAAAACATAATGGCAAACATAAACAGTCATGGCTCCCTTGGGGCTCAGCCCCCCCTTCTTTGAATCCTACAAACGCCCCGGTCCTCACGCTCATGTTTTGATCCCTTCTGTAACAACGAGTGGACCAAAGAAAATACAAGTCGACACAGTGTCCCGAGTGTTTAATGAGGAGTGGACTGTTAAATATCACACAAACGCTCTCACCATCTCATACTGGCCCGGCCCGTCCCTCAGTTGCCCCCACGTTATTTGGCTATTGGCTATCGGCCCGGCCCTCCACAATATTTTCTGTTCCTCATGTGGCCCCCTGGGAAAAATAATCGCCCACCCCTGAATTAAGGTGATATAAGGGCGACTCTGTAATTGATGTCTGTCTCGGCCTGTAGTTACTAACGTTACGGATTAGAGGGCGCTGACTTGTATCCAAAGACAGCCCCCTCCGTGTTGTCTTTGTTTAATCCACATGAGCTGCTCGCTGCTATACTCACTACGAGGTGTATCCCTTTAAGACCGCGGCGGTTATGTGAGGTTGGCGGAGCGGTCAGTAAAATCAACGCGCATTCTTTTCGTGGTGTCACATCAATACTTTCTTTTCTTGAACAGCAACGGCAACATAAATTCAACAAAAAAATCCTCGCCTAATCCTTCTATTCTTAATGTGCGGTTGAACAATAGTTTTCCCTTTCGCTCTCTTGCCAAACACACCTGGCTGAACTCGGTTGACGTCTGCATGTAGAGTTCACGCCCCCTGACGTCATCATCTGCATCATCGTCGTAATCATTTCAGCAATATGTCAACATGATCACCAGAAGATCATCATCTATGATCTATGGGCAGTAGCACGATTACAATGGGTGAGATATCGGTGAACACCGATCAGTGTGAGGCTTCTGCAGAGGTCGTGTCGACTAGTCTTCGTCTGCTCTTTCTCGTGCTTCTCAGTCTGAGGGTCAAGAGGTCAACCTCCGCCACCTGACCTCAGGAAGCTGGGAGGTCTCTCAAATTGTGGCCTACGATGAGAGCACAAACTCACTGTAAGCACGAGTTATTGACACCATGCAATATTCACACCATATCATATGAGACACGATGTGAACAATATGAACTCTCCAATAACGTGTTTTTCAGTTATTTCCTCAGTACGGAGGACGGCTCAACACAACGGCAGTTCTACAGGTACCACGTCCATGTGTCTTATAGAAAGGGATGGGTATCGTTTTTTTCTTCTTTTCGATACCGGTGCTAAACGGTGCCTGAACCGATACTTTAAAAAAAAAAAGCACAAGACGACAATTGACAATGAGGACATTAAAAACCTCTTCGGCCATATTCCCTGTGAGAGCCGTTCACATGACAAAAAAACGGAGAGCACTGTCGCGCTCGTGAGCTAGCGCTAGCTACGAGCTAGCTTAAACATGTTTATAATGGCTCATTTATTATTTGTTGGCCTACTTTTATGAATGCAGGATTTGCAATCAACGTTCCGGTACTAATCTGAGTTCAGGCTGCTCTTGTTATCATCGGTCTCCACGTGTTCAGGGGGACCGGTGACGGTCTCCCCATCGCGCCCAGGCTGACGCTGATGTGCTCCACACGGGTTCACTAGTCACACACAGCGCAGCCTCCGCTCTCAAAGTTAAGTGAGAGGCTGTCGTAACCTGCTGACAGGGCGGAGTCACCAGAGAAGTTCACAACAATAGTTTTTTTCAATTTCAATCGGCTCAGGCACCGGAAAGAAGCACCGAAATGTGCGTTGCATTTCGGTCCGGTCCTATAGGTTTCGGTACCCAACTCTACTCATAGAAGAGGAGAGGTTCATTAAAGTCACTGTGAGGAACTTTGAGTTATGAAACAATTTAAATCTGAGGCCTCCACATGACCTCGAAAAGTGAACGAGACCATCAGTGAGGAGATGCTTATTTCTATAAAGTTAATGCTTTTGGCACAACAGCAGATTAAATCATAGATTTAGAGAATCCCCTGAATCTAAGATGCAGAGATTTACAACATTTAATAGCATAGTCCACTGGAGTGAGTCATGCTGCTCAATAGTTAAGATTCATAGCAAACATTTACAGAACATTGGTAAAAGAAAAATGCTTATTAATGTTATGAGAATATGAGAAGTTTGTTCCAGTAGAACCAGAAATGGTGCCTTAAAGAACCATTTTTTCAAGGTTCTTTGAGACACCTTTATAGATTCTTTGAAGAACTCTAAGGAAATGGTTCTTTAAAGAACCTCGAGTTGAAAGGTTCTTTGTGGAACCATGAATGGTGCCTTAAAGAACCATGTTTTTAAGGTTCTTTGAGACACCTTTATAGGTTCTTTAAATAACTATTTAAGGAAATGGTTCTTTAAAGAACCCTGGTTTGAAAGGTTCTTTGTGGAACCAGAAATGGTTCTTCTATGGCAGGGGTCCCCAAACTTTCTCCTGAGAGGGCCACCTAACGTTTCCCTTGTCTAATCTCAGCAACAGCGGGCCAGGTGAAAAAAATAATTAATCGGAACGCGTCTCTGGTATTGTTCAGGGGGCCGGTCCAAATGTGGAGGCGGGCCGTAGTTTGGGGACCACTGTTCTATGGCATCACTCTGAAGAACCATTTTTGGTTCCAGATGGCACCTTCATGTTTGTGTGTGTAGAAACAGGGAGATGTGAAAACCCATTTAATGCGTTTAAATACAGTCAAGATGTATCCAGTACTGCAATGCATCAGGGGATATTTCTCTTAACAGTTCTTCAAGTGTATCTTTTGTAAATCCTCAACCAGAGTCTCCACCCTGGATCCATCCCATAAAGAATGCCTCACCTGCTCGCTCTTCCAATCGAAGTGCACCTCCGACGACGCCGTGGTCAGCCCCGACCACCAGCACGTCATCCTCAGCTGCAGAGGTAACGCCACCGAGGCCTCGTCCCCGAGCGGGGAATTCATCCACAGCACGTTTCAGCACCTGGTTCAGTCGTATCACATATTCATCACATTGAGATATTGTCAGAGGGTTAATTATTATTGAATAAACTCTGTGTCTTAATTATGTTCAGTTTGAGAGTTCCCAATCTTCCATTTCCCGCTAAATTGAGATTTGACATTTATTAATTAACGCCAGCTGAACGAATAAATACACACCCAATATTCATCTTAAAAATCGATGTAGCATTTCATTATGAGAGAGTGATTACTGTACTCAAGGGATTACAGTTAATTGTCAGCTATTACCAAAACTATGTATATTCAGCTTGGGTGTTTTCGGGTCTCTTAAAGGAACAGTTGACCTCGAAATGAACGTTACATATTCTCCTCTTACCTGTATTTGTAAATCTATACAGTTTTGGAGTGAGTTGACTAGTTTTTAGAGATATCTGACTCATCTCTAATATATCAGCTGAAAATGTACTATATTGATATACAGCACGACAGGTAAGAGGACAAATATGTATTTTTGTGGTTGACCTATCACCTTATGGTTACATGTGTGATAAAGCTGACCTGAAGCCCCTCCCCCTACAGGTCCTGGAATACCCCAAACTACTCTTCACAGACTAAGTGATATGACCAGTAAGTACTCCTTCAATCAAATGCATCATTTATATCCATTAATTATGTTTTGGGTAGATGTGGATTTTCTAAATGTGTGCCTGAAAGGTGCGTTAGTCAATGGAATGAAATCAAACTAATTTTTATTTAAGTAACTGAGATCAATAAATATGTTGCATGTGAGAGTTTTCTTTTCCTCTTTTCTTTTTCTTCTTTTCTTCTTTTCTTCTCACAGAGCACACGAGCGTGGAAACAAACTCGGCACTGAGCGCCGCCCTGCTGGACAGGAGGATCCCCGAGTGGAAAAGAAGAACCGTCCTAATCAACAACTTTGGTACGACAATCCTCTCCAGCGAACATTATCTAACCTCTCATTCTGTCCTGGTTCAGTAATGAGCAATAATAATCAGAATTGAGAAAGCAGTGCAACCTTTCTCATGATGTGTCTCCATGCACACAATAAACTGGGTGACTCAGACGAGTCATATTGCGTATGCGACCTGCTTCCTGTTAATACATTTTTATATTTCTCCCTTATTTATTTTGAATAACTTACTTACGTGAACGATAGTGGTCATGAAATGATCTGCCCTTTTATGTTGTTGCACTAGAAACATCAATGTGAGTCAGTCCAGCACTTTATTTCAAACTGAAATATCTGAAGTATTAAACTATCGGAGTTTTTAATTTAAGGTTCATGACCAAAAAACATGCAACACTCGTGAATTAGCAATCATCAGCATGTTAGCAAGGTACCATGATAGCTTCATGGTAAATGGACCTGCACTTGTTTCTCGTCTTCCGACCACTCAAAACGCTTTAACACTACATGACATCATTCATCCATTCATACCCTGATGGGAGGAGCTACGGTTCCACCTGCCAATCAGGACTAACTAACATTCATACACTGTAGAACGGCTACGGGAGACATTTTGGGTTTAAGTGTCTCGCCCAAGGACACAACGACGTGGTGTTGACGGAGCCGGGGATCGAACCACCGATCCTCTGATTGATGCCCCGCTGAGCCACAGTCACCCAGTAAATAGCACGCTGACGTCAGCGTCTAGCTTCAAATGGTCAAAAGCTCCAAACTGTTCCCACCTAAACGCACGGCTGGTGGTACACACCTCGAGCAAACAGGTGCACAGCTTTTTGAGCTGATTACGAAACTCCCCCGTAATCAGAATTGCCCAATTGTTTAAATTAGAGGCTTGCAGCTCACCATAAGGCTGCCTCTTTCTAGTCTGTGTTTATCATTAGTGACGCTGTGAAACACATTAAAGGCCTTTTAATGAGAAACACAGTCAAATGGGAGCTCTGACATCAAACGTTGAGTGCACAGAGGCCTATTTTGTTTTTGTGTTTATTGCAGCTTTATTTTGGGAGAACGTTTTGATTCATTCGGGTAAGTTCAGGCAGTTTGGCCCCAAAGACAAAACACTCGTTTTATAGGCTTTGTTTTCAATTTTCCAGTCCATTATTGTGTCTGATAAGTGATATTCTCACTTATCCTTCAGTAGCAGTGCCATGACTGCCTCTTTATTTGACATCACAAAGGTTTCTGAACATGTGTGTCCATCTCCAGAACCGTCCCATCTTCTTCACACTATTGCCGGTGACCCCGAAGGAGGGCTTTGTCGAAGTTGGTGCAATTTTGGACAAAATATGAATAAACTTGTAATATAGAAGCAATCAATGCTCTGTGCAGCCGTCCCCGACAACGCCGCAAGCAGCATCTTCCGGAAGCCGAGCAATCGGCCCGATCCAAGTGGGCCCGGACCCCCGTCGTCCTGAGCTACTGTGTTGACCCGACCGTGCATGTTGTCAGAAGGATACACAATGTTCATTGCAGGCCAAAATTTCCCAACCTGACTCATCTTTACCGTAAAAATCTCTGGCCTGAATGTTAAAATGAATGTTATTTTCTGGAGGATATATATATATTGTATGTATATGAGAAAAAAAATTCATAATATAAATAACATGACATTGTGTTTTGCAGCACTTCGGCTGGAGTTGATTGTCCCAATAGGTTTGGATGAAACAAAGGAGCACCCGCTGTTACTGATTCTGTAGGTGATTTTTTTTCTTATACATAATAAAAATAAATCGTTAATGTATTAAATGAAGAAGCTGAGAATCAAATACTTTCTGAATGAGATTAAAATGTGTGTCTTAAATCAGACGTTACTAACTTCCAACCAACTTTAAATGTTTGAGTCATGTGACCTAATGTTTTGGTGTCACTGGACCTACTGACCAATATTATGTTATACAAATGAACCAACGTGTATATATATTCTGGGTTTATTTGGATGAAGAATGTTCATGGAATTCTTGGACTAAACTCAGTGTCCTCTCACAGTGACAGCGCCCCCGGTGGTCAGGCTGTGACGGACCGCTTCTCTCTCAGCTGGGACTCGGTGCTGGTCAGCTCGGACGGCGTCCTGGTGGCTCGTCTGGACGGCCGGGGCAGCGGCTTCCAGGGTCAGAGGGTCCTGCACGAGCTCCACCAGAGACTGGGAACTGTGGACGTTCAGGACCAGATCCCAGCGGTGGAGTGAGTTTTTCTTCTGTGAAAAAACCTGAGAACAAACCTTCAACTGTAGGTTCTCCAAATGTGGCTGACATTGATGCTTCCTGTATATGTGTGTATGGAAGGGCCTTTTTATGAGTGGATAGTGTGCATTTTAATAGTTTTATCCGTGCCGTTTCCCCGTAGCTGTGCTCTTATGAAATATGATACGCCTTTATTGATGCCAGGAGGGGAAATGTGGGGAAATTACAGCCGCACAATGAAACAAAGAAGTAGAGAGACGTGGAACAAGTAGAAAAGGAAGAATAAGTGGTATAAGAAAATGTATTAGGAATGGAAAAAGAAAAATATATAGAAACTATAGAACGAAAATAAAGACAGAATTCTGAAGTAGTAATAGTGAAGTGATATTCATAATCATATAATATGAAGTGATTTAATATTTTAAAAGATGTCTAATTCTGTATAATTATAGCAGGCTGACATACGGGGAGTGTATATATTTCCGTTTTAGTCTGTCATTTTAGTTTGTCATACATTTATATCTTCTGGGGAATATTGCTGGATTTAATACTGATAAAAAAAATTGTAAGTGAAATATAGTGTTAATTGCAATAATTTTCCCTTTTAAAGTACGATTTAATAAGTGGTAACACAATTGTTAGCTTTGACACGACATCCAACTATAATGTAAGGATTCTGTCTGTATGTCTTTCAATTATATAATAATATACATAGTGTTATTCATGCATATAGACTCAAAATAGTCTTTCCATGTAGGTTTAGTTAGTTGTGAGGTTTACCTTGGTTTCCTAAAAGTAACCGGCTTAGCTACGTAACAAATTTAGGTTAAATAAGTTCTTGTTGACTTGTTTTGACACGGGACAGAAGGACAAGCGGTGGTCTTTGGACTCATTGGGATTGATTGAGAACAAGTAGCATCTGGATAACTATAACGCTAAATAGCTAACTATGAAGTTAAAGAGCTAACTATAAAGTTAAAGAGCTAACTATTAAGCTAAAGAGCTAACTATAAAGCTAAAGACCAAACTATGAAGCTAAATTGCTAACTATAAAGCTAAAGAGCTAACTATGAAGCTAAAGAGCTAACTATGAAGCTAAAGAGCTAACTTTGAAGCTTATGAGCTAACTATGAAGCTAAATAACTAATTGTGAAGCTAAATAGCTAACTCGGAAGCTACAGACCTAACTATGAAGCTAAATGGGTAACTATAAAGCTAAAGAGCGAACTATGAAGCTAAATAGCTCATTATGATACTACACAGCTAATTATGAAGCTACATAGCTATTTATGAAGCTAAAGAGCTAACTAGGAAGCTAAAGAGCTAACTATGAAGATAAAGAGCTAACTATGAAGCTAAAGCGCTAACTATAAAGCTAAAGAGCTAATAAAAAGCTAAATTAGCAACCATTCAGCTGAATCTCTAAGGTCAAGGATTTCTGCCGCGTCTCCTCATTAGAAAGGGATCACTTCATGTTTGTTTTCTAGTTAACTCCCTCTACATTCTCAGGCACCTAGTCAGACTACCCTACATCGACGGCAACAGAGTTGGAGTTTATGGAAAGGTAACACAACCCCTGTATCAATGACTACTGTTTCGTACCCAACAATCTCTAAACGCCGCCATGTTCTGTTGGTTCCAGGCGTATGGAGGATTTATTTCCATTCTCCTGCTCCTGTCCCACAGCTCCTTGTTTCCGGTGTGGCATCGCTGTGGCCCCCATCACAAACTGGAGACTCCATGGTATCATAGAGCCATCGAGCATCACACATACTTCCAACATCACACTGGTCTGAATGTGTGGCCTATGTATCCAAAAAATGTGACAAAGACATTCAAACAGCCAGTAACCAATTATTCAATTATTATCAGTGCTGACGTATATTCTTTATCCCATTTAAGCTGCACGCCATGGTGATGGGATTTGATTTAAGAGCAACGCTAAACCACCGATTCAGAATGTCAAACAAACTCAAAAAAGCAAATAAATGGAGCGACATTAATAATCAATGGCATGTTCTAGTTTAGTGAAGAAGCCATTCTGAATCCTGAAAGGCATCAGAAGTGTCGTCGTGAATGAATAGTGAGTGAATTAAAACAGCTACTCACAATATCTCTGTTTCCTTTTGTCATCCTGTCAAAGGGTCGGCCTACACGGAGAAGTACTTTGGCTCCGCGGCAAAAGAGGATCACAAATACCAAGTAGGACACCAGTCATTGTTCATGTAGAAAGTAAACAGCTGGAATGCATGTTCATTGTACTCTCTGTTTGACTTTGAAAGAGTTGAGAACTTACTGTGCCTGAATGCAAAACATGAGAAAAGAGACACAGGAGTCGATTTTGTTTCCACAACCAGCACAAAGCCCCCGGTGTCATTTCCATTCATATTGGGGGTATTGTGCAGAGCGGCTAGGTGGAAAAGGAATCCCAGAAAACAATTGTCCTTTCGGCCAGTCACATTTCTCAGATCATACCTCTGAAACAGGTCAAATATTTCTCAACTAGAGAGGAAGGTTCCTCCAGAAAATAGGTGTGTTCCCATTCAATCAATCAATCACACTTGTATTACAGACTCAAGGTCCAGATAGTACAACACATTAAAATATAATAAAATACATAGAAAATCACAAGTAAAAAACAAACAAAGAACTACACATGCTTTATAAATAAACAGCTGTACCAGTGTCTCCACAGCTGGAACTGGTATTGTGTAGTGCTGAATTTTATATTTTATAAAAACATGATGATCTCATTTTCGGAGTCATCAACCCGGCAGATAAATGTGTACATTAGGTTTCTTAAAACCGCTTTGAAGGTCTTGACTCCTGCAGCCACAAACATCTCACTTCAACAGTATCCTCATGGCATCATTTACCATTCTATTGTCACACTACTAATTTTAAGAAAACTTTAGATACTTAGATGCGGCACATTTCCGTAAAACAGAAGTTGGCACCAGAGGCTATGCAACGGCGACAGTTCAAAACAATGCACATTCAAATATGTGAAATTCAATTCCACGTACATGCATACGCTCATACATACACATTTGCCATCATCAATGTATTTTGTTTCTTTAAATAAAAAATTTAATAATTTTTAAAAAAGCTCACACTCACATGTACACATTAATTTTTATTTCTTTCTTTTTTTTTCTTCTTTTTCCTCTGACTTTATGATGTTGTGTCCACTGTTTGGTCGTCCACACTGTTTCGTCATCCTCTAGTGTTATGTCAATGTATTGTCTTTTGTCTTATAATAAAAAATGAAAATAGGCTCAAACCAGGTTGTTGCTGTGCACCTCAAATCTGCAGCCGCAGATACGTGGCATCTTTTATCGTTACGCGTGTTTGTTTGCTTGTGGAGAGATTGATAGTCCGTTCATGGGTGGCCTTTTATGAATCAATCCCTATGCCAGTCGGAGCATCATTTAATTGACGTGCGGTTTTCATAAAGACATGAGCAAAACTCTCAGTTCACTTTCAGCTTCTGACTCAACGGAAGAATTTGAAAACACTGATATTGGCCTCTGGCTTAATCCCAAATGGACCTTTTTTCTCATTTCCACCTCATAGCAGAAGAAGCCGCGGTGTAACTATTAATCATGGCCGCATGCCGGCTGCATGGAGCAGGTTGAGCCCATGCTGGCTCACCGGCATGACTTACTGAGACACTGTCGACGTGATTCATTCTTCTGCTGTTACAAGTCAACATGCCTGCTGTGAGACAGAGCTACAACAATGACCATCCATTTTCCAATTGAGGAGATTACATTGATTCACAGCACAGCGACTGAGGCTCATGGGTATTAAAGCGCTCAGAAATGTCTGCTGTCCCAAACCGGAAGAACAGAGATGATTTCTTAGAAGCAGTGTTGACATGTTAAATAACGGCAATAACTTAAACCTATACCATTGTGAATACTCCTGGAGCTTAAATATCATTGATGGATGGCATAATTCAATTAATAGGAAAAGGGAATTCATAGCATTCGAGTATTTTTTTGTAATTGTAATTCCCAGTAATTAAAAAAATACATAATAACAAATAAATAGTCCCAGTGTCCCTCCAGTCCCAGGGTCCCCCCAGTGTACCCCTAGTCCCAGTGTACCCCTAGTCCCAGTATCCCCACAGTCCCAATCTGCCTTCAGTCCCAGGGTCACCCCAGTCTCAGTGTCCCCCCAGTCCCAGGATCCCCCCAGTGTACCCCTAGTCTCAGTGTACCCCTAGTCCCAGTGTACCCCGAGTCCCAGTGTCCCCCCAGTCCCAGGGTAACCCCAGTCCCAGTGTACCCTCCATCCTAGTGTACCTCCAGTCCCAGGGTCCGCCCAGTCCCAGTGTTCCCTTTAGAGCAGGGGTCGGGAACCTATGGCTCGCGAACCATATATGGCTCTTCCGGTGACGGCATATGGCTCCCAGACAATTTTGAGTTGAAAAAAAAAGATCTCCCGCCCGCCCCCCTGTAATTTTCTCTATCGCGCCAGATTACAGCAGAAGTAATTTAAGGTCCCTTTTCTTAAAGAGCACTTATTTGTTCTTTTATTAAAGTTAACGTCTGTTTTTGATCGTATCTACACACCAGCATGTCATTTCTGTCTCTACGTGTCGCGTTATTTAAGGTCCCTTTTCTTAAAGAGCACTTATTTGTTCTTTTATTAAAGTTAACGTCTGTTATTGATCAGCAGCATGTCATTTCTGTCTCTACGTGTCGCGTTAACACTTCTCGGCTCTCCCTCACCTAGCATCATGCAGCACCAGAAATCGCATTCAAAGCAAGACATATTTAATTTATTATACGTAAAAAATACGATATGGCTCTCAATGAAATATATTTAGAAATATTTGGCTTTTATGGCTCCCAATCAAAAAGGTTCATGACCCCTGCTCTAGGGCCTCAAACCCTAAACCCTCTGGGACTTATGAGGTCACCTGGTAAATGGTTGAGTGAGAGACGGTGAGGGATTAAAATAGTGTAAATATGAACAGCACTTTACTGCAACATATCACGTAACCGTGACAACGTTAAAAAAAAAAGATGTACTATTGTGTGTATTTATTTTAGATTTGTTTACTCCCTGATTTGAAGGGACATCAAGGAGATGAGGTTTATTTTTTAATAATCTATTCATTAGTTTGTGTCAAAACATCCTCAATGGAAAAATGAAATGTTAAATAAATCAGTTTCATAAAGTTTCTGCTGGCTTTGCTCAGATTTCGTGTGTCTTTACGTTCCATCTTGTTTCAGTGTATTAATATGCCAGGTGGAATACACAGGTGTCGAGTTGGTTGTTTCACTTATTTTGTTGCGTCGCCATGCTTCCACTGGTAGAACGGTGCCACATTGCAATGAATTGTGGGTAATTCCCTTGGGCAAAAAGTCTAGAGAAATGCTGACTCCCAGAAAGGGTTCATAAAGAGCTCTAAATGTCTGCCACAGAATCCTCGAGGATTTGACCGAGGGACAACTCAACCCTCACGTACTTTACGGGACTTCACTGTAAGTCTGTGAGTCTGTGAGGGGGCGGAGCCTGGGAATACCTTGAATAAGATCTTTGTTTAGACCAGGGGTGCTCACACTTTTTCAGCATGCGAGCTACTTATTATGTGACCAAGTCAAGGCGATCGACCGACGGGGTGCTAGTGAGTCGCGCGAGCCGAGAAGGATTGTTGACGGGGGGTGCTAGTGACTTTTTTTTTGCTCCGTCCCAATGCGCGCAAACCGGTGTCGGAGCTCCGCGGCGCACGAGACGGCGGGCAGAGGACTGTTAACGCGACACGTAGAGACAGAAATGACGTGCTTCTGCTGTAATGTGGCGCTATAGAGAAAGTGACGGGGGGGCGGGCCAAATTTTTTTATGTCATGCGATCTACCATACAACGCCGCGATCGACTGGCAGGTCGCCGCGATCGACCGGTCGATCGCGATCGACGTATTGAGCACCCCTGGTTTAGACGATGTTACAACTCGTGCTATTTCTGTCCATGGAGGCTCATGCCAGCTTCTGTCTCCAGCAGATTTCCAGTCTGCTCAGAAACATCACAGCGCCGAGTCCTCCGAGCCTTCGGATCATCCACGGCACAGCAGACGGTGAGTGTACATGTCGGCTCCGGTACGCACAACAAAGCGGACGCCATGTTAGCGGGCGTATTGGCAGCTGGCAACATTTTAGAATGAGATTTTTTTTTTCTTCGTCTTAGCAGCTGTATTGAAAATTGACTTCAAAGTACACCACACACACTATGTGTGCTATTTGGTTGTGAATATTATCTTCGTGTATCTTCCATTTGTATCACTGCTAATGCTGCGTTCACAACAAAAGCGCTGCGGATATTCGCAACGCTTTACTCGCGTGAGTTTACTCGCTTGACCATTTGTGGCTTTTCGCTTCACTCGATTCGTTCGCACCTTAGAGGGGGCGGGGCTTATCTCTGTGGCTTCACTCCATTGAAACAGTTATCATGTCCTTCATCCACTAGTTCTGATTTATACTTGTTGAGGACATCCCACACACGTCTGAACATCCAACGCCCTCTTGTTTGGGTTCATTACATTAATATCATATATATATATATATATTTATACATCACATCACCCATAGGCTCACACATCTCAGTGAATTCCACCTCTAGTCTGAATGTCTCTTCTGCTCCACTAGAGCAGCAGTTAGATTCACCATCGGCGGAGCAGCTCAACGCTGATTGGCTCTCGCATCTCGGCGTCGGGCGAATTTTTCGCCAAAGTTAAATTATTTCAACTTCAGGCAAATTAGACGAATTTTCGCAACGCTATTGCTGTGAACGCAGCTTAAGAATGCGTAGTAATGAATTTGTACATGCAGTCATGTTTATGTGCTGTCACATGATATGTGTGCATGGGTGCTTCAGTGAGACTTGATGCTACCTGGTCACAGACATGTGCTTCTCAACATCACGGCTCGATACAGAGTTTAACGATACACGTGATGAATTATGATCAGCTGAGCGTGTGTTTTGGCTCGACAGTTGAGTTTTCATTAAACGCCACGCGGTTCATTTAATTGAACTGCTCTCTTTCTTTTCAGCCTCTGTTCATTTCCAGCATTCTGCTGAGTTGGTCAAACTGCTGTCTGCGTCCAATGTGAACTACACTCTGCAGGTGACGGCGGATGTTTCTTCTCTGACTATATTTTATTAACATCATGTGTCAAAAGGGTTAAAGCAACAGCTAGTAACTTAAATAAGAAAATTACTCTTTGTCATATTTGCTCATATCCAAATACCGCAGTATGGACGTGTGATACGACTCACAGATTTATTCTTCAGTGTCTGACGTGTGTGAAAGTCAGAGGAATTGTTGATCAATTTTGTCACTTCCGTCGATACTCACGTAATAAAAGTCACATGAACCACTCATCTTGTCCAAACCCTTCGTAAGTGGATTTTTTTCTTCCTGTCAAGACAAATGATTATTTTTTTAAATACATTTTCCATGTAACAATCGACACGTCCAAAAGTGACACGAGAGAGATGCCTGGAGTTTGAGTGAGGTCATCTCTAATGGATGAGTTGGGAGTCAGAACGTGTCGATCCCGACTCGCACAGGAGTCGCTCTGTGAAATCCGTGTCCTCCTAAAGTCATTTGCAATATATCACCTCGCTCAAAGGAAAACAACCAATGAGAGCAGAGGAGTGTCTGAGGTTGGTCACTGCTAGTGAAGCTTGTGAACTCAAACTGTCAATAATCTGTCACTTTATTCTCTAGTTTCATAAAGTTATTTTGAATAATGTTTAGCTGTGAGATGAGAATCTTACTCGTGCCATTTGGAAGAAACTAAACAAAGCCGAATAACCAGATTTGGATACATATAGTATATATATATAAAATGAATATATAGATATCTATATATATATATATAGATATATACACAGTATACATATTCATTTTGTATATATATTCGTTCATATATATATATAATACATAAATATATATATATAACACATATAAATAATATATATACATACAAAACGAATATATACACTGTATATATATATATTTGTATATTCGTATATTTGTTTTATATGTACCCATCCATTATTACCCACTTGATCCAGGGTTTTATATATATATATATAAATACACTACCGTTCAAAAGTTTGGGGTCATCCAGACAATTTTGTGTCTTCCATGAAAACTCACTTATATTTATCAAATGAATTGAACATTTCATAGAACATATAGTCAAGACATTGACAAGGTTAGAAATAATGATTAATATTTGAAGTATTAATTTTGTTCTTCAAACTTCAAGCTCAAAGGAAGGCCAGTTGTATAGCTTATATCACCAGCATAACTGTTTTCAGCTGTGCTAACATAATTGCACAAGGGTTTTCTAATCAGATATTAGTCTTCTAAGGCGATTAGCAAACACAATGTACCATTAGAACACTGGAGTGATAGTTGATGGAAATGGGCCTCTATACACCTATGGAGATATTTCATTAGAAACCAGACGTTTCCACCTAGAAAAGTCATTTACCACATTAACAATGTATAGAGGGTATTTTTGATTAATGTTATCTTTATTGAAAAAACAGTGATTTTCTTTGAAAAATAAAGACATTTCTAGGTGACCCCAAACTTTTGAACGGTAGTGTATATATATACAAATATATATATATATCTATATATATATAGATATATATATATATATACATATAGGGACAGTTTGAACAAACATGACAAACAAGTTTAAGGACTAACTAACTAACGTGGACATGCTTTAATGGACGTGGTTTCATCAGACATGTTTGCGTATGAAAAAGAGAGAACGTCTGATGTGATTTATGATCTGGTCATCTTACGGTTCAGGATCAGATGGTTCCTGATTTAAATGGGCGCTTAACATTTCATCACTTGTGCGCCTTAAATGACATTATGGGGTGGAAAGTCAAAGTTGGTTGAGAGTTTAGTTGTTCCCAATGCTCAGGTACTGTGTGTAGCTACTGTGATGGAAACATTCTTCATTGATTGTGTTGTTACTGTGTTTTAATTTGTGTGTAATGATTCCTTCTGTACACATTACATCTATTGTTCTGTCCATCCTGGAGAGGGATCCTCCTCTGTTGCTCTCCTGAAGGGTTCTTCACTTTTTCCCTGATCCGATGCGAGGTCAAAGGTCAGGGATGTCTGTCTACAGAATGTAAAGCACTCTGAGACAAATTAGTAATTTGTGAAAATGGGCTATACAAATAAACTGAATTGAATTGAATTATTCTGAAGCGAGATGTGAAGATCAAGTACATTTGTTACACGTTAGTTTAGCTGAGCATAACAACAAGACCCTGTTCCAGCTGGTCTGTGACCCAAGGCAGTGAGTCAATCAGAATGATCCTCATCCAGCAGGTTGCACGTTGCTAGTTTGCTGAGTTTGATTGCTATAAACAGATAAAAGAGATTTACAACAAGTGTGAATTCCTGTTTGTCGGATGCGTATACACACTCATACCTGCAAACTCATGAGGGGTGAAAAAGGTGACAATGGGGTGGGGGGGGGGGGGGTGCAGACTTTTGTTGTTGTCACCACACCACATCCACGTTGTTTGAAGCCTCAAAGCTTTTAGAACCACAACTACAGTCATTTTATTGTTCTGACCACAAATCTAAATAATGATAATAAACAGTTTAAGAACAAAAGGTCCTCCGCTCTGACTCAGCCCTGTAATGATGGTAATAACAAATATACATTGTCATTATATATAATATGGTTAAAGTCATTCATGAACCAACTTCCTTTTTTTTGCCTGAACAGTCCTCATGGACTTCTCCCTGAATCTGTTCTGTCTCTCCCTGTTTGTCACGATACTCTTATTATAACTTCTATACATATTACATACCTGCCATAAATATCATGATACCCGATACCAGAATTCAATACAATACCATAAAAACAATATGGTACCATAAATACGATACTGGTATATTTATCTATAATAGTAATAAATAAAACATCTGTATGGTTCACTTTTTACCAACTTGTTCAACACTTAACAAATGACAGTAATATTAGTATTAATACAGCCAGATATGAATGAAACTACATTGTTCTATCATAGCATTGATTATACACTATGAGGCCGTTAGTCTCTGACCAGATGATACACAGTTCATCAGGATGAGCAGCTGTAGTTACACAACTTTACAGACTGAAACATTTCACTTCTGGCATCTTTTTATTTGTTCAGCCGAAGTCGGTCTCTAAGCTGCGCCACTTCTCTCGCTGTGAGCTGCGCAGCGCAGTGTGCGCAGACAGCTCGACACGGAGCAGTGCGTGCGCTCTGATCGCTCTCTTAAAGAAGTATCGATACAAAAAATATGCTTCATCACATCGTGTTTAACGTACGGGTACTTTGTTAGCATCGCTACACCGTGCAGCGTGACAACAGCAGATGTAGCGGGCTAACATTCAAGCTAACCTGAACCCCCAAACGCTGTGGACATCTGAACGCTGATTGGCCGAGACGCGACACGTCCCATCAAAGATGTTTTATTGCGAAGAGCACCACTCCACACTTTTCTCCGCGTCTCACTGCAATCTCAACGGCAGCGGGTCAGGTGAGCCCCCCCCCCCCCCCCCCAAAACAAAAACTCTTCGGATCTCCACGATTCACGTGGATGACCTATTTTGAGTTCAAAACGGTAAATTTCACCGAAAGGTGACAAGTTTGCAGGTATGCACACTTGTTCCCTGAATGGAGTTACAGTCAACACTTAGGCTGCGCTAACATTACAGCTGTTCCATCAACACTCAACATGACATCATCTCAGCATGATTTATTTGACCATAGACCACAGGTATCAAATACAAGGCCCGCCGCATCGCTTTATGTGGCCCCTGGCGGCTTTAAAGACACGTGATCACCTTTTCTTAAAGAAATTGAAGAAAAATATCCCGTGCTTTTATTTTGAAGGTTTTAGATTAAATGGATTCATGTTGTAATATTAGAGACATTTTCTTATGTACAATATTTCTCCACTCAAATAAACAATAATCCAATGCAAAGAGAGTTATTTAACAATATGTTCGAGGAGTTTATAAAGTGTTTCCGGCCCTTTAAGAGGGCGGCCATGATGCTCATTTGGCCCACGGTGAACATGAGTTTGACGCCCCTGCCATAGACCGTCTTTGGGTCGTACACATGTATGCATATGGTTTCCTCTGGTCCCCGTACAGATAGTTGCTGCTGTCGTAGAGCTCTCGCTGACTACAGGCAGCGACCATGTCTTCTTCCCCCATTTCTGATTCAACGACGTTCGATTTGAGACGCGGAGTTGAGGGCTTTGCGTTTTGGTGTCAACTCGCCTCGACCCTCAACAAGAAAGTCGTGGCGTCGACACCGCAGCGCAAACACTGTTGAAATGGTGAAATACAGGGGCATCGATAGGCCTGTTTTAGGGGTTGTTAATGATTACCTGCTTATATTTAGCTTCACTTGAGGCAAATTAGAAACTGTCTCCAGTGAGAGAGACTGAACGAGCGAATTCGAAATACAAGAAATAACTATCAACATCTCTCTATTCTTTGTATTAATATATATTATATGTTTTATCCATTGAATTCTATATTTGACACAGAACGAGTTCATCTTCATCTCAGTTATTGTGTCCAAATGAGCACAAAATATCTCTGACCCTGAAGTTCTGTCTCTTGTATTATAATGGAAGGCAAGAAAACTACAGAACAAAATCACTTTCTGATTGAACCGATCTATGAACTGTCTGAAACGATGGATATGAAACAATGGATATGAAACAATAGATATGAAACAATGGCTATGAAACAACAGCTGTGAAACTGATTATGAAACAATATATATATCAAATAATGTACTGTATATGAAACAATGGCTATGAAACAATAGATATAAAACAATGTACTGTATATGAAACAATAGATATGAAACAATGTACTGTATATGAAACAATTATATGAAACAATGTACTGTATATGAAACAATGATATGAAACAATACTGTATATGAAACAATGGCTGTGAAATAATGTACTGTATATAAAAGAATGGATATGAAACAATATACTGTATATGAAACAATGGCTGTGAAACAATGGATATAAAACAATGTACTGTATATGAAACAATGTACTGTATATGAAACAATGGATATGAAACAATGTTCTGTATATGAAACAATATATATGAAACAATGTACTGTATATGAAACAATATATATGAAACAATGTACTGTCTATGAAACAATATATATGAAACAATGTACTGTATATGAAACAATGGATATGAAACAATAGATATGAAACAATGTACTGAATATGAAACAATGGATATGAAACAATGGTTATGAAACTATGGATATCGGGGGCCCCAAACATACCCAAGCGTACTGCTGCCCTTGGGGTTTAGCCCCCCCTTTCTTTGAAACATACAAACGCTCCTGGTGGAATATACAAGTTTAAATGAATGACACCTTGTTTCCTATTTCCTGCTGCCTAGATTTTCCCAGACGAAGGACACAGCATGGCCTCCACCAAGAGCCAACACTACATGCTCAACTCAGTGCTCACCTTCTTCAAGCTCTGCTTCGACGAGGAGGAGCAGGTTGTCGGCCCGGAGAAATCAAAAGGGGACGACTGACGCCTGGAAGCTCCTGGAATGAGACTGAGAGGCTGAGGGGTTTCCAGAAGCTTCCGTGTGTAGATGGATTACACCTGCTGGGACCAGCCTCTGGATCCCAGGGGTTGTGATGAATACTTGTTGATAATAATGTGTCAGATTACACTTCTGGTTTGTATCATATTACTGAGTCAGGGAATCCCAAAAAAAGATTATTTTTCCATTTTACAGTATAGTTTTTGCTAAATGCTGTAATCTACTGTGAATATTTATATTTACCGCAAAGGAAAGTATGTAACGTAACATTAGAGATCATATCACAAAACAACTTCTGCAGGTGCCTTTCCCTCATAAGTCATCACGTTAGCTCAACCGTATAGCCAACACAGAGTTCCCAGACTAAACATGATATATAATCAAATAATGAGAATTAAACTGAGGATTACAGAGACTGGTTCCTCCACCACATCCCAGTCTGCCGTATGGTGGTTTTATTCACCTCCAGGAGACCTCAGCCCCATTGGGACTGCATCTATTTCTCATGCTATGTATTGTTTAATCAGCTCACTTTAACTTTTCCAAATGAAGTTTAAAAAAAGGGTTTTGCTGCTCTGATAGATGCATGCTTAGAGTTGGAAAGGTTCTCACTTTTTCATGTACTGTATCCAGCGAGATTGGTCAAAATGTATATGAACCCTGCTGTCAGCAGACCAAGACCCAGAAGAAGCTTTTCAAAAACCATCTACAGGCTGTTGTTGCTCCATTCTGAGTTCACATATCTGGGTAACACTTAACAATAACCTTCACAGATGAATTGTAAACTGATGATGTTATTTCATCTTTATTATTTTCTCCGCCGGGAGGAAGATACTTGCTCTGTGTGTGTGTTTGTTTGCGTTTCTATATCCCGGTGGGGTCCACCTTATCACTCACACTGTGGGGACCAATTTACCCCGGTCCCCACGGGGTGATACAATCAGGTATGTGTGTGTTTGAAGACGGCCACATACTACAACACTGCTTTAACCCTCCTGTTACCTTAGGGTCAATTTGACCCCATTCAATGTTTAACCCTCCTGTTAGCTTTATATTTACTGACATATTTTACCCTCGGGGTCAATTTGACCCCAGCAATTAAAACCTCCAGAAAATTATTAGAATTAATATTGTTTTCCAAGTTTAAGTGTGAGGTACTTTATGTTTGTTTGTTGACTACCTAAATAGCCCTTTAAATATATAAAAAAGTTGATATTTCTTATATGTTTGACACAGTGAAAGACCTGGGGTCAAATTGACCCCAAAGAACACCGACATTAAACATTGAATGGGGTTAATTGTATAATCATCCATTGCAACTTTATAATAGCATTAAGGAAATGGTTATAGAAGGTTTCTAAACTAATTATTAATCATTAACAAAGTTGCATAAATACCTGATCCATCTTTATATGTGATGTTTATAGGCGGTTTCCCAAGGTTTATAAATCCTTTTGTTATCATGAACAAATACGCATTACAGTATATGCGATGAAGTGCAACAATAAACTGTTGTAACTAAAAAAAACATCACATAATTACTAATTGTCAGTGTTTGTTAACAGTCAAATAACCATTATCTAACGTGATCAACTATCAATTTATCTTTTATTAATAATAGTTCATAGAACGTGTGATTTCACATGAACTATTCACAGTTCCCACGGACGGACGATCACCTGATTGCTTTGAACTAAAGAAGCATCATTTACAAAAGAAGCATCATTAACTAAAGAAGCACCATTTACTAAAGTAGCACTATTTACTAAAGAAGCACTATTTACTAAAGAAGCATCATTTACTAAAGAAGCATCATTTACTAAAGAAGCACCATTTACTAAAGAAGAACTATTTACTAAAGAAGCACCATTTACTAAAGAAGAACTATTTACTAAAGAAGCACCATTTACTAAAGCAGAACTATTTACTAAAGAAGCATCATTTACTAAAGAAGAACTATTTACTAAAGAAGCACCATTTTCCGTGATTTCTGAGCGGATATATGGACGTTTATTTCCAATAATGACTCTTTGATATTTCCCTGGAATCAGAAACTCCACCGCAGTAACACTGATTGGAAGACCTTTCTAAAGGATTCCAATCAAAGCTGAATGTTTTTTCCCCCCAGAATCCCACTCTGTTGCTTTGACTGTTTATGGCCGACTGGATTCTTCACTGTTACCGGCAGCGTTCACCATCCCAGAATATGAAAAAGTGTTTCAAACGGTGCGGAAAGCGAAGACACATAAGTTGTATTAATACCGGTGTATTGTGTACAGCGTGCTTTGTCTCCATAACCAGATCACGCCTCTCGAGTAGGATAGCAAACTGACCATGATCCTGTGCTGCTTACACTTCTGCACTTGCTTGTTTCTGTCATATTTACTGGCATTTGTATCCTTGGGGAAAATGTATACGCCAAAATAAATTGCTAAACAAGACAGCGTTTCCTTGCCTTTCATCGTCTGCCGTTGTGATCAGAGGACGAAGCAAAATGAAACAGAATGTCATTCAAAGCCCAAATCACCTGATGTGGATTAAAAAGTGCTGACGGTGCACTGCTGACCTGCAGAGCTTAAAGGAATCAGCCGTGACAGACGGTATGTTACTGTTGCTGTAATAAACAGCCGAGTGTCAACTCTGAGTATTGTATGGCTATAATTTATGGTCATTATTGACGATACAGTACTGTCTCTAGTACCTTATTGCTTTTATAACACGGTTGCATGTGATATTATGAATAGTAAGTCAATAGTGAGCTGCCTTTCAGCACAGAATAGTTGTCGCCACCAAACGTTGTGTATCGCATTTCAGTAGCCGAGAGAAAATAGTCCCAGAAGTCCGAATCTGTGAATATCTTTCCAACTTTACCGAACTTTGTTTTGTCGTGTCCCTGACGCCTATGGGTTTTTACAACGCCAACAAAAACATTGACACCAGCACCGACTCAACGTTCCGACGCAACTGCTGATCCCTAGTGGTCACCCTTTGCATTGCACACAGTGCCATAGAAATCCCACAGTATTTCATTCATACCATCTCTGGTTCTGGTCTTCAGGTCTACAGTATTTCATTCATACCTTCTATGGATCTGGTCTTCAGGTCTACGGTATTTCATTCATAGTGTCTATGGTTCTGGTCTTCAGGTTTACAGTATTTTATTCATAGCGTCTCTGGTTCTGGTCTACAGTATTTCATTCATACCTTCTATGGATCTGGTCTTCAGGTCTACAGTATTTCATTCATACCTTCTCTGGTTCTGGTCTTCAGGTCTACAGTAGTAGTAGTAGTAGTAGTAGTAGGAGGAGGACATTATAGATGAATAAAGTACACCTTGTGAATCACTCTCAACCGATCAGAATGCTTGATTTCATCTACCTGTATAATAAATATATATATATATATATATCCGCCAACATTACTCGATGTAACATGTATTATTGAGGTTTTTGAGGTACATTATATATATGCCAATATTACTAGATGTAACATGTGTTGTTGAGGTTCTTGAGGTTCTTGAGGTGATGGTGATTGGGGCACCAGAGTGAAGGGCAGACAAGATCTTAAGACTTAAAATGTTCTCCAAAACCATCTGTTAAACCCTGGCTTCCAATGCCAACACATGGTCAAATCACCAACATACTATAATCAAGAGAGGAAAGACTCAGCCGAATGCGTTGATATGCTCGTTCTGTTTGTGGAGAACATTTTGGTTGTCTAAAAATGTCTCATTCAGCTTTAGGTTGTACTGAGCTTCATCCTCGTTTCACTTCTGGTTCCAGAAAAATGAGATGCCGAGGTTCAAATTACCGATTTCCATTACAAAGGTCTACTTGATATGAAATACCTAACCCTATTATGTCATCAAATGAGTTTATTGTTATTGCTCCATTTCATTGTATTCTACTTTTACTCCTCACTCACATTCTTGCCAATAGGTTGTGTCATTGAAGAGTGTTTTCACCACAGGTTGACGAATACGTCACCTGCTCAGCCATCGAGGCCAGTGATTGGAGGCACAGGTTAATGCGGTATTGAGGCAGCCATGATATTAAAAAGTAAATCAAATAGATATATTATATTATCAAATAATTCTTAAATGTAGGAGTCCCAATGCCATGATGATGCCTCTACTCTGTAATGCAAGTCCCAAGGTGAAGAGACAAATGAAAGTTACTGTGAAAAGCTTTTAACTGGTTATGAAACATTCTCTTTCTATACGAGTAAACCAGAACGTTGGTGAAACATATTACAACTATTCTTATATAGTTGTTAAGAATATAAAAATACATACATAGTACCCGATGTCCCTCACATTGTATTTAAGGCCCCGAAGCACCATACATTGTGTCCTTCTATGGCAGTGTGGCCCTGACCAGAGAGAACAGCACATGCACATGCTCACCCACATGCTATGAAACATACTGACATCGCCTCATAAGGAGCACAGACAGGTACAAACTCTTCTTCACCTTGGCCAGAAGATGACACATCCACACAGGGAGTAAAATTAGACACGCTGGGGAATACTAGGCAAGAACTATGCACAACCCCCCCCCCCCCCCTCCACACAGGGAGAATAACTAGGAACCCCTGGCTCTGACCTCACCCTGACCGCAAGTCAAAGAACTTGTTTGTGTAAGCAACAGATAGTTTCAAAGCCTTTTTAGTTTCTATTATGTTAAAGAAACCAGCACCTCCTTAGTAGAAACTGCACAGCTCCTGCTTTTGATGGAGAACAACATACACACACACTGATTATGACGATGGCGAGAAGATCATGACCCAGAGGGTGGGACCACCCTGAGCTCCATCAGAAGGTGTTCAAAGTCTAAACCAGGAACACCTCCATCTGTTTAACCAACCACTGCTGCTGTCGTGAGTCTGAGCTCCACCGATGAGACGGACACAGTTTAAACCGAGTGACGTCATCTATATTATCCAATCACGCTTGCTCTTAAAGATTATAAAGAGTCACGTTCTCCATGAGAACTTTAGTCTGTTATCGAACGATGCTTTTAGCTGACTTCATCCAGTCCCGTGCTGCACGTTAAATATTTTGTTGTCTTCTGACTTTATGTTCTGCCACACTTGAATAAATCCACTTTTTTATTTTATTTTACTTTGCCGTCCCGGTCATCTTTTCCCAACCTTCGACATAGTTATTCTCATTCTTAAGGTGCGTTCACACCAAAAGCGAAGCGATTTTTTGCGTCGCCCAAAACGCGTGAGTTTGCTCGCTCAACCGTTTGCCGTGTTAACACCATAAGCGTCGAGACGCTCCGCGAGGGGCGGGACTTATCTCTGTGTCTCGTCTCTGTAAAGACCGTTATCAACTCCTTCATCCACCACGGAATAACTAACCACTAGTTCTGCTTTATACTTGTTGTGGACATCCCACACACTAACACCCTCGTGTTTGGGTTCATGACATTAATATAATATATATATTAATACATGACATCACCCGTAGGCTCACTCAGCTCGTTCACTTTCACCGATGAAGTTACTGTTACGTCTGAAAAACTTCCGCTTCCAGCGCTACGAGAGCGGAACATCTAAATGCTGTTATGGTGGTCATAACATTATAATATATAATATTTGTTATTGTGTTCATGACATTATTGTCCGTCTTGTTCTGATTCAACAGCGGCGGGACAGCGATGACGCGCGGAGCAACTAGAGAGCTGATGGCCCGAGTTGCGAGATTACCGCCTCAAAGTTGAAATATTTCATCTCTGGGTGAAAATTGCGCCGCTGTAAAAGCGTCGCCCACATCGCATCGCCCGGAAATATATCGCGTTTATCGCAGCCACAAGCGTCTGTACGTTGACTTTTCATAGGATTCGGTCGTGCAAAAAAATCGCTTCGCTTTTGGTCTGAACGCACCTTTAGGCTTTATGGAGGTATTCCAGTGCTTGAAAACCACTTACCACGTTTGGCCAAAAGGGGCTCCAACAGCAACACTATTAGAAGGTTCCTTAACATTGCATCGAAATCCAGAACAATCAATATTGCAAGAACAAGTTACCTGATTCAGTTATCTACTCTTTAGCAGCGTAACTCATTGCTTTTTTCATAGTCTTTTTATTTATTTATAATCATCACTAGAGGACAAAAAGCTCAACCCCTTTCCCTTTTGAAAACAGCAAAAAAGAACAAGAACAAGCATTACAAAATCCATCCGAAGAAGAAAAATCAACAGCTGAAAGGAAAACAGGAACATTAAATGGTACACAACATCCGGGTCAAATGAATCCATCCCCATAGACTAAACGATCTATGAGATCTGACGTCTCAAAAATATATTTATGTACACACTCTGCTGTATTGGTACTGTACAAAATGTGACAACACTTGACACGTTTCCCTGTAGACATGCAAACACCTTACTGACACTGTAAAATTGTTCGTCTTAGGACACCCATTGGCGTTAATAACCACCGCGGTTCATTATTATTATCTTCTTAAATACGAGAATATCCAGAAATAAGGAAAACGTCTCTCGACTTCAAGAAAGCTCTTTAATCTTAGATGAATCTATGAGAGAATGTTACGAGGAAAAAAAAGATTTAATGACGTGTGTTCCTCAAACTGAAAATGACTATGGCCAATATCCATGACCTTCATATAGAATGAATAAGTCAGTCATGATACAGCTCATGTAGTGTTGTTGATATCAAACTGACTGCAACGCTGTGTCTCGAGAACCTGAGTGGACATCGGTTAACATGACACTGCTGATGGATGAAGTACGATTACAGTAAATTGAACCTCATAAGGCCGTGTCCATGTCTACACGAGACCCTCTGCACGATAAAGTGTGACCTAGAAAGACTGTTGTTCATTCAGGGGCGGAGTGTTTCAGCAGGAATAGCACATATTCAGGAATCAGCTTTGCTTTAGCGGTTAACTAGCATTTCCTTTGTGCGAGAACACAACAACCAAAAGGAGAGGTGAGATCCTCCCCCCCCCCCACCGAGTCCTACCACATACGGGACTAACGTGGGCAGAATGAGTGAAGCCAGCGAGGTGGGGGGAAAAAACCATGCACTTGTGGATGACTGCAAAAGAGATTGAGGCCGGTCTTCCGTGCGCTTTGCCAAGAGACGGAGCGTCCCGAAATCGAAATGACTCAATGCTAGAGGGCAGTTCCCGCCTTGAGTCCCGGCCTATGCGAGTGTCACTGTTTGTATCCTTCAGTTATCTTTTCAACACATCTATGCACAGTCACACACTGGAGTTCTCTGTCTCTCTCACACGGCCACACACACACACACACATAGACTTGAGCATGAGCAGCTCGATCCCATTGTTCAAGTCCCGCAAAATACTTGGTCCAAACGTTAAAGGCCTTGACGGATTTTTAGCTAAATTCTTCAAGCTCTGCCAAAGGTCTGGCCCTCAAAAAAAAGCCTCCCGCCTACTCCTCCTCCTCCTCCTCCTCCTCTTCCTCCTCAGGCAGCGGTAGCAGCTCTTCCTTCAGACAATCCCTGTAGAAGCTGGTCAGTGTGGCGTAGAGGTGCTGGCGACTCTGCTGAGACAGGAAGTGGCCCTCATCCGGGTAGATCTGGCGGGTGAAAGGTTAATGTGTAAATTACTGGACAGAGGTCTGCGGACACACAGACTGCATATGTTATCGAGGGAGTCTTGAAAACTGCTGCTGTCTGTATTTACTGATACTAGCCAAAACGGCTCTAATCTAGGCGGCAACCTTTGTTTCTGCCGAGTGAAGCCAGTGTCTTAAAACTTCCGTTCTCTCTACTGGCAATCAGACCACGACTCCTCTGGTTGTATAGAAGTCTATGCTTCATGTGATGAAGCTGCATTCTCTCTCCTGACCACCAGGGGGCGATCAGAACAAGACGGAGGACACACATCGTTGTGGTTTGCGGGCACCCAGAGCTCCTTAATACCTCTTATGAGTACCGGAATCGCAGAGAATGAAACAGGCACGGGTGATGTTATGTATAAATATATATATATATGATATTAATATTATGAACCCAAACAAGGGCGTTAGATGTTCCGCCATCGTAGCTCTGGAAGCTGAAATGTTTTTAGATGTAGTCGGTGAAAGTGACCGAGCTGTGTGAGCCTACGGGTGATGTCATGAACCCAAACACAAGGGCGTTAGATGTTCCTATGTTTGTGGGAGGTCCACAACAAGTATAAAGCAGAACTAGTGGTTATTTCTTCCGTGGTTGATGAAGGACAATATTACTTTTCACGGAGTAAAGCCATGGAGATAAGCCCCGCCCCTCGCGGAGCTTTTGGTGTGAACACGGCAAATGGTCGAGCGAGCAAACTCACGCGAGTAAAGCGTTCCGAAGATTCACAACGCTTTTGGTGTGAACGCGGCATCATTAACGCGGTAAAAAGGATCAAATGATGATGTGGAATTTAAAAGTTGTTGCTTGTGGCGACAAACCCACAGAGACGCACGACGGAACTTTACTGATTGCAAACAGGATGTTTTTGTTCAGTCTCACATTGGTTTTTTTTAACTTTTAAAAGCTACTGTACACTTCGTGCGTAGCACTGGTGAACATAGTCGAGCAATTATTGTGAATGGAGACCAAGACAACGCTTAAAGAAGAGTAAATATGAGATATTAATCAAGTTCATCTTTATGTCACGAGTTGCTTGTTTATAAAACCCGTAAACCATTTCTACCTTCTCTTAATAATCTACTCGGTCGCTGGGCGACCTGGTAGTTCATTGATTAGTTTAATGTACTTATTTTATTAGTCAGGGGTCACGCACAAAGCACATTAGTCTTATAAAAGGAAAAGACGTCGCACACAAGATTTAGCTCCGAGCTCATTTGCATCGGCAGTTGCTGGGCAGAAAGTATTAATCATTCCTCCCCAGCCCCCTTCACACCAATTGTCAGCATATTTTAATAACACCACAATGATGATAGTGTTGGGGTTGCATGTGTAGAACTCAAAATCAGGTAAATAAATTAATTATTAAAATGTATTTTTACCATTAACATTAATAGTTAGCTTTTGTCTGTGCTTATAGACATTGTTATACATTGTTACACTTTTCTCAATATTCAAAGAAAGACAATAAAAGACAATTTGCAAAATGTTCCATTGTCTAATGACCAATGCATGTCAACGTAAGTAGTAGATGTTGTTCAATTGTCTTTGTACATTTGAAAGAAAAGTCTAAAACCATCTCTTGCTTTTGAATTGTATGAAAATAAAATCATTATTTTCAACTCAATTAAAATGTAATGCAGTTATATTGTTATATAAACCACAGGAATCTCGAATTCTCTCATTGTTATACAATCATCCTATTTATCTTAAGTTATGTAGCTCCACATTTCTACCAGAAAATTTGTCAAATATCTCTTTCATTGTTTCCGTTTTCCCATTGAAGGGGTTAACAAAAGACCTTTTATTTGGCCTTCCTGAGTTGCATTGTACGCTTGTTTCTATCCACTCATCAGTTGCTTTAGAAATATTTGTCAAGGCTGCCGCTCGTGTCTTCATTAAATGGCAGCGGATTTCATTCAGCTATGATAAAGTGTTTCTATTGTGTCTCTGGGGTATAACTTCAGTGAACGTCGATATAGGCTGTTCAAATGTTTATCACATGCGTTCTCATTACCAGAAGTTGTATAAGTCCATTTAGTTTCTTTTTCAAAATAACTACTTCAATTTCTATACTTTGACAACTTTCCAATTTGACACCATTTTTCTAATTCTGCCTATTTACACGACTGCAATGTATTTGAGATAAAGCAATCAATGTGGTTGAAGGTTTGGACATTCAGCTATATTTCAATGGATATAAAAACAATATGGCATTAAATGTTTCAGAGGCTCAGAAGTAATTGGACATACTGATATTTTTTAAGTCTTCCAACCATAGTCATCACCAAACCCTGAGTTTCCTCCCTAGAGATGTTTTGCAGGGCTTTACTGCACTACACTTCAGTTGCTTCAGACCTTGCTCTCTTGGGTTGAGATCAGGTGACTGAGTTGACCATTGAAGAATACTCCATTTCTTTGCCTTAAGAAGCTCTTGGGCTGTTTTCACAATGTTAGTTTTGCAGCATTTTGGCTGAATCTGAGTAGATAGTAAAGCCTCATCCTGCTACTTCTATCAGCTGTGACATCATCAATGAACACCAGTGGCCCAGTTCCATTGGCAGCCATACCAGCCCATGCCATAGCACCGCCTACAGCATGTTAACCTGAGGATGTGGTTTGCTTCGGGTCAGGATCCGTTCCTTTTCTTCTCTAAACTTTTCTCTTCCCACCATTCTGGTACAAGTTAATATTGGTTTCATCTTCCAAAGAACCTTCGTGGAAAGCAGATCAGGCGCAGTCAGATGTTTCCTGCCGGAGTCTAATCTGGCCTTCCTGTTCTTCAGTGTTTCCGGTGGTTTGTTGTAAACCTTCTGTATTCAGGTTCATGAAGGCATCTCTTGATAGTAGACTTTGACTTTGAATGTCTGAACTGCTTTATTTATGAAAATTAGCAAAGTATAATACATGTTTGTCATTCCTGTTGCACTCTATATAATTGGGGTCAACTAAGACCTGCTAGTGATGTATTTCTATTTTTTTTTAACATGTTTTATTTAACCTGCACATTAAATTGCACATACATCAGATAAATAAGCAAATAAAACATTCTTTGCAGCTGTTGATTTATTACAATTACAATAGAGAACATTGTAAGCCATTTCAATTTCAGGGATTTTAATTTGATTACACCGAATGCTACCTTTAAAAAAATCTTGACCGTCGTTAGACAGCATTTAACGGAGCGGAGCATTGCGTGTGCTCTGATCGCTCTTTTAATGAAGTATCGATACTAAAAATATGCTAAATCACATCGTGTTTAACGTACGGGTACTTTGTTAGTATCGCTACACCGTGCAGCGTGACAGCAGCAGATGTAGCGGACTAACATTCAAGCTAACCTAACTTCCCAAATGCTGTCGACATCTGAACGCTGATTGGCCGAGACGCGACACGTCCCATCAAAGATGTTTTATTGCGAAGAGCACCACTTCACATTTTCTACGCGTCTCACTGCAATCTCAACGGCAGCGGGCCAGGTGAAAAAAATTATAATCGGAACGCGTCTCTGGTATTGTTCAGGGGGCCGGTCCAAATGTGGAGGTGTAAAGAATATATATTTTAGCTTAGCACAGCCTAGTATTGTTTGCATAAATATTATGTGTAAGATGGAAAACACTGAATGGAAGTTAAAATCTCCAGCAGAGCACTCTGGCGCCTGACTGATCTAAAGAAAGATAACAGTGACACTTGGTGAGGTTTTGTGAGCCCCCCTCCTCCGCACCCACACATTCCGGAGGTGATCACATACAAAGAGCTCTCTATACTCTCAGAGCAGGGGAAGGGAACAGAGACATTTACCTCACCGGACCAATAGATAAGGAAGGGTCCAGATGTGGCCATTATTCTCCTTTAGACACTTGAGGCCCCTCACTGACCCCCTCACTGACCCCTCACTGATCCCCCTCACCGACTCTCTCACACCCTCACACTCGCTCACACACTCACACATGGGAAGAGGCCCCCCGGTGTATGGACGACCTTCTGAGTAGATCCAGGCCTCATCCCTGCACAGATAAGGCCCCGAAGGGAGTCTTCTTTAAAGACAGGAACCGAGTAAATCAACTCTCCTTCTCACACTTTCTTTCACAAACATGTGTACTCATTGGCAGACGAGAAGAACCAATGAAGGAGCGACAGCGATGGAAGCAGAGGAACAAGAACCAATGAGAAGACACCTTCCTCTTTACCTCCTGACCAATCAGAACTGGTCATTACATTACATTACATGTCATTTAGCAGACGCTTTTATCCAAAGCGACTTACAATAAGTGCATTTCAACCTAGAGTACAAACTAAGAACAACAAGAATACAGGAAGTAACATTTCCTCAACATAGTCGAACTACAAAAGTACCATAAGTAAGTGCTATCTAAGTGCCACTGAAGTGCTAATCTGTGTTTTAATCCAGATATAGTCGGAAAAGGTGTGTTTTCAGTCTCCGACGGAAGATGTAGAGACTTTCTGCTGTCCTGATGTCGGTGGGGCTCGTTCCACCACTGAGATCGTACGCCACCGTGTTTCGGACGGGTGGAAACGAGAAGATCAGTTGGGTGTCATCAGCATAGCTATGGTACGAATGACAGAGCCGAGAGAATTTGTGTACAGAGAGGAGGAGGGACCAGGACGGAGCCTTGAGGAACCCCAGTAGTGAGAGGACAAGGATCAGACACAGATCCCTGAGATCCCAATAAAGGGAGAGGAGAGAGGCTGCTCTAGCAGGTGAAGCTGCTCAGAGACAGCAAGGAGGGCGCCGTCTCTGTCAGTGGCCGGCCTTGAACCAGACTGGTGAGGTCAGAAGGTTGTTACTGTGGAATAGGTTGTGGTTGGAAGAAAGGTTGCTGACTGTAGTTTGGTTTCTTCAGGAGGTTTGACTCCTTCACTTCAGAGAGAGTTGGGAAACAGAGAGTTAGAGAGGGCTGTTAATAAGATGGGTGAGGAAGGTCAGAAGGTCAGAGAGGGAGGTGTGGAGAGGGAGAGAGGGAATGGGTCAGGAGTGAGGAGGGAGGGTGAGAGGGGGCGGAGAGGTCAGGGGTGAAAGAGGTAAGAGGAGAAGAGAGGGGGGGAGAAAGAGAACAAGGGGGGATGAAGGATGAAAGGAGGGTGAGAAGAGGGATAGAAGATGTATTTGTAAGGAAAGCGTATGCCTGTAATCTTGTTTGTAAAGACAAAAAGGAAGCGGGTGTGAGGAGGAGGAGGAGGGGGGAGGGAGAAGGAAGAGGGAAAGAAAAAAGAGAGAGAAGGTTTTAGGAGGTTAAGACTGGATTTGAAGAGAAGAGGGAGAGCAGAGAAGCTTGAGAGAGAGAGGATAGAGAAGAAGAGAGGAGAGATGATGAAGAGCCCGCTCGACTTGTTTTTCCTCTCGATGTTTTCTTTCATTGGCTTCCAGGGGGGGCTCTCCTCGCCGCACCGGTGTCCACCAAACCACGGAGCCGAGATTTTTTAAAAGAGGTCTAAAAACAAAGAGACAAAGAGAGGAAGAGGAGAAGGGAGAAGTGAGGGAGAGGAGCAGGGAGAAGGAGTGAGAAGCAGTCAGCAGAGAGGAGGGAGGACAGAGGGGAGGGACAGAGGGTGCAGGAGGACAGGAGGGCAGATGAGTATGTTCAGCAGGTGCAGAGATACAGGTGAGGGGTCAGAGAGAGAGAGCGAGAGAGTGAGAGAGGAAGAGAGAAGGAGAGGTGGAGAGAGAGTCACAGGAGGTTAGAGGTAGAGAGGGTAGAAGAACAAAATGTAGTCAAGGTGGTTGGGTGAGAGAGGAGGGAGGGGAGAGAGGAGGAGAGGGTTAAGGAGAGGTTAAAGGTAAGAGATCATGTCTTTCATGTCGGATGGGACAGTAAAGGAGAAGTTGAAGCGGGGCCGGAGGAGAGAGGAAAGCTGGAAGTCAAAGTCTAGCTCGTCCAGGAAAGAGGAAAAGTGAGAATGACAATGCAGAGAGAACATGGATGAGTGACCGATGAGTAAAAGATGAAAGGATGAAGCTCAAAAGTCAGTGGAGTGGGGGGGTGGTAGGAAGGGGGACCAGGTGAGGGATGGTGAGAATGTGAACCCCGACAGAGACCTGTGGTGTGTGTGGACCAGAGGAAGGAGAAGGAGGAGAGCGAGAGGAGATGGTTGGTCAGGCAGTGATCCTCAGTCAGTGAGAGAGAGCAAAGTCCTGCTCCAGCCCCAGCAATCGGCTGAGATGAGCGTCGGGTGTTGGGTTGGCTGACTGACCAAGCAGGAGGCCTGAGTGGACCAGGTGCTGTGTGTGTGAGAGGAAGGGTAGGGAGGGAGGGGAGGGAGGCACATGAAGGAGTAGTAACAGAGAGAGTACTAGTAGATACACTGGGACATACAGGTATGGAATTCACAAAATAATTCACAAATGAGAACCCCGCGGACTCCAACGGAGACAACGGAAGATGTGTTCCTATGTCTTTGTCCTCCAGTCTTGATTTGTCCTCAGTCTCCCGGTCTCTCGTCACACTGTAGCTACAGCTGGTCGAAAACCCCTGCGGTTAAAACCCCACCAGTTATGAGTTTACCTCAGCCCGGCGTTCCAGCCCCTTGGCTTTTTAGCTTTTTTGGTATCAATAATGACCACAAAATGAAACCAGGACGATGACAAGTCAATGTGTCAAATCCAAAGACACGAACACAACACAACACTCTCACAACACCCAAAACCCAAAAACAGACAGACAGACTAACAATCAGCTTTATAGCAACACATACAACAGTAACTTTATAGATAAAACTAGTTTAAAAAAAGGACTTAAGTAGAAGTAGTAGTCAGTAGTCTCGCCTCACAGGTATGCATGATGATTATGACCGTTATAGCCTCTGCTAAGGCGCGCCTCTGGTCTGAATCTGAATACTCTGGTCGGACTGGGGGGAGGAGGGGCATATGTGTATCTGTATCCTTCCTTTCTGAATAATAAAATAATAGTAAGTAAAGTAAGTCTACTTTGTTTTTTCAGTGAGTACCGTCCAGGTGGTGTGTCGCTGTCCAACTCCAACAAAATGGTAGCAAGAGAATGGTTGTGAAAGCCGGTCCAGAGACCTGAGGAGGACAGCACCTGAGATCCCAGACGGACCACTTGATCTAAGACCCGCTCCAAGAAACTGATCAAACTGCGCGGTGTCCAAATAAGGTAAGACTGAACCTGTTTATTTCAAAATCAGTCAAATTGAACACTTTAAATTTGATCAAGAGTATTGGATGTGAGTATTGGAACTGCCAAATTTTTTGACTTGATCTAAATAAGATAAAGCGTAAAAAGGGAAATCACGATACAGCCTGGCATAAAAAGTCCCCAATAGGAGGCCAGTTTCATTAAGCTGGAAGCCGAGTTCGACGAACAGAACCCGCATTAGAAGTCCTCAAATTTACTGAGGCCGGCCACAAGGCTGGAAGTCGACCCCCCGACGAAGTGAGGGCCGCATAGTGAGTCCTCAAATTTACTGAGGCCGGCCACAAGGCTGGAAGACGACCCCCCGACGAAGTGAGGGCCGCATAGAAGTCCTCAAATTTTCTGAGGCCGGCCACAAGGCTGGAAGTCGACCCCCCGACGAAGTGAGGGCCGCATAGAAGTCCTCAAATTTTCTGAGGCCGGCCACAAGGCTGGAAGAGCAGAGAGCAGAATAACAGAGCAAGAACAGTGACGGAAGAATTCTTTTTGAAGATAACTATTAATTAGTAGAGTGTGCGACCATCTTTTACTTTTTGAAATGATGTTTTAAAGAAATGCATTGTTTTGCCAAATTTTTGATTTTCCTTTAAATTAACTGATTAATTGCCCGGCTAGTTCAGTCGGTAGAGAATGAGACTTTTAATCCCAGGGTTGTAGGTTATTCATTTTTAAATTGATCCTCTTTATTTTATATAGTCATCTATTTTATATTTTTATTATAATTTCCCCTCAGTCTCTCTTAAAGATTTGACCCCTTTCAAGGTATCGGACTGGAGGGGGCCCATGCATGATGTCTACTTGTATCCTTATTTCTGAATAAAATGCTAATAAATGTAAAGTAGAAGTCTACCGCTGTTTTTCCCAGTGAGTACCGTCCAGGTGGTGTGTCGCTGTCCAACTCCAACAGAGGCGGGCCGTAGTTTGGGGACCACTGGTCCAAGGTAAACTCCTCAAAAGTGATCACAACCACTCACTGTGTGAAGCAATTTGCCTTTATTGTGTGTTGATCAAGTTATCTTCTGTCCCTTCGTTTGAAGCATACATTTGAGCTCCGGCATTGGTCTCCCATTATTGATCACTTCACGTTTGGATTGAAAGTCCAGTTTTGAGAAATGTTTGATCGTAACGGTGTTATTTATCGGAGGGCGTGTGTTATCAGAAAACGTTCAGGTTATCGTGTTAACCCATTATTAAACTGAGCATATCGATTTTTAATCCATTATTAAATTTAGCATATAGCTACGCTAGCTTAGCTATAGAATCTTCCATTTTCAGCCCCCTACATTGAGGCAGAGGTTGTGTTTGCCTCCCCTCTTAATGTGGCTTTATGTCAGCTCAGCAAATTCAGCGATTAGTGCCATTTGTTTCATTGTGTAAACCAGCTTTCACTATATAAATAATCTCCATTGCCATCCAATTTAGCTGATGACGTTCAGAGTCAGACCGGTTCAGAGGCTGGTCGTCTGTCTGGGTCACAGGCTACAGCTATCACGGCTTGTACACCTCCTCATATCTTTGTGTTCAGGCATCCTCCACCCCATCTGAGAGTGTTCTCCACGGCTGGAGACACAATAAGTCCTGAGAGATCGCGTATCCTCCCGGAGAAAGCAGACATGCTTATTTTTCTGCACAAAAATTGTTGATGATCCATACAATTGATGGTTGCACACTTGGTATTTGCCACTGCTAGTTTCATTTTTGGCAGCTCAGTTCATATACCCTTTAAAAAAAAGGAAGGAGCACTGTAATTTCTAGGAACATGTTTAAATTAAACAGAATACATTTTATTTAAGTTATGTAAGTTTTATTTTAAGTTCAAGAGGAAAATGTATAAATGTTTTTGGTTATTTAATTTTTTAAAAATGTGTATGTATACATACTGTGTGCAGCATTATAGAAAATTATTGAAAAGAAAATTAATGTAAATAAACCCATTTGTGCTCTTTTTTTCACCCCTTGCCCAATAAGAATCGATAAAAAAATCGATATCGAATCGATAAGCAGGAATCGATAAGGCATCGGAATCGTTAAAATCGTATCAATTCTCATCCCTACTACCAAGTACTGTGTATCGAGTACCGTGTATCGAGCACCGAGTACCGAGTATAGTGTATCGAGTACCGTGCACCGAGTACCGAGTACAGTGTACAGTATACCGAGTACCATGTATCGAGTACCGTGTACCGAGTACGGTGTATCGAGTACCGTGCACCGAGTACCGAGTACAGTGTACAGTATACCGAGTACCATGTATCGAGTACCGTGTACCGAGTACGGTGTATCGAGTACCGTGTACCGAGTACCGTGTTTCTAAAAGACACAATTAATCAAGATTAGAGTTTATGAACAATTACTAAAGCTGTGCAGTCGATGACACGATGCTCCTCGTGCACCAAAGATCCTGGAAGTTTTTACTAGTATTTCAGTTTTTTAGTGTGAATCATTCTGCTCTGATGTTTTATCGCTTTGGTCTTGGTGCAAGCTGTGTGAGCCTCCAGCAGCTTTCCCAAATGAATACATTCCTATATAAATCACTTCATACCGTCAAGGAGAGATCCACAGTTTGGAATAAATCAGAATGATCCTTTGATATTTTAAGTGGATTTCTCCTCCACCAAATTGCCTGAATTTAGATGATCAAGTCCAAACAGTTAAATGACTGCTGTGGAAGATGATCACCCGGTTCTTCACACTCTATCTCTTTGTCTCTCTCCAGCCTGTGATTACTCAAAGCTCTTATAGAAGAACATTCAATTGACTGTGATGGTCTGTGGTGATTATGACACGTCTGGCACCCCAGTAGCAGTGTTTGCACATATTCTGATTTGATACATTTGGACCCTTAAGAATAGTGTTATTTACATGATCTTGTATGTGTGACATTATACAATACATGCTTTAACTTTATCTGGTCACATGACATCTATTGTATTTCTGTCCATCCTCTGTTGCTGAAGGTTTTTGACCTTTTTTCCCCCTAAAAAAGTTTTTTAAAGAATTTTTTGGGAGTTGTTCCTGATCCGATGTGAGGTCAAAGGTCAGGGATGACGTATGTGAACAGATTGTAAAGCCCTCTGAGGGGAGTTTGTAATTTGTGATATCGGGCTGTATAAAATAAACTGAATTGAAATACACGTCTATCACAATTGCATTGTAAAGATCGTCTCTGCGATACACACCTGCATCGAGTAGTTTGCTCCAACTTTCACAAGGTTCTTGACGAGCTCAGCAGTATGCTGGAAGTGGATGTTGGCTGCGAATAAATAAATACAAATGCAACACGTCAGCAAGATTCAGACTGAATCTTTACTGGGAAAAAAATACGAGACAATCATATTGCAGCAGGATGGAAATACTTCAACAAACATGCACTCAACATGCATGGCTCACCAACCACGGTTGTTGTCCTCTGGATATCCCAGCATCAATTTAGATTACCCATCTCCCCTTTTTATATCTTTTGATTAGAAACCATTGGCCTCTTTATGTCCCAGGGTTGCATGCGTCTTTGTGCTCAGAGCCAGACGCAGCCTTTTCATTCGATCTATTTCCTCTTACCGTCTGCAGTGCCGTGCACCAGCATCAGCTTCTGCTCCCGGAGAGCTTGAACGTTCTGCAGCACGCTGGAAAACTACAGGGGGCGGGGGGAATCAGAAGTAGAGGGGAGATAATAATACATTTGTTTATATGCTAACTTAATATTGAATAAAATGCAAGACAAAAAAAGAAGTATGATTCAATTCAATTCAGTTTATTTGTATAGCCCAATTTCACAAATTACAAATTTGTCTCGGAGTGCTTTACAATCTGTACACATAGACATCCCTGCCCCAAAACCTCACATCGGACCAGGAAAAACTCCCAAATAACCCTTCAGGGGGAAAAAAGGGAAGAAACCTTCAGGAGAGCAACAGAGGAGGATCCCTCTCCAGGATGGACAGATGCAATAGATGTAATGTGTACAGAAGGACAGATTTAGAGTTAAAATACATTCAATGAATATGACAGAATGTATGAATAGTTCATAGTAGGCATATTCCACGATGGAGACCTCCACGATCCATCAGGCAGATGGCGGTGGGGAGGAGGAGTGGGCGGAATCTCAACAGTGGGCGGAGTCTCAACAGGACAGTGGCGTAGTCAGGAGCAGGAATTCCACGACCCAGACCTCGATGATCCATCAGGCAGATAGGATCTATGCCGTCTCATAGGGTCCGATGACCCCATGAGACGTGAAGTCAAAAGGACTCCGGCGAGAAAGCAGAGTTAGTAACGTGTGATTGAGACATGAAAATTCATCCTTAAGGAGACAAAAAGAGAGGAGATAGGTACTCAGTGCATCCTAAACGTCCCCGGCAGCTATAAGCCTATAGCAGCATATCAAGGGGCTGGACCAGGGCAAACCTGATTCAGCCCTAACTATAAGCTCTGTCAAAGAGGAAAGTCTTAAGTCTACTCTTAAACGAGGTGACTGTGTCTGCCTCCCGGACTGAAATTGGAAGCTGGTTCCATAAAAGAGGAGCTTGATAACTAAAGGCTCTGGCTCCCATTCTACTTTTTAAGACTCTAGGAACTACAAGTAGTCCCGCATTTAGTGAGCGTAGCTCTCTAGTGGGGCAATATGGTACTACAAGCTCCTTAAGATAAGATGGTGTATCACCAATCAAGGCTTTGTACGTTAAGAGAAGAATTGTAAAAGTGATTCTTGATTTTACTGGGAGCCAGTGCAGAGCAGCTAGTGCAGGAGTGATGTGATCTCTGTTCTTAGTTTTAGTGAGAACACGAGCTGCAGCATTCTGGATCAACTGGAGGGACCTAAGAGATTTATTAGAGCAGCCTGATAATAAGGAGTTGCAGTAATCCAGTCTAGAAGTAACGAACGCGTGAACCAATTTTTCTGCATCTTTTTGAGACAAGATGTGCCTGATTTTTGAAAGATTACGTAGATGAAAGAATGCAGTCCTTGAGATTTGCTTTACGTGGAGTTAAAGGACAAGTCCCGATCAAAGATAACGCCAAGATTCTTTACAGTGGTGTTGGATGCTAGGGCAATGCCGTCTACAGAAACCACATCACCAGATAATTGATCTCTCAGGTGCTCAGGGCCGATTAAAATTACTTCGGTTTTGTCTGAGTTTAACATCAAGAAGTTGCAGGTCATCCATGTTTTTATGTCTTTAAGACATGCTTGAATTTTACCGAGTTGGTTGCTCTCCTCTGGTTTTATCGATAAATATAGTTGAGTATCATCTGCATAACAATGAAAGTTTATGGAGTGTTTCCTGATAATATTGCCCAAAGGAAGCATGTATAAGGTAAATAAAATTGGTCCAAGCACAGAACCTTGTGGAACTCCGTGATTAACGTTGGTGGTTATCGAGGCGTCATCGTTTACAAATACAAACTGAGATCGATCTGATAAATAGGATTTAAACCAAATTAGTGCCGTGCCTGAAATGCCAATCGACTGCTCCAGTCTCTGTAACAGGATGTCATGGTCAATGGTGTCGAATGCAGCACTAAGGTCTAAGAAGACCAGGACAGAGAGGAGTCCTTTATCTACTGCCATTAAGAGGTCATTTGTAATTTTCACCAGTGCTGTCTCGGTGCTGTGGTGTTTTCTAAATCCTGATTGAAATTTCTCAAATAAACTATTATGATGTAGAAAGTCGCACAACTGATTTGCGACCACTTTCTCAAGGATCTTGGAGAGGAAGGGGAGGTTAGAGATCGGTCTGTAGTTAGCCAACACCTCTGGATCCAGAGTGGGCTTCTTCAGGAGAGGTTTAATAACAGCCACTTTGAAGGAGTGTGGTACGTGGCCTGTTAGCAGAGACACATTGATAATATCTAATAGAGAGCCGCCAATTAAAGGCAAAACGTCTTTAAGCAGCCTCGTCGGGATGGGGTCCAAGAGACAGGTAGACGTGTTCGAAGTAGAAACCGTTGAAGATAATTGGTCACGGTTGATGGGAGAAAAGCCCTCCAAATATACACCAGGGCATACAGCGGTTTCCAAGGCCATTCCACTTGAGGACAGATTGGCACTGGTAATGGGCAAGAGAATATTAATCTTGTCCCTAATAGTTACAATCTTTTCATTAAAGAAGTTCAGAAAGTCATTACCACTGAGGTTTATAGGAATGCTCGGCTCCACAGAGCTGTGACTCTCTGTCAGCCTGGCTACAGTGCTAAAGAGAAACCTGGGGTTGTTCTTATTTTTTTCTATTACTGATGAGTAATAGGCTGCTCTGGCATTACGGAGGGCCTTCTTATAAGTTTTAAGACTATCTCGCCAAACTAAGCGGGATTCTTCGAGTTTAGTTGAACGCCATATGCGTTCAAGCTTTCGTGATGTTTGCTTCAGTTTGCGGGTCTGAGGGTTATACCAGGGAGCAAACCTCCTCTTCCTCACTGTCTTCTTCTTCTGAGGGGCTATCGAGTCCAGTGTCATTCTCAGAGAGCCTGTGGCACTGTCAACAAGATGATCAATCTGGGACGGACTAAAGTTAGACCAGGAGTCCTCTGTTATATTGAGACGTGGTATCGAATCAAATACAGAAGGAATCGCTTTAAATTTAGCTACAGCACTGTCAGTTAGACATCTGGTGTAGAAACTTTTGACTAACGGAGTACACTCCGTAGTATAAATTCAAAAGTTATGAGGTTGTGGTCTGACAGAAGAGGATTCTGTGGGAAGACGTTCAAATGCTCAATGTCAACGCCATAAGTAAGAACAAGATCAAGCGTGTGGCCAAAGCTGTGAGTGGGTTTCTGTACTCTCTGATAGAAGCCAATCGAGTCCAACAAGGAGATGAATGCAGCACTAAGGCAATCATTATCAACATCCACATGGATATTAAAATCTCCAACAATAATAACTTTATCAGTTTTAAGAACCAAACTTGATATAAATTCTGAGAATTCAGATATAAACTCTGAATATGGACCTGGTGGGCGGTACAGAATCACAAATCGAATTGGCTGTAGTGTTTTCCAGGTTGGATGTGAAAGACTAAGAACAAGGCTTTCAAATGAGGTGTAGTGTAATTTTGGTTGAGGATTAATTAATAGGCTCGATTCAAAGATGGCTGCTACTCCACCTCCTCGACCGGTGCCTCGAGGAATGTGAGTATTAATATGACTTGGAGGAGTCGATTCATTTAGGCAGACATATTCTTCATGGCTCAGCCAGGTTTCAGTTAGGCAACATAAATCAATGTGATTATCTGATATTAAATCATTTAGTAACACAGCTTTAGATGACAGAGATCGAATATTTAGGAGACCACATTTAATAGACCTGTTTTGTTGCACTGCTGAAATAATGGTGTTAACTTGTATAAGGTTATTGTGTACGACTCCTCTTCTGCTTACTTTTGATTTATTTAATTGAAGTGGCCGTGGGACAGACACAGTCTCTACTCTAAAGTCATGGGTGGGTAACTGCTCGAATGGAAGAGTAGAGAAGGGTGTTAAACTACAACTCTGCTCCCGGTTCCTGATCTGAACCCTGGGTTGTCATGGATTAAGTCCGGTGATCAACTTGGTCATATTCGCAGAAATGAGACGCGCTCCGTCCAACGTGGGATGGATGCCGTCTCTCCTCATCAGATCAGGCTTTCCCCAGAAAGTCTTCCAGTTGTCTACGTAGCCCACATTATTCGCTGGGCACCACCTCGACAGCCAGCGGTTGAAAGACGACATTCGGCTATACAATTCGTCTGTCTGCAAATTTGGGAGAGGGCCAGAGAAAATTACGGTGTCCGACAACGTCTTGGCATAAGCACACACCGATTCCACATTAATTTTAGTGACTTCCGACCGACGGGCTCGGGCGTCATTACCACCGGCGTGTATTACAATCTGACTGTATCTCCGCTTGTCCTTAGCCAGCAGCTTCAAACAAGACTCCACGTCGCCCGCTCTGGCCCCCGGGAGGCACACGACTCTGGTCCGCGGCTTCGCTATTTTCACGTTCCTGACTATAGAGCTCCCGATAACCAGGGTGTGTTCCTCAGCGGGTGTGTCGCTGAGCAGGGAAAACTGGTTCGAAACGTGAAGTGGTTGGTGCACAGCGGGCTTCTGTGTAGACTTACTACTCCTGCGAACAGTTACCCAACCACCCGGCTGCACGGTTACCGCCGGAACAGCTATCAGCTGACTGTAGCTCAGCGCCGACTACGGGAGAGGGCGGGCTAACTAGCATAGCTGTCTGAGCTTCGATAGCGCGGAGCCGTGCATCTAACCCACTTAGACCTGCCTCCAACCTAGCAAATAAACTACACTTGTTGCATGTATCGTTATCATTAAGGGAGGCAGAGGGATAACTATACATGAGACACACTGAGCAAGAGGGAGCGGGAGGGAGAGAAGAAGAAGTCATGCTCGCTGCTGAGCTGGCAACCAGAGCTTACCGGAAGAGTGAGATGATGCGTTCATGTCACGTTAAAGACATTGTGGTACGATTGCATCCTGCCCTGATGACATGTCACCTACAGACACAGTTATTCAATCCAATTAGAGATCTTCCATTGATAAAGTGGCTCCCGTTGACATTATTTTGTCTACGCTTGGAACAGCACGGTTTGCAAAAAATTGTGAGAAAACAAACAAACTGTAAGCAGTGGATTTCTTGTTGGGGAGAGATTTGTTGGTTGGTTGTTTACAACATTCTCAGGGGGGAAAAAAACATCCCTTTTGTTCTCCCTCCCTCTTTCCTATCGCTGTGATATGGAGACATGGAAACATCTCGTCTGAGCAGGAATCCAGAGAAAAGCCGGGGAACACTTCTATTTTTTTACGGCGGCTTATAAAGAACATGTGGTGAGACACGGCCGATGCTCAGTTACTAAAGAGAGACGAGTGACAACGTCCCATGGAGCATTGCATTGTTATACATAATCCTCCTCGATTGTGTGTGTGTTTGTGTGTGTGTGTGTGGGGGGGGGGGGGGGAGGGTAGGGGACACACTCAACAAGTAGCCTGGATGAATTGAAAATAAAACAGTGGCAAGAATGATGTAAATACATTTGTTATTTTAGGTTCAATGTGGAGGATGATGATTTATGTTTGATTGATGTCCGTGTTTTTTTGTCCTTGTCTGATTGTTAATATAGTTGGTTATTATTGTAGTGTCATTTTTATTTATTTGTTGTTTTTTGCGATCTGGTGATGCGTAACTTGTGAAAACTTAAATTAAATCAATTGAAAGAAAGACAGAACATGTGGGGCATGGCGGCACGCACCTCATATCTGCTGTCATCCCGTAGCGGCAAGCCGAGGTACCTCTCGGAGAACGCCGATGCTGCAAAACGAGAAGTGAGAGAGTCTTAAGGGGGGCGGGGCACCGAGACCCGAATGAAAGGGTTGGATACCTGTGAGTCCTCATAGTCCACATGACACCTGTGAGTCCTCATAGTCCACATGACACCTGTGAATCCTCATAGTCCACACAACACCTGTGAGTCCTCATAGTCCACATGACACCTGTGAGTCCTCATAGTCCACATGACACCTGTGAGTCCTCATAGTCCACACAACACCTGTGAGTCCTCATAGTCCACATGACACCTGTGAGTCCTCATAGTCCACACAACACCTGTGAGTCCTCATAGTCCACACAACACCTGTGAGTCCTCATAGTCCACATGACATCTGTGAGTCCTCATAGTCCACATGACACCTGTGAGTCCTCATAGTCCACATGACACCTGTGAGTCCTCATAGTCCACACAACACCTGTGAGTCCTCATAGTCCACATGACACCTGTGAGTCCTCAGAGTCCACATGACACCTGTGAATCCTCATAGTCCACAAGACACCTGTGAGTCCTCATAGTCCATATGACACCTCTGAGTCCTCATAGTCCACACAACACCTGTGAGTCCTCATAGTCCACACGACACCTGTGAGTCCTCATAGTCCACAAGACACCTGTGAGTCCTCATAGTCCACATGACACCTGTGAGTCCTCATAGTCCACACAACACCTGTGAGTCCTCATAGTCCACATGACACCTGTGAGTCCTCATAGTCCACATGACACCTGTGAGTCCTCATAGTCCATATGACACCTCTGAGTCCTCATAGTCCACACAACACCTGTGAGTCCTCATAGTCCACACAACACCTGTGAGTCCTCATAGTCCACATGACACCTGTGAGTCCTCATAGTCTGTAATACTGATGGTAAGATGTGTTATGGTTCTATGGGTTGACTCGGGTATTGCTTTTGGGACGTAGGTTTCCTTTCAGAAGCAGCTGTTGCCAGGCGGAAGAAGCTTTTATTTTGAAGCCACGAGAGGACAGGAAACAAAACCCAAGACTGTGACAAACATTTTTCTTCCTGACACTTGGGTTGAATAAATGAAGCGTGAATTCAACATGATGGTGGACTCGTGGAGGGACCCTGAACTCACCGTAGAGCTTCCAGTCCGTCACCGGTGACATGGCACACGCACATTTGAAGAGGCTGTCAGTGGACTTGAGCATCATTAGTGTGACGTACGCTCCATAACCCTGAGCAGACAGACGGAAAACACATGTCACAAACAAGCATTTTAAAAATGCATAAGTTATATACTGTCATAAACAGATGTACAAAGTCTTCAACCACCTTCAACACAGGCTCACCTTTCCAAACACTGCTATCCGTGTCCGATCAATATATGGCAACTTCATCATGAATCTGGAGGAAAAAGTTAGTCATTGATTTAATTATATTACCTGTTATGTATGTATTTTTTTCAGTTTACTGTATGGTTGCACTCAAAACTATACAAGTTGTGCAAAGTAATGAGCAAATATAGTTAGATGAGAGAAGTAAAAAAAAAAAAATGGTTGCTGTAATATCTGTGGCATATAATATATAATATCTCTTTGAGCTGTTTCTTGAGGTTAGCGGAATAAAAAAAAAGAAGTTATTTGTTTAAAAACCCCCAGAAAAAAACACATTACACTTAAGTGTATGTAAAAAAGCAAAACATTACACTTAAAAAAAAATAGATTACACTTAAAAACCATTACACTTAAGCTCTCCAGTGATCATGTGATTGATCACGTGGATAGTGTGAGGAATAGCCAATCACACACCAGGTTTCACCCCCCTATGTCAGTTTAATATATTTTAAGCAAATGCATTGGTCTGAAATATTGAGCAATTAACAAATCAAATTAACGATGTGTCCGTGTCAAACAAAAGGAAATTGACGGGAAAATGAAAAGAAAGCCCAGCTGGAGAAACACTTCCTGTTGGTAGACGAAGGACATCGGAGCAAAAGGAAAACACTCAACACAAAGTGGAATATAATACCGCGTTGACAAGTGCAGACAGTTAAGATGCATGAAAAGAGATCCCAAACAAATGCAACGGCGGCTTTATTCCTCTTGTTTGCACTTCCGAGGAATGAAAAAATAAAATGAAGCTGTGTAAATTCCAATCAAAAGTGTGTATGGAGCAGCAGCTGCAACTGGTATCCGTAGTAACTGTTCATCCGCCAGTGCAATCACGCTCAAAGTTCATCACAAGTGACATTTGTGAAGCTATTCTCCAAGGGATTTGCATGTTGTTGTTAGAGAGGAAGTCATTCAGTTTGTCCTTTTTGAAAGTAAAACCGGGTTTAAAGTTTGTTACGTTACAATGCGTTCCAGATCTATTCTGCATTAATGACTGTTTTATGATATGTATCATAATGTTGTTGTGATGCGTTCAAATGCAATCTTGGAAAATGACGAGAAAACCTGAGGCGGATCATCAAGGGTTAATAATATGTTTACATTAAACAGTATGAAAACATTAATAATGGAGCGTGGGTTGAAGTGCATTGGGTTCTAGGTTGTGTATTAAGCCACGTTGATGGGCTAGCGTGATGTTGATAACCCCAAATGGCTCCCAGTAGCTGTGTCTACGGCGTGTGGATGAGTTTGAGATCAAACGTACTCCACCGCTGCGATCTGGTCCTGAACGTCCACAGTTCCCAGTCTCTGGTGGAGCTCGTGCAGGACCCTCTGACCCTGGAAGCCGCTGCCCCGGCCGTCCAGACGGGCCACCAGGACGTCGTCCGAGCTGACCAGCACCGTGTCCCAGCTGAGAGAGAAGCGGTCCGTCACAGCCTGACCACCGGGGGCGCTGTCACTGAACAGGGTGCAGGACACGAAAGATCAACAAAAACTCAAGAGAAACCCGACGAGTGAAATCAAACAGCTGGAGCGGAGAGCGATCGCTCCAGAAGCTCTAGGTGAGTTTGATGGAGATTGGTTTGCGGGCTCACAGCAGCAGCTGGTCTCCATGAATAACTTAACTCATGATTGCCTCGTGACTTTAATTTCAAAGCTCATTTTACTTCTTGTTAACAAATCACAACCAACACGTAATTGGTCCGTCTCTCAATGATCTCTCATCCCTGCACATTGGTTCCTTCTGACCACATAAATCCTCACAAACTGCCCACAAACGTATTATTTCATTTTGTAATAAAAAGCTCAAATCCAAAAACATCCAGGCACCAAAGTTTTGAGTAACTGGAACACACAAAAAAGGAGGAAGTGGTTAGTTGTCTATTTGTTTGGCACTTTCTGCTGCGGATGAATACACATTTAGTCCTACAATGACACTGAAGAACAAGAAGAAGAAGAAGAAGGAAGAAGAAGGAAGACAAAGAACAAGAAGAAAGAAGAATGACAAAGAAGAACAAGATGAAGAATAAGGAAAAAGAACAAGAAGAACCAGAAGAAGAACAAGAAAAAGAAGAAAAAGAAGAAGGAAGTAGAAGAAGAACAAGAAGAATGAATAACAATAACAAGAAGGAAGAAGAAGAAGAAGGAAGAAGAAGAAAAAGAACAGGAAGAAGAACAAGAAGAAGGGAGAACAAGGAAGAACAAGAAAAAGAAGAAGAAGAAGAAGGCATAAGGAAGAAGTAGAAGAAGAAGAAGAAGGCATAAGGAAGAAGTAGAAGAAGAAGAAGAAGGAATAAGGAAGAAGTAGTCGTATCTGCTCTCCCCTCAACTGACTGCTTCTCACTCATGCATCCTAACTCTGCCGCAGACACTCTCCTCTCTTCCCTGTCTTCATCTCTTGATTCTCTTTGTCCTTTTAAGACACGACCGGTTCGGAAATCCTCTCCTCTCCGTGGTTGTCTGACTTGGTGCGCGCCGAGAGAGCCACCCTGCGAGCGGCGGAAAGAAAATGGCGCAAATCGAATCAAGCGGAAGACTTGCTCTTCTATCAATCTCTCCTCTCCTCCTTCTCTTCCTCTATCTCTGCAGCCAAAAGCTCGTTCTACCTGACCAAAATTCAGTCTTCCTTCTCTAACCCCAAAAAACTCTTCTCTATCTTTTCCAACCTCCTTGATCCCCCCTGTCCCCCTACTCCTTCCACCCTTTTGCCGAGCCACTTTGTCGACTACTTTACAAACAAGATAGACGACATACGCTCCTCCTTTACTAATCCATCTTCTATCACCTCACCAACACTAACTTCTTCATCCCCCTCTCTTTCCTCTTTCACCCCCTTGTCTCCCAATCAAGTTCTTAGCTTGGTGACCTCCGCCCGACCGACCACCTGCGCCCTTGACCCCGTCCCGTCTCCCATTCTCCAGGCTATTGCTCCTGACCTTCTGACCTTTCTCACCCATCTTATTAACAGCTCCCTCTCAACTGGCTGTTTCCCTAACTCTCTGAAGGAGGCGAGAGTCAACCCTCTCCTGAAGAAACCCACGCTCGACCCGTCTGAAATCAGCAACTACAGACCGGTCTCTCTTCTTCCTTTTCTCTCCAAAACTCTGGAGCGAGCTATCTTGAGCCAAGTGTCCTCCTATCTCCACAGTAACAGCCTTCTTGACCCTCACCAGTCTGGATTCAAGGCCGGCCACTCAACAGAGACTGTCCTCCTTGCTCTCTCTGAGCAGCTTCACACTGCTAGAGCAGCCTCTCTCTCCTCTGTCCTTATCCTTCTCGACCTTTCTGCAGCATTTGACACCGTGAACCACCAGATCCTGATCTCTTCTCTTCAGGATCTGGGGATCTCAGGCACTGCACTCGCTCTGTTCTCTTCCTACCTTAAAGACCGCACCTACCGGGTAACTTGGAGAGGATCTGTGTCTGATCCTTGTCCTCTCACTACTGGGGTTCCTCAAGGCTCCGTCCTGGGTCCCCTCCTCTTCTCTCTGTACACAAATTCTCTCGGCTCTGTCATTCGTTCGCATGGCTTCTCCTACCATAGCTATGCTGACGACACCCAACTGATCTTCTCGTTTCCACCGTCCGAAACACAGGTGGCGGCACGAATCTCTGCCTGTCTGACTGACATCTCTCAGTGGATGTCTGCTCACCATCTGAAAATCAACCCTGACAAGACCGAGCTACTATTCCTTCCAGGGAAAGGCTCCCCCACCCACGACCTGACTATCAACTTCAACAGCTCTGTGTTGGCCCCTACCCTGACTGCCAGGAACCTCGGGGTGACACTCGACAGTCAACTCTCCCTGATGGCCAACATCACTGCGACGACGCGTTCCTGTAGGTACATGCTGCACAACATCAGGAGAATACGTCCTCTTCTTACTCAGAAGGCGGCGCAGGTTCTGATCCAGGCTCTGGTCATTTCACGCCTTGACTACTGCAACTCCCTCCTGGCTGGTCTACCCGCTAAGGCCATCCGACCTCTGCAGCTCGTCCAGAATGCAGCAGCTCGACTGGTCTTCAGCCTCCCGAAATTCACCCACACCACTCCGCTCCTCCGCGCTCTCCACTGGTTACCGGTGGCTGCTCGCATCCGCTTCAAAACACTGGTCCTGGCGTACCGTGCTCTAGACGGATCGGGCCCCGTCTACATCCGGGATATGGTCACACCGTACACCCCGGCACGTTCGCTCCGCTCGGCAACAGCCAACCGACTTGTGACTCCTGCACCTCGAGCTCATCACTCTACATCCAGACTGTTTGCTGTCCTGGCTCCTCAGTGGTGGAACGAGCTCCCCACTGACATCAGGACAGCAGAAAGTCTCTACATCTTCCGCCGGAGACTGAAAACACACCTTTTCCGACTATATCTGGATTAAAACACAGATTAGCACTTCAGTGGCACTTAAATAGCACTTACTTATGGTACTTTTGTTGTTCGACTATGTTGAGGAAATGTTACTTCCTGTATTCTTGTTGTTCTTAGTTTGTACTCTAGGTTGAAATGCACTTATTGTAAGTCGCTTTGGATAAAAGCGTCTGCTAAATGACATGTAATGTAATGTAACTGGAACACACAAAAAAGGAGGAAGTGGTTAGTTGTCTATTTGTTTGGCACTACTTTCTGCTGCGGATGAATACACATTTAGTCCTACAATGACACTGAAGAACAAGAAGAAGAAGAAGGAAGACAAAGAACAAGAAGAAAGAAGAATGACAAAGAAGAACAAGATGAAGAATAAGGAAAAAGAACAAGAAGAACCAGAAGAAGAACAAGAAAAAGAAGAAAAAGAAGAAGGAAGTAGAAGAAGAACAAGAAGAATGAATAACAATAACAAGAAGGAAGAAGAAGAAGAAGAAAAAGAACAGGAAGAAGAACAAGAAGAAGGGAGAACAAGGAAGAACAAGAAAAAGAAGAAGAAGAAGAAGAAGGCATAAGGAAGAAGTAGAAGAAGAAGAAGAAGGCATAAGGAAGAAGTAGAAGAAGAAGAAGAAGGAATAAGGAAGAAGTAGTCGTAGAAGAAGAAGGAATAAGGAAGAAGTAGAAGAAGAAAAAGGAAGAAGAAGAAGAATTGTACAAGATAGTATTTTAGTTCAGAAGAAAATAAAAAGAGTTGATCAGTATGTGTGTGTGTGAGTGTGTGTGTGTATCTCTGGTACGTACATCAGCAACAGAAGTCCATAGTGACGGGACTCGGAGAAGTCCGGTGGGTACGAGATCTTCAAGGGTAGATCTGAGAGAGACAGATACACTATTGCGTCACCAAGTCACCGTCACTCCTAACATTGTGGGAACCGATCAAACGCCTGGAAACGCTCACCGAAATGTTCCATCTGCACGGTTCTGAAGTCGGTCATCTGGATCCGCTTGAGCATCAGAGCCGCCTTCAGCACCGAGTTGTTCTCCAGGATGTAGTAATCTGAAGAAGAGGAAGGGAACGGCTTTGAAGGGCGAAACCAGAGCAACACCTTGCTTCTAATAATCAAAGTGTCATTCAAATGACCCGTGATGACCCGTGATGACCCGTGATGACCCGGGCTTTGTGTCTGGGGGGCTGTAATGAGACGGAAGGCGTCGCTGAGCCGCATCCTTACGGACATCGTTTCATTTTGGTGGTCAATACAAAAGGTTCGGGGAGCCCAGAACATCCCTGGATTGGAGACAGTTCTAAATTGTAATGAGTTATAAGATTATCATATGAAATATGCAATCAAAGACTTTTCTATCCCAGAGCGTTACACGAGAAGCTGAATACGTTTTGTCACCAGCGTAATGGAGCTGACCTGTATGCATCTTTCTAATCGCCACCGTTCCCCTTTCATTGCAGCGCGGTGATGACGGTGATTCCAGTTAAACTTGGACGAGCACAATGAAACCCGATCGCTGGGATCCACTCCCAGAGCCCAGCAGCTCGTGCTGTCCTCCACAACAAGGGGGAGCCGGCATTTTTCTCCACATGTAAATAAACAATGACTCTATGGTTTTCAGCCCCGCCCCCATTCAAGCCATCTGTAGGAGCGGCCGAAATGAAATTGAATTCATCCAGCACTTCTAATGGAAAAACCCAAAATCAATAGGCGCCTCATTATGAAACCCGCCGGGGGCCTCGAGTTCCCAGCTGTGTGGATGCAGAGGCCCTCTCTAAATAACCCCGGGCAAATTGCTTGCTTTTCTGCGGCACAGCTGTTAACATTTGGGGGGGTACAAAAAGAAAAATCCGCTAACAGATAAGCAGCCATGGGTAACAAGAAGTTGTACTGTACGTGTGCTAGGGTTGTCACGGTACCCACAATTAGAACTTTGATACGATACCTGCCATAAATATCACGATACCCGATACTTACGATACGATACCACAAATACGATACGATACTCGTATATTTATCTATAATAGTTATAACTAAAACATCTCTATGGTTCCCTTTTTTCCAGCTTTGACCATTTGTTTATTTGTAGATGTGAGTCTTTCTTACTCCATCCCACCATGTTTCACCACATTTCTCTCTCTCACACTCTCACACATTCACACACACAAACACACACACACTCACCTGTTCACACTCCCATATATAAAGTTGTACACATTTCAAACCTCAAAGAATCAGGAGTCTTTTTGCTTGTTTCACTCCTTCTGTTCCAGCTGGACGCAAAATAATTCACAATCACACACACTAATACTTTGTTTTGCACAGGAACCTCAGATTAAGGTGTTGAGTGAAAAGTTAGCCACAATAGGCACATTTTTGGGAAATACACCAGTTAGACATGAACTGTTTGTTAAATCATAAATGATGCCCGTCATGTCTCGGCACACGGAATGGATTCCTTACTTGAGTCATTGAGGCTGTGTAGGATGACGGTCGGTTCTCCGGGGCCTGAAAGGAGAAGTGAAAAGCCTGTGAGTGTCATTCAATCGTTATCCTGTTGCTCTAATCCCCAGCGAAGGATTACCTGTGCTATGCAGATAGTGGAGGACAATTCAAAAAGAGAGGAAAAAGCTTCAAACATCGAAGACGTTTGCTCCCATAAAGCAGCCACACACAAAGTCAAATGCAGGCTGACGTGTTCTGGTCACCTTCCATGCTTTACCCGCATCAAGTAGGGGTTAAAGGTCACTCACATCGCCTCCATTACAGCCCCGCACTGTCACGTTTGGTGAATTCTCTTCATTGTCTTTTTGTGACATACTTAAGTCTCTTCTTAAGGTGCGTTCACACCAAAAGTGAAACTATTTTTTCGCGCGACCGAATCCCATGAAAAGTCAATGTACAGACGCGTGTGGCTGTGATAGACGCGATATTTTCCCGGGCGGCGCATTTGGGGCGTTTGGGTCGACGCGATGTGGGCGACGCGTTTCCAGCGGCGCGTTTCCAGCGGCACAATTTTCGCCCCGAGTTGAAATATTTCAACATTGAGGTGGTCATCTCGCAAGTCTGGCCAATCAGCTCTTGAGTTCCGCTCTCGTAGCTGGAAGCGGAAGTCTTTCAAACGTAACTGTAACTTCATCGGTGAAAGTGACCGAGCTGTGTGAGCCTACGGGTGATGTCATGTATTAATATATATATTATATTAATGTCATGAACCAAACACAAGTGCGTTAGTGTGTGAGACGTCCACAACAAATATAAAGCAGAACTAGTGGTTAGTTATTCTGGTGGATGAAGGAAATGATAACGGTCTTTACGGAGACGAGACACAGAGATAAGCCCCGCCCCTCGCGCAGCGTCTCATGGTCTGAACACGGTGAATGGTCGAGCGAGTAAACTCACGCGTTTTGGGTGACGCGAAAAAGAGTTTCGCTTTTGGTGTGAACGCACCTTTAGGATGGCAGGTTTCCCTCAGCAGCTGCGGAACAACTGGACTGGAACTAAAGCTGCGTTCACGAAAAAAAACGTTGCACAATCTTCACGGGAGTAGATCCCATAAGCAAAGTCAACGTACAGACGCGAGTGGTTGCGATAGCCGAGAATTTTTCGCCGGGCGTGGCGCCAATAAAAATTTGCAAATAAAGCAGAACTAGTGGTTAGTTCTTCCGTGGTGGGTAAGCAAATTGATAACTGTTTCCACGGAGATAAGCCCCGCCCCCTCAAAGGCGCGAATCAGAATCAGAAACCGTTTATTGCCAGGAATGTTTACACAAACGAGGATTTTTTTTGGCGGAAGATGCAACATTAGACATGACAAACAACAATCAACGCGACAGCAACAGTGCAATGTGTGTATTAACTTAAGTATAAGATAAGATAAAGTGCTCGGACAACAAATAACGTTAAAGTGTTTAGGTGTGTGTTTCAAGAGACATGTGGGTTTAAGTTAAAGTGTATGTTACATGTGACGTGTGTTTAAGTTAAAGTGCATGTTAAAGTGTCATGTGTGTGGAGGAGGCCTCCAGGAGGGGGGAAGAAGAAGAAGAAGAAGAAGAAGAAGAAGAAGAAGAAGAAGAAGGAGAAGGAAGAAGAGGAGGAGGAGGAGGAGGAGGAGGTAGTCCTGGGGGTGACAGAGTCAGTCAGTGGGGGACCCGGGCTCCATTGATGAGCCCGACTGCCGACGGGAAAAAACTTTTGGTGTGGCGGGAGGTCTTTGTCCTGATGGACCGCAGCCTCCTACCAGAGGGGAGGGACTCCAACAGGGAGTGTCCAGGGTGGGAGGGGTCAGTGACAATCTGAAGCGAATGACGCGAAAAGCCACAAACGGTCAAGCGAGTAAAGTGTTGCGAATATTGGCAACGCTTTTGGAGTGAACGCGGCATCAGGCCGCGTCGCTCTCGGCGTGGCCTCTCCTGGACTTCCTGTCGGAGGGCTGCGTTAGCCTCGACCTTCTCGTTCCTTCCACCACTCGCATGTCACGTTATCCATTCATGGAAACGTACATGTAAACGTATATATCAATAGAAATAAAAGTCCTGTGTCAGGCCCGACTCATCAGGGTCATGTGAACTGGACCCCCCTCCTTCAAGCTTCCTCCTTTATTTTGTAATGCTCTGGGGGAAAGGAGCTGTGTTAATATCCAAAAAGTCGTCATGTGAAAAACCCAAACGCTTCTGAACACGAAGCACCTTCGTCTGCCGGAAAAAATAAATTGAAAGCACAAACAATATGACGAGTCACCCTCTATTAAACCAGCCGCTCGTCGCCGCGTTCACGCCACCGAAAAGTAATTATACACAATAGAGCGGCTGTTTAATTTTATGCCTCTCAATTGGAACTGATGAGAGATTAATTGATGACAGTTTGCAATGAGCCCGACATCTGCTGGATGGGTTCAGACGGAGCAACTGATGAATAAATTAGGAACATGAAACACGGAAGAACACAACATCCCAAAGACTTTTACGACTCATTTAAGTGCGACCATCTGCAGGCGTGTGGTCCTAAACTCTGCCTATTTTAGACAATTTTTTCATTTTGAGGTAAAAAGCTGAGGGAATTCGAAGCTCCCCAGCATGTCGAAAGTGTCACCTCCGGAATAACTCCTATTAATATTTCACTGCACACACCAAAAAATTAAAAATTTTGAGAAAGAAGAAACAGAAGCTTCTCTAAATTGTAAAGTTAACCCTAAATAAGAAATAAGTTGACAAAAGGAGGTGACAGAAGGATGTCGAAGACGATGCAGTTGGCATTCAGACGTCATCATTTCCAGAAGAGAAATGTGATATTCTATCAAACTTAGATGCAGGGTTCGTACGGTCATGGAAAACCTGGATAAAGTCATGGAATTTTAAAATGGTTATTTCGAGGCCTTAACAAATCCTTAAATTAAATCCCAAAAGTTTTGGAAATGTCATGGAACATTTGATATATTCACATGTTCATTTAGGCCGAGTTTGAAATAATGAATATGTTTTCAAAAGAAAGACGCTCAAAATATAAGCCGACATACGCTGTCTTTGCCACTCTGCGAGTGAACGCACCTTAACTGAAAGGTTCAGTAGCCATAGCAACAGGAGCTCAGGGCTAATCTACTATCACGTATTCACCGAGATTTCACAAAATCTCGTAGAAATTTGGTTTAAAGTCCTGGACACCCATTAGTCGACATGGCCGTAGGATCTACGGGCGTGCTTGGACTGTACTGACTGGGATGTCTTCAGGACTGCTACCAACAGCCTGGATGAGTACACAGAGGCTGTAACTTCCTACATCAGCTTCTGTGAGGACAGCTGTATTCCATCCAGCTCCAGGGTGAGTTATAACAACGACAAACCCTGGTTCACAGCGGAGCTCAGGAAGCTAAGACTGCAGAAGGACCAGGCATTCAGGAGTGGGGACAAGGACCTGTACACAGAGTCCAAATACAGGTTTAGCAAGGCGGTGAGAGATGCTAAACGACTGTACTCTGAGAAACTGCAACAGCAGCTCTCAGCAAACGACTCTGCTTCTGTCTGGAGAGGGCTCAGGCAGATCACCAACTACAAGCCCAAATCACCCCACTCCATGAACAATGTGCTTCTGGCAGACGAGCTAAATGAGTTCTACTGCCGCTTTGAAAGACAATGGAGCAGTCCTGAGACAATCCCCACAGCCCCACCAACAAGCCACAGACCATCAGCCCACCCTCCCCAGCCCATCAGGGGCTCACACCTCTGGAGCACCCTCCATCAACTCAGCGACGCCTCGTCATCCTGGAGAGCCGTCAACAGGCTGTTTAAAAGCAGAACCCCGCAGCAGCGGGCCCGGACTCCGTCTCCCCTCCACCCTGAAGCACTGTGCTGACCAGCTGTCTCCGGTGTTCACCGACATCTTCAACACCTCCCTGGAGACATGCCACGTTCCAGCCTGCTTCAAGGCCTCCACCATCATCCCGTCCCAAAAACCCAAGATCACAGGACTCAATGACTACAGGCCCGTCGCCCTGACCTCTGTGGTCATGAAGTCCTTTGAACGCTTGGTCCTGTCACACCTCAAGACCATCACCGACCCACTCCTGGACCCCTGCAGTTCGCCTACAGAGCCAACAGGTCTGCAGACGATGCAGTCAACATGGCCCTTCACTACATCCTCCAGCATCTGGACTCCCGAGGAACCTCGCCAGGATCCTGTTTGTGGTCTTCAACTCTGCTTTCAATACAATCATCCGTCCCTGCTGCAGGACAAGCTCTCCCAGCTGCACGTGCCCGACTCCACCTGCAGGTGGATCACAGACTTCCTGACCGACAGGAAGCAGCACGTGAGGCTGGGGAAACACGTCTCAGGCTCCCGGACCACCAGCACGGGTTCCCCCCAAGGCTGTGTTCTCTCCCCTCTGCTGTTCTCCCTGTACACCAACAGCTGCACCTCCAGTCACCAGTCCGTCAAGCTCCTAAAGTTCGCGGATGACACCACCCTCATTGGACTCATCTCTGGTGGGGACGAGACCGCCTACAGGTGGGAGACTGACCACCTGGTGACCTGGTGCAGCCAGAACAACCTGGAGCTCAACGCTCTGAAGACAGTGGAGATGGTTGTGGATTTCAGGAGGAATGCAGCCCCACCCGCCCTCTCATCCTGTGTGACTCCCCCGTCGACGCTGTGGAGTCCTACCGCTTCCTGGGCTCCATCATCTCCCAGGACCTCAAGTGGGAGCTGAACATCGGCTCCATCTCCAAGAAGGCCCAGCAGAGGATGTTCTTCCTGAGGCAGCTGAGGAAATTCAACCTGCCAGGGAAGATGATGGTACAGTTCTACACGGCCATCGTTGAGTCCATCATCTGCTCCTCCATCACCGTCTGGCACCCTGCAGCCACAGCCAAAGACAAGCGCAGGCTGCAGAGCATCATCCGCTCGGCCGAGATAGTTATCGGCTGCAATCTGCCTTCCCTCCAGGTCCTGTTCACTTCCAGGTCACTGAAGCGGGCCAGAAAGATTGTCGCCGACCCCTCCCACCCTGGACACTCCCTGTTCGAGTCCCTCCCCTCGGGGAGGAGGCTGCGGTCCATCATGACTAAGTCCACCCGCCACAACAAAAGCTTTTTCCCGTCGGCGGTCGGGCTCATGAATGGACCCCGGGACTGACTGACTGTCACCCCCAGGACTACCACCTCTTCTTCCACCTTCCTCTCTCCTCCTTCTTCCCGCTCCTTCCTCTTCCTCCTCCTCCCTCTTCCTCCCACTCCTCCTCCCTCCTCCTTCTTCTTCCCTCCTCCACACACGTCACTTTAACATGCACTTTAACTAAAACACACCACTTGAAGCACACACCCAAACACTCTCACATTATTTGTTGTCTTTCCGTCGCGTTGATTGTTGTTTGTTTGTCATGTCCAAATGTTGCACCTTCCACCAAAAAAATTCCTCGTTTGTTTGTGAAAACATTCTTTGGCAATAAACCTGTTTCTGATTCTGATTCTGATTCTGATTCTGATGTGTCTGGACCCTGAGGCGACTCATCGGCTCAATGGGTGGTCCTCTAGCGTTGCCCAGTGGGAGGTTCTATAGAGTTGCCCAGCGGGAGGTCCTCTAGCGTTGCCCAGTGGGAGGTTCTATAGAGTTGCCCAGCGGGAGGTCCTCTAGCGTTGCTCAGTGGGAGGTTCTATAGAGTTGCCCAGCGGGAGGTCCTCTAGCGTTGCCCAGCGAGAGGTCCTCTAGAGTTGCCCAGTGGGAGGTCCTCTAGCGTTGCCCAGTGGGAGGTCCTCTAGAGTTGCCCAGTGGGAGGTCCTCTAGCATTGCCCAGTGGGAGGTCCTCTAGCGTTGCCCAGTGGGAGGTCCTCTAGAGTTGCCCAGTGGAAGGTCCTCTCGTTGCTCAGTGGTAGGTTCTATAGAGTTGCCCAGTGGGAGGTCCTCTAGCGTTGCCCAGTGAGAGGTTCTATAGCGGTGCTCAGTGGGAGGTCATCTAGAGTTGCCCAGTGGGAGGTCCTCTAGCATTGCCCAGTGGGAGGTTCTATAGCGGTGCCCAGTGGGAGGTCCTCTAGAGTTGCCCAGTGGGAGGTCCTCTAGAGTTGCCCAATGGGAGGTCCTCTAGCCCAGCGGGGCGGTGACCCTCCTCAGCTCTGCTGTGCTCTATGTGTCGTGTCCCTGAACAATATTTTACAAACAGCATTCCCGTGACGGTTTCCATAGCCGTTAACGAGGCGGCCTACCTTTGCAGCGCAGGACGATGTGCTGGTGGGCGGGGCTGATGTCGGCGTCGAAGTACTGACAGTGAGCTTTGTTCAGCTCGCACGTCAAACACCAGCGTGGGAACAGGCCCACCGTCTTAACGCTGAGGACACACGGGGGACACACATTGTAAGAGAGACGGGAGGAGGAAGCTGGCATTGCTTGATCTTCTCATCGCGGTCAAACTGTGACCAGAACCAGCGATAACATATCGGGCTAAAGGCCACACCAGATGCAGGTCACCGCTCTCATCATCAGAGGAACTATTGAAATGAGTGTAACCTAGAATTATGCTGCAGTCTACATCCATGTTTTTCCAAAATAATGATATCCTTTCAGACATTTGTGTTGAATTGTCATTATTAACGATTGAATTCTTGAGTACAATTTTTTTTAAAAACTGCTTTGTAAAATCAAAGTGACCTTTGACCTTCAAATTCAAATCCAAATCATCCTTTGGATACGTCGGTGCTAAGTTTGAAGAGATTCCATGCCGGAGTGGGGTCATAGTGACCTTTGACCTTGTGTTAAATTGTCATAATTAGCATGTGTATTGATGAGTTATGGTGAAAAACCTGTTTTATGAGGTTACGTTGACCACCAAATTATCATCATCTCAGACATTTGTACCAAATTTGAAAAAAATGTCACGCTGATTAGAAAACAGGTAAATATATAACGCCTCCATTACCGGCTGAGGCATAAAAAACACTTTCTATGACTCCCACGTCTATAATGCATTACACAAATATGTTTTTAATGTGTATTAAAGTGCTAATAGCACAGCGTGTATGAAAACAATCTCAACACCGTATAAACTATTACAAAATGACCTATAAGTCAAGTATCATAATATTTCACAATTGCTGGTGACTCACTGACATTTTTGTTGTTGTTATTGTAATAATCACGATGTTATCCAACATTATAATCCTGTGTGATACTTTATAATCACTGGCTAAACCCACCTGAACAGTTGGCGTCCCCGTGGAGAACCTTCTGTGCTCAGGAAATACCTGTAAAGAGAACACACACAAACAGGCATGATCAATCAAACACGGAGCACCGTTATCTACTTCTTTAGGTTGAACTAATACATGTGTGTGTGTGTTTCGACTGAGCCAGGTATCCATGGAGATATGAAGGGAAAACATTCATGTTCATGTCTCCAATGTGACCCATTAGTGGAGAGACGGTGGATAATAAGAGAACAGACGGCTTATTGTGTGTTTTTTCTAATTTAGTAAACGCGTCGGACTCACAGGTTGTCAGTGTTCTCGTCGTAGGCGAGGATCTTGGTCACCTCCCAGTTCCCTGAAGTCAGATGTCGGACTTCGTTCTGATCGGCTCTGAACTGAGAGAAGCGCAAGAAGACGAGTGTTCAGGAGTCTACAGGTTACTCGTAGAGACGTGGGGAACCTACAGTGTTCCCCACGTCTGTTACACAACATGAACCACTTGTTATGCAACATGAACCACTTATTACGCAACATTAACCCTGTGTTACAACATTAACCACGTGTTACAACATTAACCACGTGTTACGCAACATTAACCACGTGTTACGCAACATTAACCATGTGTTACACAACATTAACCATGTGTTACGCAACATGAACCACTTATTACAACATTAACCACGTATTACACAACATTAACCACGTGTTACACAACATTAACCACTTGTTACGCAACATTAACCACTTGTTACGCAACATGAACCACTTATTACGCAACATTAACCACGTGTTACACAACATGAACCACGTGTTACACAACATGAACCACTTGTTACACAACATTAACCACTTGTTACGCAACATGAACCACTTATTACGCAACATTAACCACGTGTTACTACATTAACCATGTGTTACTACATTAACCATGTGTTACTACATAAACCACGTGTTACGCAACATTAACCACGTGTTACACAACATTAACCACTTGTTACGCAACATTAACCACGTGTTACAACATTAACCACGTGTTACACAACATTAATTATCTTTGATCGGGACTTGTCCTTTAACTCCCACGTAAAGTAAATCTCAAGCACTGCATTCTTTCATCTACGTAATATTTCAAAAATCAGGCACATCTTGTCTCAAAAAGATGCAGAAAAATTGGTTCACGCGTTCGTTACTTCGAGACTGGATTACTGCAACTCCTTATTATCAGGCTGCTCTAATAAATCTCTTAGGTCCCTCCAGTTGATCCAGAATGCTGCAGCTCGTATTCTCACTAAAACTAAGAAAAGAGATCACATCACTCCTGCACTAGCTGCTCTGCACTGGCTCCCAGTAAAATCAAGAATCACTTTTAAAATTCTTCTCTTAACGTACAAAGCCTTGATTGGTGATGCACCATCATATCTTAAGGAGCTTGTAGTACCATATTGCCCCACTAGAGAGCTACGCTCACTAAATGCGGGACTACTTGTAGTTCCTAGAGTCTTAAAAAGTAGAATGGGAGCCAGAGCCTTTAGTTATCAAGCTCCTCTTTTATGGAACCAGCTTCCAATTTCAGTCCTGGAGGCAGACACAGTCACCTCGTTTAAGAGTAGACTTAAGACTTTCCTCTTTGACAGAGCTTATAGTTAGGGCTGAATCAGGTTTGCCCTGGTCCAGCCCCTTGATATGCTGCTATAGGCTTATAGCTGCCGGGGGACGTTTAGGATGCACTGAGTACCTATCTCCTCTTTTCTCTCCTTAGGGATGAATTTTCATCTCTCAATCACACGTTACTAACTCTGCTTTCTCCCCGGAGTCCTTTTGACTTCACGTCTCATGGGGTCATCGGACCCTATGAGACGGCATAGATCCTATCTGCCTGATGGATCATCGAGGTCTGGGTCGTGGAATTCCTGCTCATGACTACGCCACTGTCCTGTTGAGACTCCGCCCACTCCTCCTCTCTACCGCCATCTGCCTTATGGATCGTGGAGGTCTCCATCATGGAATATGCCTCCTACGAACTATTCATACACTCTGTCATATTCATTGAATGTATTTTAACTCTAAATCTGTCCTTCTGTACACATGACATGTATTGTTCTGTCCATCCTGGAGAGGGATCCTCCTCTGTTGCTCTACAGAAGGTTTCTTCCCTTTTTTTCCCCCTGAAGGGTTATTTGGGAGTTTTTCCTGATCCGATGTGAGGTTTTGGGGCAGGGATGTCTATGTGTACAGATTGTAAAGCACTCCGAGACAAATTTGTAATTTGTGAAATTGGGCTATACAAATAAATTGAATTGAATTAACCACGTGTTACACAACATTAACCATAGAGAAGCTAGAGAAGCTTTTAAAAACTGGGTTTTATCAGGAAAAGCAAGACATGGTCCAGAGTGCGAACACAAGAAACACACAAATGCACGATTTAAATATGCTGTGCGCTTCATTAAAAGAAATGAACAGGCCATGAGCGCAAAGTCCATGGCCAAACATTTTCAGCAGAATAATGCCCTTGACTTCTGGAAAGAAGTTAAAGTTGTCAATAACATGAAGACGCCTCTGCCATCCAGTATTGATGGGGCAGTTGGTTCGGACAGTATTGCAGATCTGTGGAGTAAACACTATAGGGACATTTTCAATAGTGTTAAGAGTGACACATTTAATATTGGTAATGTTCCTAATGATGCTGGTGTGTGTAGTAGACCTGATGAAGTGTTGTATGCTATTGAAAAATTGTCATTAAACAAAGCATGTGGCCTTGACCAAATAACAGCAGAACATCTGAGGCATGCTAGCAATAGGTTGTCAGTGTTACTTGCTGTATGTTTTTCTGTTTTTTTAATGGACGGCGTACTTCCTGACTCTTTGCTCACTGTGTTGTTAGTGCCAGTAATCAAAAATAAAACCGGTAAAATATCTAGCATTGACAATTATCGACCAATTGCTCTGGCCAGTATACTTTCTAAAGTATTAGAACGAATCCTCTTAGATAGGCTTCAAGATTACATCTTAACCACTGATAATCAATTTGGTTTTAAAAGTAAACATAGCACAGACTTATGTATATATGCACTGAAGGAAGTTGTTAGTAAGTACAGGAGACATAACACCACAGTATTTATGTGTTTCCTGGATGCATCTAAAGCTTTTGATCGAATTAATCATTCCAAATTGTTTGTTAAATTACAAGAGCGAGGGGTGCCACCATATTTAATTAGGATTTTGCACTTTTGGTATGCACGTCAAACCATGCGAGTTAGATGGGGTAAGAGTGTATCTGCACCCTTCCTAGTGACAAATGGTGTCCGACAAGGTGGAATACTGTCCCCTGCACTGTTTAATCTCTATATGGATGACCTCTCTAAGGAGTTAAAAAAGTGTAAGACAGGATGTATGGTGGGAGAAAGTCTCATTAATCATCTCATCTACGCTGACGACTTGGTGGTCCTGTCACCCTATAGTGCTGGCTTACAGCAATTGCTCAGAGTGTGCTCAAGGTATGGGGTGCACTATGATATCGAGTTCAACTCCAAAAAGAGTGTTATCATGATGGCAAAAACCAGGGAGGATCAGAAGCTACATTTTCCTTCATTCTTTTTGGAAGACCAGGAGCTAAATGTGGTTCAGAAATACAGGTATTTGGGTCATATCATCAGGAACGACCTCAGTGATGATGACGATGTGCAGCGACAGTGTTGCAGACTGTATGCACAAGCCAACATGCTGGCACGTAATGTCACATGTGTCCAGAAGATGTTAAAACTGCTCTGTTTCGAGCCTACTGTACTCCTCTGTATACAGCCCACCTGTGGTGCAGTTATAGTAAAGGGAAAATGAAAAAGATGCAGGTGGCTTTCAATGATGCCTTCAGAATCCTGCTCAAGCTTCCGAGATGGACAAGTGCAAGTCAGATGTTTGTGAGCCGGAATGTTCCCACTTTTCATGCTGTTTTGAGGAATTTCATGTATAAATTTAAATGTCGACTAAATGTTTCAGAGAATGTAGTTATAAAAGCCTTGGCTGACGCAGCACTGAGTGATACCAGGTATTCGTCTTGTTTCTGGAAGCAATGGAACAAATGTTTGTATGTTTTTTAATCCCGAGTGATTTTTTTTGGCTGCAATGGCTGGACTGGTGTCCTCGTATTGTATTTTATATATTGTTGTTGTATTTGTGTTTGTTGTTTTATGGACCCATGAGTCTGGAATAAAGATATATATATATATATATATTAACCATGTGTTACGCAACATGAACCACGTGTTACACAACACTAACAGCATCATGACTAGTCGAGGCTCAGGGAGGACCACCGGCTGCACACGGCACTAAAGCGGTCCAGCCAGGTCCATGCTTGGTCTCCATGCTTGGTCTCCATGCTGGATCCGGTGACCGGGCCGTCACCTGCGTGGTGAACATGGCGATGTGATGGAACTCTCCTCGCCCTCCTTGTTTGACCGGGACCGTCAGGAAGAATCTGCTGCCGTCTCTGGAGAACACGGGTTCTTGGTTCTGCAGTAAAGCAAAGAGATGAGCGGCACCGGTCAGCGTGGTCCACAGAACATCACATTCCTGGAAGAAGAGTCCTAAACAGCATGAATTAAAAACATGACGACATGACGTGTCGGACCACTTGTTCAGAGAGTAACTACTACGTTCTTATGGTAATACATGTCTCTTCTGCTGTGAACCTGACCAGACTCGGACCCGGCAGGGAGGGAACAATCAAAGCTGCATTGTGGATAATTTTAGATCCACCATCTTTGCAGCTTGACTGATAATGGAGAATAAAAAAATCTGGATTTCCAGACGTCTGGTGCATACATTTTGTTAATTTTTTTCTTTTTCTTTTCATCTGGTGAGTCTAAAAGTTCACGTTTATGTTATTTAATAATAATAATAATAATACATACAATTTCTATAGTGCTTTTCAGAATACTCAAAGATGCTTTACAACACATTATTACAAAATCCTAAAAGCTATGCATTAAAAATAACTAAAATTACAATAAAAACAAACGATAAAAGCAAATAAGAACGTAGAGAGCACAAACTTCCAAACTTCTAAACTCAGTACAGATGGAGTGACTACAAAACGACACGTACTACAAAAGAAGGACAACATAATAACACAGTACAAACTCCACACGCAATCACAGCGAGGTCTCGGGGAAGAAGCTCCGGCTCTGGTGTAAACGCAGTCATGGAAAAGAAACACTAAATTGTCGGCGTGGCCCTGAAGCCCACGCACTTCACATCCATATTTACGTTCCCTCGACCTCTCCATTCAATGTGCTCCACCACGGAGGTTCTGTGAGCATCGACACGCCGCCGCCATGTTGAGAGCTGCGTAGAGGCAATGGAAACGCTTCGGATGCCGTATTGAGCAGAAAGAGGAAACACTGCCTTCAATGAAGTGACTTCAACGAGAACAGATCCCACGACCTGGATGCACAATAATGAACCCCTGACAACAATCTAGCGGTTACAGGGGCTAGTCGTAGTTTTCCTCTTTTATACATGTATACTGTAGTCTTATAGTTGGACCTGAACCAGGTTCACCTGGTCCAGACCTACAGATGCTGCTATAGGCTGATAGCTGCTGGGGGACGCTTAGGATACACTGAGCACCTCTCTCCTCTTCTCTCTCCTTATGGATGAGTTTACTTCTCTCCATCACACATTACTAACTCTGCTTCCTCCCTGGAGTCTTTGTGACTTCCCGTCTCAGAGGGTCCATCGGACCCGGCTGGGTCTGAAGCCTCCTGTCCATGCCTCCACATATCGCACTCAGAGAACACATTCTGTCTCAGATGGAGAGCGTTTACCCAGAGTGAGACAATCTGACGTCAATAAGCTGTTGCGTAAAGCCTCCAGAGCAAATTGGAAAAAAAAGAAAACCGACAGTCGACCGCACTCTCTTATTCTTCTTCTTCTTCTACGTCTTCTTCTTCGGAGGAGGAGGAGCCAAATGGTACAGTGCCATGTTTTAACCTCGCTGGCGTGTATTCGATGCCGAGTTATTGAATGTCAGTCACGCTTACCAGAAGTCCATTTTCACGAGAGGGGTTTTCAAATGTCTGTTTTTTTTTTTCCAGTGAAAACATTCCAAAAAAGCTCATTTCATGGATGACCTACACCAACCGCATGGAAACACGGATTTAAAATTGCGGCTGCTTTGATGTTTCAACCTGTCCTCATCCCCCTAACAGCTCTTCATTATCTCCGGGGGAAAGCTCTATTATTCTTCTGTTCCTGAACCCGACAGTTGGAGATGAAGTGGCAGGTCGGACACGGAGCGCTTCATCGCCGCCACTTATCCCGTGTCGGCGTCATGCGGTGAGAGCCTCAGACGGGAGATGGGTAATTGGGGAAGTTTTCCTTTTTGTGTGGAATATTTTTTAAAAGATACTGAGATAGAAATTAATGACATCAAGTGAAATTATAGCAGTGGAGCGCATGCTTTCAGAAAATATATGAAGTGCAAAGCACGACACGGAGAGCACTTTACCTGCTTGGAGAGCCAGAGGTCGGAGCTTTCTTCATGTCTCTGGGAAAAGAAGACGCCACAGCAAAATGTCAGTCTGCACTTAAAACACCAGATCATCAGAAACCTCCTGTGTTCACTCCTCCTCCACTCCTTCACTCCTACACCCTTACACTTCTACACTCTTAAGGTACACCAAAAGCGAAGCGATTTTTCGCGTCGCCCAAAAAGCGTGAGTTTACTCGCTCGACCATTTGCCGTGTTCACGCTATAAGCGTCGAGACGCTCCGCGAGGGGCGGGGCTTGTCTCAGTGTCTCGTCTCCGTAAAGACCGTTATCATCTCCTTCATCCACCAGAATCACTAACCACTAGTTCTGCTTTATACTTGTTGTGGACATCCCACACACTAACGCCCTCGTGTTTGGGTTCATGACATTAATATAATATAATATATATATATATTTATAAATGACATCACCCGTAGGCTCACTCAGCTCGGTCACTTTCACCGATGAAGTTACTGTTACGTCTGAAAGACTTCCGCCTCCAGCGCTACGAGAGCGGAACATCTAAACGCTGTTATAGTGGTCATAACATTATAATATATATTATATGTTATTGTGTTCATAACATTATAATATATATTATATGTTATTGTGTTCAGAACATTATATAATATGTTATTGTGTTCATAACATTATAATATATATTATATGTTATTGTGTTCATAACATTAGAATATATAATATGTTATTGTGTTCATAACATTATAATATATATTATATGTTATTGTGTTCATAACATTATAATATATGTTATTGTGTTCATAACATTAAAATATATAATATGTTATTGTGTTCATAACATTCTAATATATATTATATGTTATTGTGTTCATAACATTATAATATATATTATATGTTATTGTGTTCATAACATTATAATATATAATATATGTTTTTGTGTTCATAACATTATTGTCCTACTTGTTCTGATTCAACAGCGGCGGGACAGCGCTGACGCGTGGAGCAACTCAAGAGCTGATTGGCCCGAGTTGCGAGATGACCGCCTCAATGTTGAAATATTTCAACTAGGGGCCAAAATTGCGCCGCCCCAAACGCCCCAAACGCGCCGCCCGGAAAAATATCGCGTCTATCGCAGCCACAAGCGTCTGTACGTTGACTTTTCATGGGATTCGGTCGCACGAAAAAATCGCTTCGCTTTTGGTGTGAACGCACCTTTAGACTCTTACACTTCTACTCGCTACAAATATATATACTTACATATATGTATATATACATATATGAAAGTATATATATATATATACGAATATATATACGTATATATAAGTATTTATAGAAATATATATATATATACACACATATATATTTATATGTATATATATTCATGAATATATATATATATATATATACAGTATATATACACATACACTACCGTTCAAAAGTTTGGGATCACTTAGAAATGACTTTATTTTTCAAAGAAAAGCACTGTTTTTTCAATAAAGATAACATTAAATTAATCAGAAATACACTCTATACATTGTTAATGTGGTAAATGACTATTCTAGGTGGAAGTGTCTGGTTTCTAATGAAATATCTCCATAGGTGTATAGAGGCCCATTTCCATCAACTATCACTCCAGTGTTCTAATGGTACATTGTGTTTGCTAATCGCCTTAGAAGACTAATGTCTGATTAGAAAACCCGTGCAATTATGTTAGCACAGCTGAAAACAGTTATGCTGGTGATATAAGCTATACAACTGGCCTTCCTTTGAGTTTGAAGTTTGTAGAACAAAATTAATATTTCAAATATTAATCATTATTTCTAACCTTGTCAATGTCTTGACTACATTTTATATTCATTTGATAAATAAAAGTGTGATTTTTCATGGAAGACACGAAATTGTCTGGGTGATCCCAAACTTTTGAACGGTAGTGTATATATAATTTTGCCCTGTTTTATCGTATTTTTTTATGTTTATGTCTGACAGCTTAGCAACCTGCACAACTACTTCCAGCATGTGTGTGTGTGTGTGTGTGTGTGTGTGTCAGTGATTGGTTCGTGCAGGCCACAGCAGAGGTCACTATATTATAATAAATCGGGTGAGAATGATGAAACGTGGTGGTTTTGGACACGCTGTGCACGCCGACCCGCCGGATGCTGGCGTCCACACTCAAAACAAGACTTAGTGTCTCGCTCCAGTAACAGATGGCACTTTTCTACCTTAGATCCTCCAGAACTCACTGCAACACGGCAAATGGCAACCACTCAGAGAGGGAGAGAACTCTCTGAAGGTAGCGCGGACGTATTGATTCTATATTCAGAAGCCCGGTACCCCGATACAAAGGTTTTCATTTGCACCGGATCGGCTCGGACTCTTTTCTCCAGTTAACAAAAGTGATTCTGGTTCTCTGCATTTCTTCAGGCAATAGATTAAAAGTCTCCTTTTTCACCCAAAGACAATTATTTTTCTCTCTCTCTACACACACACGCGCTCACCGTGATGCAGGCCCCGGTGGTGGTGTCGCACACAGTCAGGATGGAGATGTTCTGGGCCCGGTTCAACCACCGGACCGATGTCTTGGTCCTGCTGATCCATTTCACCATGGTCACATAATGTTCACTATGAGGAAGAAAAACATACACCGGAACAACGGCGGTTATTTATCACCTGTACGTTACATTCCGGTTAAGGTTATTATCATTGTGTTCGTTGTGAGAACCATTTCAAACCGTGACGCTCTAGTTCCCCCTCTAGTGTCAGTGTCTGCTCGTTGCAAACATACAAATGTTTTATTAAATAAACTTGCAAAAACCCTATTTGTTTCACAAGCTTGTTACGTAAGCGGCATGAATAAAATCACGTAACTACGTAATTGCATTGTGAATACGTAATAAAACTCCAGTGCAACAAAGAGAAAGTCCTATTGGTTGGACCCACCGCCCTCAGACTTTGTCCCTCTCTGTACTTCCTGTGTTCCTGACCACCTTTAATAACTCGGATTGGTTTGCGTTGACGTTATTCGAATGCTAAACGGTGCCTCGAGCTTCGGTATCAAACGACTTTTGGGGTTTTACCAACAGTCAGTTGGTGATTGAACCACGGATGTAGGTCAACACATGTGGAGGTTGAAGAGACGTCTGTTTTTGAAAGATCTTGACATCGAGTTAGAAGGGTTTTGGGATTTCAGTGATGGAAACCTGATCTGAGGTTTGTAAAATACATTAAAATGACAAATGCATATTAATTTACTATATATATTCTACTTATGTCTGTCAGATCTTTATTTGTATTTAAATGTTTTAACTTTTCTATTTATTTTCTTTTTTCTTTTTGTCATTTACAATGTTTTCTCGCGTTCTGTAAAGAAAATATCAAAAAAGACAAATGCAGCTGCATGCATTGTGAAATAATAAAACAATAGAACCGTGGAGGCTGGTATTTGCAACACACATTGTTCTCCCATAAGTAAAGGTGCAAAGTGCCGAGTAAGCAAAAAAACTGACCATGCGATCTTTTAAACATAATGTCCACGGTCTCCTACGGCCGATGCAAACAGTCCTCTCACCGTAGCTTGAGCGTCTCCGGAGGCATGAGCTCCAGCGTGTGCGTCGGCCCGTACAGGTTGACCACGTAGAGCTTCACCGCCGGGTTGGGTTGGCCCGCCTGCGCAACAGAACCAACAGACGAAAGCCCCGCGTCATCAAAACGCTCCCCGAGATCGGTGATTGGGAAGGAATAACTCAATGAGAACATCATGTAAACTCTTTGAAATGTAGTTAAGACAACCGTGCATGTGCAGTGGACCTTCACAGCAGACTTATACTAGCAGTGCATTGGAGAGACCGTCACTGACGCAATAGTAAGCAACGGCAGTAAATAACTTTTTCCCTCCACCTGCAACAAATCCCCCTCTGAGGACGTTTCTATCGGAGCCTTTTCTTTACAGGAAGCACAGGATGTCAGAACAACAGGCGGCGATGGCCGCTGCACGACTGTGTATTATGTGCGGTGCGTCGCCTCCGATGGAGCGAGGCTTCTGTCAGTGGGGGCGTGGGGTGTGTGTGTGAGGGGTGGGGGGGTGTGATTGTTCCTCTTCTCTGACAGTGGGCAGCCTCCCTGTGTGATGGATTTGAGGCACCGGCTGGTTTTCTTTCGGCTTCGCCGATTTCAAATTGCGTAAAAAAAGAAAGAAAGTAAAGCTGAGATCTGAGAGTGTTCCAATACAAAGCGAAACCACTTGATCCACAAGTATTGCAGATGTTTTCATGAATAAAATTCCCTACTGGCTTTGTTCAGGGCTATTTGGATTTGAATTATTCTATGAACATGTGTTATAGAAGATAACTGAGGACACAGAGATAGCAACCTTAACAAGCCTGTCTAAAAACACAACGATAACTGTGTTTGTCTACCGTCTGCAGATGGAAATAAGATCTTAATCTGGAACAATACACACCTTTTCTTTGTGTACCTTTTTATCTCTCACAAAATAAATGTAAGAAACTCAACATATGTGAAAACACAATGTGAAAGGGTTCAATTAAAACACGGACAACTCCCACTGTTAAACAACGTGGTCTCGACCTGTCAATCACACGGTAGCCCCGCCCTGAAAAATACCCTGGTATTATGGTCTATTTGACTCTTATTTACTGTCACAGTTCATCTCCACACCTTCCTTTATGAGTAGTTTTCATCCTGTCTGTCTCACTTAGGCCACGTTTACACATAGCCGGGTATTTACAGAAACGAATGTTTCTGCCCCTCCGTTTTCAAAAACAACGTCGTACACACATGGTCATTTTCAAAAAAGTTTCTGTTTATATGAAACCGCATAAATACGCCCCCGGGCGCCATCATAACTATGCCAAACCTGTAGTCGGCAGTGTAAAGAGAAGGATAAAGACATGCAAACCAATCAGAATTCTCAGGACTCGAGACCTCCGAGGAATATCCTCATGTCAAGGAGGAAATAACTCGGGCGCACCTGACAACGAAAATGAAGGCAGTCGACACTGGACGTAGGAGCCAGTGTTGCCAGGTTCGCGGTTTTCCCGCAGAATTGGGCTACTTTTGAAGTGTTGCCGCGGGTTGAATTTGTTGTCCGCTGGTTCGGGTAGACCTATTTTGCATGCAAATTACATGAATATCTTTAAATAAAAATCCATATTTTAAATGAAATAATTTATTTATACACAAATCCTACCAAACTGACTCCAGATCAGTACGTACACACATGGACATTGGACACGTCCACATACACACACTTTAAAAGCAGTGTATATGGTTTGGCACGGGCATATTTTGAGTTCTGATATTGGGCTGGTTTTGTCACAGACCTGGCAACCCTGGTAGGAGCAGCCAAACTAACTGTAAACATAGGACGCTCACATGACGTGAAGCATTTTTAGTCGCATACTGTGATGTTTGACAACCTAAAACTCTGTTTGACCTAGTTCACACGCAAACACAAAAACGGAGTTTTCAGAAATCTCCACTTTGGCCGGAGTTTTTAGAAATGATCGTTTTCCGTGATAAAACCTCCGTTTTTGTGTAAATGAAAGGCCAAAACGCATGAAAATATATGCGTTTTCCCATCGTGTAAACGGGGCCTTAATCTCACGTCGTTCCAGATCCTGCTTCCCACCTCGTTAGTCCAACTCCCTTCACCTGTCCTCTCACCTGCCTCTGGCCACTCCCCCCTCGTCAATCCCTCATTCCCTTCACCTGGTCCTCATGTCCGTCTCACCTGTTGCCCAATCCCTCGTTAGTCTCTGTCTCCTCAGGTCCCCTCACTTGTCCTCTCTCAGATTGTCTTGTGTTTTTCTGACTAAGCCCTTTAGCGTTCCACATTGTGTTTATATATTTCCGTCTCTTCTGTTCCTGATGTGACTGAGTAAAGATCATTATTTGCAGTTCTGTCTCCCGAGTCGTGCTTCACCCTCATACTCCCGGGACATTTACTAAACAAACACCACTCAGTATTGAAGAAGACTTGAAATTAGAGATGGATTTATAATGGGAACAAATCAAGAAAGTTATTTTCTCATAGATGTCTATACAACCAGAGGAGTCGCCCCCTGGTGGACTTTAGAAATAATTCACTTTTTCCTGGGAAATCGTGTTCACAAAAATAGACCGGATGGATGTATGTGCGGCAGAAGCGGGCATCATGGCCACGCCCACAAGGAGGTTAATAGCTTTATTGATAATAGCAAGTTGAACACTGATTAGCTGGTGCTATTTAATGTGTGGCTGCTACCTTCTTATTGGACCAGCAGTGCAAGGATCGGGTAACCAGAATTTTGTTTGCAAACAAGAGTATCTTCCAGAACGGTTCCAGATATGTTATTCACATTGCTCTGGAAGCATGGCTCAGTGTCTTCACAATAGTGTTTACCTTGGGGTACGGGTATTGCTTCCCTTTGGGGTAAGTCACGCCGGTGAAGCGAGGTAAAGCCATGTTGGGCACCAGGCTGTCATTGAGGACCAGGAAGGCCAACCTCTCTCCGTCAGGTGACCACCAGTGGGCCACGTGGGTCTGGAGGATCTCCTCTGTTTGGGAAGGAAACACAAAATGAGCTGTTTCATCAAAACCCATCTTGAAATGTAAAGATCAGATAGAGTGCCATCGCCATAAAACACAAATCATTTCGACACATAATCACCGAATTCAAGCTGCCAACGTTTAAAAAAAGGGTTCTCTCTAAAGCCGGTGTTTGGTGTGTCCTTTCTGGGCTCCTGTAGAAACATGGCCGACTCCTTACAGAGGCGTCCCTGTGTGGTTATGAAGGGCTCATTCTGAGCTCACGAAAACCCAATGGTTGTTAGTTTCAGTAGTTATGAATATTTCCATTTCTGCTGGTCCTTTAAAGCTGGCTTCACTATGTGTGGAATCGTTATGTAATTTATGTATTTATTTGACCCGACCACTGGGGGGCGCCAATGACGAAGGCTCTACTTACAGCAGCTTTAAAACCTAGGACACTTCGGCCGTGTACATTGTCCATGTGCATATTTGAATATCTGTTATTGAAACGACATTTGTAATAATTATTAATTAGCCTCAGCACTGAGGTTGAAATGTAAATAAAGTGTCAGCGTATATGTAAGACAATAACGTCGACGCATTGCACTAAAAATATACATAAAGTATCCATCTGTGTCGACACTGAATATTGTAATGGCAGTGATTATTTTAATTAAAATAAGGAGGACACTCATTATACATAACATTGATGACCTCACTCATTTTGGTGACAATCATCACTGCTACATTATCATACTTCAAAAATACAACAAAGAATAAAAAGTCAATAAGAAGAAGAAAAAGAAAACAACGGTGCCGCCGCTAGCCTTTTTTATTAGATTTACATAATATCCATCTCTCCCGAGAGGTTGGCCAGACTGGCTAAGTGCTTAAAGCACATAAAGCGACTCCTCACACCCAGAGGGGAGATATCTGCACAGGAACAAACATTATGAATATTTAATCACTGCCTTTTTATGAGGTAATGTTCCTGAACTCGGGCATTTACGGTTTAATGAGACAAGTCTGCCAACACTTTAAACCAGAAGTCATCCGCGTTGCACTGTGGGAAATGTTGTTTTTCAACAAGTCACGCCCGGACATCGCGTTCCCGTTTGTCAGGTTCCAGCAAACAGCGACCAGACAAAAGGTTTTAGGGCTAGTTTGGGTCGCATGTACCTTCGTAGAGCCAGTCAGCGATCCCGTTGAAGACGATGCCTTCCTTCCCGGAGGACGTGAGCCGGAGGGAGTTGCTCTTGACGTCCGATTGGTAGTAGATGTTGTTTTCAAATATGTAGATCTGTGGAACAGACACAAAGCCACGACTTCAAAAGACAAGGCAGGAACGGGCCAGTGAGGAACAGGAGCTCAGCTGCATGGCTGGACAAGTCTCAAGTAGAGCTGCTTCGCAACTTTAACAGCGGTTGTCTGGAAAACACCCGATACCTGCTGGAGCAGCCAGACTCTTCTGTTCGGATGAAAGGAGTACGGCAGTGAGCTGTATGAGTGGGAATAAGTCCAGAGGCCTAAACCCAAAGTCTGACACAGGTTCAGGTTACTTTATTTGTCGACTTGGTTCGCAGTGGAAAGTGAAGCATTCACCTTGACAGAACAATACAATCGACACAAAAAAAACAAGGCAGCCATGATGAGAAGAGAACCCAGAGCCACCA